>NW_027183471.1:7500-316688 GCF_041296385.1 Aphelocoma coerulescens
CTGGTTAAGGTTAGGTTTAGGGAACAGGGCTTGTGTGTCATACTCCTTGTGTTTGTTTTGTAGTGTGTGGTTTTTGAGCCCTTTCTCTTCATTGCCTGGTCCCCCCCCGAGGCTCCTGGCCTTTATTATTTTCTCCTGATTCCCTGGTCCCCCCCCCCCCAGGCTCTTGGTCTTTATTATGTTCTCCTGCTGCCTCCCCCTTGGGCTCTTGGCCTTTATTTTGTCCCCCTGCAGTGTTCCTCCTTGGCTGCCACCCTCTGTGTGTTTTTCTAACCTTTTTTGTGTGGGTGTTGTCCTTCCATGGGGGCTGCAGTGTTCTCCTGGTGCTGGGAGGTCTGCCTGCTGTCGCTGGGTGGGCTAAAATGGTGGCCTGAGGGGTGCTGTGGGGTGGTGCATAAATGGTGGGAAGGGGGGGCTTGCGGGGGGGGGCCGCCCTGAGGGGACCTGCAATGGCGGGAAGGGCTGCCGTGAGGCGGCGGGGGCTGCCCTGAGGGGACCCGCAGGCGGCATGGGGTGGGGGGTGCCCTGAGGGTGCCCGCAATGGCAGGAAGGGGGGGCCGTGAGGCAGCACGGGGCGGCGGATACCCTGAGGGGACCCACAATGGCGGGAGGGGGGAGCGGCGGGCAGCGGGGAGGTGGTGTGGGGCAATGTGAGGCGGCGGAGCAGTGCGGGACCGGCGGGGGGGCAACGGGGGCTCACCGGGGTCCTGGCGGGTGGCTGCAGGCAGCGGCGGGTGGCGGACCGGTGGGCTCTGGGTGGTGGCAGCTGCAGGATCGCCGCGAGACTGGCGGGGGGGTGGTGCTGGGGGCGGGAAGCGCCGTGAGGGGAGAGGGGCAGAGCTGGGGTGGAGCGAGGGGCAGGGCTGTGGGTGGAGCCGGGGGCAGGGCTACAAGGCACGCACGCGAGGGAAGGGGGCGGAGGGACGTGACACGCGCGATGGGGGTGGTGCCGGGGGCCGAGCGGCGTGACGCGCGCAGCAGGGGTAGTGCTGGGGACGGAGCGGCATGACGCGCAAGGCAGGGGCGGTGCCAGGGGCGGTGCTGCGTTACGCGCGCGGCGGGGGCGGTGCCGGGGGCAGCGCCGGGGGCGGCGCGGCGTGACGCTCACTGTGGGGGCATAGTGGCGTGACGTGCGTGGGCGGGCGGTGCGGCGTGATGCGCGTGGCGGGGGCGGTGCGGCGTGACGCGCACGGCGTGGGCGGTGACCAGGGGCGGGACTGCGTGACGCGAGCCAGGGGGTCAGTGACTGGGGATGGGGGGGCGTGACATGGGCCAGGGGGGCGCTGACGCATGTGTGGGGAGTGGGAGCCTGTGATGAATGGGGGGTAGAGCTTAGGATGAGTGATAGGTGTGGGTGGTGCGTGTGCGTGCCGAAAAACTGGCTATTTAACTAATTATCCAATTATCTAATTCAATTAGTGCTCCAGATGGGATATATTAGATTTGACAAGGAAATTCAACTCATTTGCTTGACAGAGAATAGTCAAAAACACCAGTGAGCAATGGCTCCTGTACCTGAAGGGAGCCTACAAGAAAGATGAGGAGAGACTATAAGAGTGGAGTGACAGTGACCCACAAAGGCCGTGCTGTACCCGGGCCCGTCCATGGTCCTGGCACTTTTCCTGCATTTTGATTTTCTGTTCAGAAGTCACTATGTGGCCAAATCTCTGGGTCTGGCTAAATGGTGTTTAGTGGAGAACTGATGCGATGGTCACTTGGAATTGCCCAGAGCAGGAGCCAACTTGCAACTCTGGTGAAACTCAAGTGACACCAGCTGAGGCACACGCTCCAGGTAACACACTGTGGGTGTGCCAGGGTCAGGGGCAAATGGTCAGGCCTTACCTTCTCCTGGTTTGAGACTCGGTTTGGCAACAACACAACATTCCAGTGCAGGATCAGTGCCAAAGGGAAGGGCTGCGCAGATGCCCTGAGCCCCAGTCTCTGCATCAGCAGCAGTGGGTGGGTGGACCTCACCTATTTCCAGATTCAAATCCATTTGTTTGTCATTCCTGCTAGTTTCCAGGCTCTGAAAGCTCATTTCAGCTGTTCAGTGACAGCACTAGCTGGTCCGTGGATTTAAGGAAGCAGACAGTCTTTGGGAATGTGTGTTGCCATTTGAGACTTGTCCAACAAAAGGGGCACAGGGGGAAAGGAGGAGGACAGGTGTTAGGGACCGAGTCCGGAAAGCTGGCCGCATAAACGACACGATTAAGCATCCTTCTCCCCTCATTGTTCAACTATGCCAACTTATATCTACTTTTGCAAAGATTCATGCCCAGTCCCTCTAGATGGCCTATAATCAGAGGGGGAGCCGGGCAGCTGTATACCTTGCCAAAGACTCTCAGGGCTGCCTGCAGTCAGGGGCCTGTTCAGGGGCTTTTCCTCAGCAACCCTGCATTGTCCAGTCTTCCCAGGGGTATCATATGCCCTTGTTCCATAAGGAATCCCTCTACAGACAGGGAGTTGTCACCGGCCCCGTACTCATGGGCTGCAGGGGACACCTGCACTGAGGAGGAAATGGGAATGGGAAAGAGGGAAATGCAACCTGATGGGACGCAGCTCTGGCACCACATTTCCTCTTGTTCCTGCTGTCCTGGAAAGCCCCAAGTAAATCCAGTCCCTCAGACCTTGCATCCCTGAACACCAGGAGAGCTGGTGTTTTACCCAGATCCCAGTGCCCTGCACGGCTGCGCTGACACGAGCACAGGCTGATCGCTCGGCCCAGCACCATCCTTCATTTTCCTCCCATTGCTCCCCAAGCATCCCCAAACCACCCCATGTCTGTGCCGGGGCCAGTGCCTGCCCCAAGCCCAACCAGAGGCTGTCACCCAGCCCTGCACCAGCTCCCACCCCTGGGAGAGCTGGGAATGCACTGAGAGCTCGGCTCCCCGGGCTCCCCAGCATACAAACCAGTCCTCAGACACACAAAAATGCCCAACCTACCCCTCTGGGCACCGCAATTCCATCATCCCCAAGGAACTCGGGCACTTGCCTCTTCACCTCTGCCCATTTCCAGTAGCCATGGCTAGGACCGGGCTGTCAGAAATAGCATTCCCTAGGCAGTTCATCCCAGCACAGAGAAGAGGAGCCTGTCACTGACCCACACCATGGGCAGGACAAGGGGGGCCCTAGCTGGCTTTGGCTACTCCAACACCAAAGCTCTTGGTCCCAAAGATGGGGTGAGTTCAGTGGTTTTTCCTGGATTGAAAGAGAGCAGAAAAAGGAAGTTAATCCCACTGTGGAATCCAAGACTCCTGCATTTCATATTTCTGCTCTGACTGCTCACCGTGGAGTTTTATCCATGGCAAAAAAAGGAGAATGACACCATATCAAATAAAAAGTGCCCTTTTCCAGCATTTTTTATTCCAGGCATTAAAAGGATGCTCGTTTCTCTTCTAGCATTGTTTCCCTCATTTTAGGAGAACTGTTTTCATCCCAGACCCCACTCGTCAGGTGTTCAATCCTCTGGCACTGGATTTGGACAAAAGAAGGGACACACCTGGACTGCGGGAAATCACTGAAAGAAACCCTTCCAAAACCTGACAGAGAAAAACAACAGGAGATGCAGGAAGACACATCCCTCATTTGCAAGTCTGGAATGCTTTTCTAAAGACTTCTCTGCATCTGGATGCTCTTTGCTCTTGGCTTTCTTTACAGGAATGCTTTTGCTGCTAAACACGTCTCAGACCCTTATTTGATCAGGATAAGGTGGGATGGAGATGAGGACTCACACAGGGAATAGCCAGGGAGATGCACGGCCTGGGAATATCAAGGATGGGAAAGAGAAGGAAGAGGGATTGTTTTTCTTGTTTAGAGACAGCAGTGCTGTGAGCTTGGCGAACACATGGCACCGCAGGGATCCAGGGCAGGAGCGGGATAACTCCGGGATAAGGGGAATCTGCTCCCACTCCAGGGCTGTGCCAGTGAAGGAGGGGAATTTTTTAGTGCCTTCATTACACACAAAAACCAAACCCAGCACCGCCGAGCTGGCCTTTTGTGAGCTGCAACACAGAGCGCCCCCTGGCCTTTGGGAGAACACAACCTCACCCAGTCACCGAGCTAGGGGATGATACTTGGGAATGATCCTTGCTGCCTGCAGGCAAATCAGATGAGGGAGCCACAGGAGCTGTGGGGTTTCCTGCTCTTCCTGCCACTCCATCGGTCCAGACCAGGAGACGTTTCCTGGAACAGATCCTCCCTGTAAAGGGAGCTACACCAAAGCTCAAGCCCTCATTTAGAGACCCTTGGAAAAGCAAAGGTGAGAGGGGATTACCTGGAGCCCCAGGGGACCGAGGTGAAGGCGATGAAGAAGCAGACAGCAAAGTGCTTCCACTGCTTCTCACTCCAGCAAGGGGAACATCCCTGGAATTTCATGTCCAGCGTCGCTCCCAAACCCCACAGGTGAATCCACACGTACTCCAAGACTGATCTCCTTCAAACTTCCAGCAGCACAGACTCACCGGGAGGAACTGCAATCCAAGGACACACATCAGCAACCATCTTCCCGCTTGCCCCGCTCTCTACATTTTCCCTTTCCAGTGGGATGCAAGTGCCACCCACCAGAGGCAGGAAAACTGCCTTGCAATCCAGTACAAAACCAGCCTGGAAAGCCCAGGATGCCCGGAGCCAGCAGCCATTTCTCCTGGAGCTCCTGCTGACAGGCATTTGAAGCCTGCTGTGCCTCACAGCTGCTTTTCTGCCAAGGGCATTCCCATCTTTTCTTTTTTAGACCAAATAAAGGTTTGCAAAGCTGAGTTTTGTGAGAAGTGATTCATATTTGGATTATTCTTAACTTGGAGTTTCCCTTGGCACCAAAATCAGGGTCTCACCTCTTGCTTGGAGCTTGGCTGAATTCCTCAGCAATGTCAGGGAATGTGGCCATGAAGCTTTGGGCATATTTCGTTCATCTGCCTTTTTAGGCTTTGTTTCTTTCCCTCAGCCTTCCCACTGGATTGTGGCCTCCAAGGAATACGTAAAATCCCATTTGATTCCTATTCTTTTGGACAATTTTTTGTACTGTTCCTGTACAAAACGAGGCCCCCTGTTCAGATGCTTTTCCCCACCGTTCCTCGGATGTTTTATCTACCAGTGCATTCCCTGAGTTTGTTGGGCTCTTCCCAGATCTCTGAGCTCCTTCACAAGGCAGGAGATAGATTTGGCCCAGGAACTAAACCCTCCCAAGGAATTGTCTGATACCATCTCCGCATTGACAGCTGATCCTAGTGCTCAAAGGATCCCTCTTTCTTCCCTTCAGCCAATTCCAAGGCTCGCTGCCCCCAGCTGGGATCAGTCCCCAGTCTGATCCCTGCAGTGTTTCTCTCCTGACGCATTTTGCTGAGCGAGAGCAAAAGGGACAGTTTAGACTCTATGAAACAGCAAGAAAATTATTGTACGCTGAGCTGAGGAAAATCCGTGCACAGCACACTGTGGATGCGTGCAGTACACATGCTGAAGAGTCGCACAGCAAAGTGACATCGCTGCGCTTCCGTTCTGTCCAGACCACAGAAGGCGAAGAATGAAGTAGCTGGGCACCGGCTTAATATATTCAGTGGACCGAATTTCAAATGTCCAGCCAAGAGCTGCTTAACAAGCAGATTCAGCTGAGAATGCTCTGGCTGCTTCACAAAGTAAGGCGCAGCGGATGCACTCCATCACACTGCCTGGCCAGAAGTTTCTTACACCTTCAGTGCTGCAGAGTCCATGCAGCTGGAGCACACCCAGAAGGACGCGTCCAGCTAGAAGGCGTTCTTCAAGTACCCCCCTTCTCCAAGCAGCCTTGAAACTGAGCACAACACACTGCGGCTCGGGAGCTTCCTTCTCAGATAGACGTGCCATCACATTATTCACTCTCGCAGCTCCATTGCCCACTTGCAGCAGTTGCTATTAAAGAAAAAGGCTCCAGAAGTAAAAACCAGTGCCAGGAATTCTTTTCCCTTTGCCTCACATGAAGCACCATAAACTGTCCGCTGTACTCTTTATTTCCATTCTCCGCCGCATCTACCACTGTCATCTCTGCATCTCGAAACATAAAGCTCGGCACAATTCCTTCCAGGGAAAGCTGGAAGAGAAATAGATAGCAGCACAAGTAGCTGCAAGTTAAACTTTCTGTTTTCAAGTGCTAATGTGAATCCGCAAAGAAGAGAGTGACAGCCACGCTTCCTCTTGCAGCCTGTGCTCTGCGCCTACATTCTTATGCTCTTCGTACCATGACGCGCTTTTCATTCTGCTGGCGCCAAACCGCCGTCTACTTGTCGCACAGAGAGCACGGTGCCAGCAGAGAAATTCCCCAGCCGACTGCCCTTCCGAAACACACCAGGGCTATGCACTTTCCCTCGCAGCGACATACAGTAGCACATTGGGTCTTTTCTTGTCGTCCAAATGTAAAGGGAAAGATTCTTAGCTATGTCTGGCACAGAGAACAGTTTTAGGTCAACAAGCTCACCCAGAGCTTACCCTTGACCCGTGGAAACCAGTGTTTGCACCACATTCCAGTGGCAGCCCTCTTTCCTTTACAGCCTGCAGAGCGCCGTCAGATCGCGGTGCTCTCTGCACCTGCCTTCTCCCTTCCAAGTACCACTGTGAACCTTCCAGCCTTGCAGGGAGCAAAGACGCGGATAGTCCTCTGGAACAGAAGAAGGTGCAAGATTGAAATTAAGTTCTTCCTTTCTCCTCCTCGTTTCCCAAATTGTGGTGCTGTGTTGAAAGTCCTGGCCAGCGAAAAGATAATCCAGCAAGTGTTTCTCTCCTGACGCATTTCGCTGGGCAACAGCTACACGGAGAGTTTGGACTCTGTGAAACAGCAAGAAAATGATTGTAAGTCAAGCTGAGGAAAATCCGTGCACAGCACACTGTGGATGCGTGCCGTGTTCACGCTGAAGAGCGGCAAAACGCAAAGCCATCGCTGAGCTTCCGTTCTGTCCAGACCGCAGAAGGCGAAGAATGAAGTAGCTGGGCACCGCGTTAACATACTCAGTGGATGGAATTTCAAGTGACCAGCAGAGAGCTGCTTCACAAGCAGATTCAGCTGAGAATGCTCTGGCTGCTTCACAAAGTAAGGCGCAGCCGTTTCACTCCATCAATCACACAACCTGGCCAGAAGCAGTTTCTTATACCTTCAGTGCTGCAGCGTCCATGCAGCTTGAGCGCTGCCAGAAGGGCGGGTCTAGAAAGAAGGCGTTCTTCAAGGACCCCTTCTGAAAGCAGCCTGACCCGAAGCCCAGCAATGGCTTTGAGTTTTGCCGCTCTTCAGCGCAAACAGTGCACACGTCCACAATGTGCTTGCGCACGGATTTTCCTCAGCTCAACGTGCAATCATTTTCTTGCTGTTTCACAGAGTCTAAACTCTCCGCGTAGCTCTTGATCAGCGAAATGCGTCAGGTGAGAAACACTTGCTGGATTATCTTTTCGCTGGCCAGGACTTTCAACACAGCACCACCATTCAGGCAAGAAGCACGAGAAAGGAAGATCATCTTTTCGTCCTGGCAAGTTCTTCTCTGCGAGACGACTATCGACGTCTTTGCTCCCTGCAAGGCTGGAAGGTGCGCGGTGGTACTTGGAAGTGAGAAGGCAGGTGCAGAGAGCACCGCGATCGGACAGCGCTCTGCAGGCTGTAAAGGAAAGACGGCTACCACTTGAATGTGGTGCAAATACAAGTTTCCACGCATCGACGGTAACTTGTTGACATAAAACGGTGCCAGACATAGCTGAGAATCTTTCCCTTTACATTTGGACAAGAAAGACCGAATGTGCTGCTGTATGTCGCTGTGAGGGAAAGTGCATAGACCAGGCGTGTGTCGGCAGAAGCAGTCGGCTGGAGCATTTCTCTGCCGGCACAGTCCTCTCTGTGCGACAAGTAGACAAAGGTTCGACTCCGGAAGAACGAAAGCGAGACACGGGTACTAGAAGGCGCAAAGCACCGGGCTCGTGTCCGCAGCGTACAAACGGAGAAAGGAGCGTGGCTGGCACTCACCTGCCTGCCCAATTCACCTTAGCATTGAGAAGGAGGAAGTTCAACGACAACTACTTACTTGTGCTACTACTTATCCCTCTTCCAACCATCCCTGGAAACACTGGCGCTTACCTTTAGGCTCCAAGATGCAGCAAACACAGTGGTCGATGCCTAGGAGAGGGGAAGTAGAGAGTGCAGCGGGGAGTTTAGGTGGCTTTACGTAAGGCAAGGGGAAGGTGCAGCCCAGCATTGGCTTTTTCTTCTAGTTCTTTTCTTCAGGAGAGCAGCTAGCAAGCAGGCTGCGAGAGCCAGCAATGAGATGGCACGTCTGTCGGAGAAGCCGCAGTCTACAGTGCTGCAGACTGCTGTGCACAGTTTTAATGCTGCTGTAAGTACACGGTACTTTTGGAACGTCTTCTCTCCTGACTCTCCCATCTCTGGGAGCTCTAGCTGCTTGAACCTGGCCACACTGAAGGTGTGTGCGTCTTGCTTCCCCGCTACGCGCAGGATCACATCCTTTTATGTCTCCAAGAGGCAGGATGCACAGCGGAGCTCCTCCACCAACTGCTCCCACATGACAGGGGCCCCGCCAGTCAAGCGCTTTTTGCCGGGCACTGTCAGCGCTCTTCGAAATAACCACACGATGGTGCTGCAGACTTGCAAAAGAAGGCCAAGCACCTGGCCCAGCTCGAAAACACCCCAAGGGCAGACAGAGGCAACTTGCAAACGGCCCTGCACTCAAATCAACGGTGTCAGGACAAAAAGACTTCTCTCATCATCCCCTTCCAAGAGCACACTCTTCTTTACACCACACTCCAAGAGCCAGACCAAACAAATGGCCCAAACAAATCTTTTCCCTCTCGCAGATTCCACCCACCAACTTGAAACCATCTGGCAAAAACAGAGCTCAAAACAGTGCCAGCTGAGGAAGATCTTGCTGCCTACAACTTCACCTGCACCCCTCAAACTAGCAGCACACATGCTGTTCTCAGCACTCTCCTTCTCAGCTCTAGGTACCATCCTAAGCCTTCCCTCTCCCAGAGTCAGGATCCAAAGACAACGGCAACCAGGGACTGCTCACACACTGAAGGCACCAGGACAAATAGCTTAAGAGCTTGGCCTTTGCATTCCCACTGACAGCTCAACAGCTCTAACCCAGAGAGTGCTCTGCCTGTTGGGAAAAGCCTTTAAAATCCCTAGGAGTACCTGATGTGCACATCCAAACCTGCCTTCCTTGCCAAAGAGAGCAACTACAAGCCCATCTCCAAAGAAACGGCATCCCCTCCTCCAAAATGCAACACATCCAGCGACTGATCCACCTCCAGTATTGAATATGTCCAACAATTGCCCCCACACGTACAGGGGCCAGAAGAGAAATGTCTTGCTGGACTATTCCTCCCCACAGTACCTTAACATCTGCCCTAGCAACACTGGCACTATGTCCTTGCATTCCCAAGGAAAGGCACTCTAAGTCTCTTGGCCTTGCCGTCAGTACCTTGTCTAGTTCTCCTTAAGGTATCCTTGCTCTTCTTCCCTTGCCTACGTCTGCCCTCCCTCGCACTGCCTCCAACTTGCTGGCTTTGCTTTGCCCGGCCTACCACTCTTTCCCTTGCCTTCCATGCAGGCAAGGCACTGCAAACCGAGTGCAGGCAATTGTGGGCAAGTCAAGGGAGAGGTAGGCAAGGCCAGAGCAGTGAGGGGAAAGCAAATGGAGTGGTAGACAAGAGAAGGTCCAGAAGTTAGAGGCAAGGCTGGCTGTACGAAGGAAAGTCCACTGATGGGAAGGCCAGGCAGAAACAGGAAGGGCTCAGCAAGCCAAGGCCCTGGAGGAAAGCAGTAGGCAGGTCAAGGGCGGGGCATGGCCGTGCAAAGGAATGCAAGGCTACAGAGGGCTAGCAGGGCAAGGCAAGGCAACTGTTGTGTTGCCAAGGCAAGGCCAGGCAAGGCCAGGCAAGGCAGGTGAGAAGTACATTCAAGGACTGCTGGTACATAAAAGTGGCCAGGACCAAGTGCTCTGTGTGGCCTTCATCCTGTGTGGGTCATCTCTCCTCTGTACCTAAAAGACTTGAGCTACCTGCTTTCCCTTGTATGCAAAAGAACTCTCTTTCTGGTCCCCGAGCTCAAGGGCAAAATGTGAATTGCCCCTCCAAGGTTCAAGACATGCAAGGATTGCTCCCAGACAAAGGCTGCCCACAGAGATGAGTGTGGCAACATGCGTCCTCCCCTGGTCTTCCTCTCATGGGATCCTGAAACACCGGAGATGCTTGAGAGCTTTGAGATTCCTCGGAGGAGCAGAAAGGGCAGGGCAAGGCCCAGAAATGTCATTGAAAAGGGGTGTTGAATTCCAGGTGGGGGAGGGGTGAGCAAGGTCATGCAAGGCAAGGGAGGGGTTCAAGGGCAAGGCAAGGCAAGTGGTGGCTTTGCGAGGCGAGGCAAGGCAATGAGGGTCCTAGAAGGAAAAGGAAAGATGAGGCCAGACCTAGATGAATGTGAAAGGAAGTCAGGTGGGGGATGGGTGAGGAAGTCAATGCGAGGCAGGGGAGAAAAGGCAGGTTGAGGGAAGGCTACAGAGGGGGCAGCAAGGAAATGCAAGGCATGGGGAAGCATGCGAGGAGTGGGTGCTGCCAGCCGGCGGGGATGGCAGGGGCGGGGCCACTGCAAGTAGCATGGTGGGGATGTGGAGGGGGTGTTAGTGTGCGGGAGGTGTGTGTGTGTGTGTGTGTGTGTGCAGTGGAGTGCAGGGTAAGTGCAGGTGTGTGTGTGCGTATACGGGGGTTTTGTGCCAGGTGCTGTGCCGGGGAGAGCCGTTCCACCGCAAGGAAGGTGTGGGAGTGAAAGGAGTAAGATAGATGTGTCTTTACAAAGAGACCGTGTGAATCTCTCCTTAGACAAGGCTAGGAATTTACAGGGAGGGAAGTAACAGAAGAAAGTATTCGTTCTAGAAACTGTTACTAATCAACAGAGACTGTTGCTCAGCCAAGGCCCTGCTAAATTCCTGAACCTAGAGCAAGGCAGCAAAGACTTCCTAGCATTAGGAATAGTTTGGTTTTCTTCCTTTTCCATTCCAAAAGGGGAGTGCATATTAGAGGGGGGCATAGAGTAGGCAGTTCCGGAAGTCTGTAATTCCCGAGTACCTCAGAGGGTGCTGTTGCCAGGAACTTAGCATCAGAAGGGGGCTGCATCCCGCAATCATTTGAGAGACTCCATGGCAAAAGCCCCATGGCCTCTCCCTGGAGTTGAAGAATGTTACAGGACTCCTCTGTCTCCTTTTTGGTGGATGAAGAAACTCAGAAAGCCACACTTCTGCCAGAACTCTCCAAGATGCCCCCTTTGCTCCCCGTGACTCCATCACTGCCCAGGAAGCTGTCTTTTCTACCACAGCAGTTTGACATACAGTTAAAAGTCGTGTGGCAGAGAAAAAAGGCAAGAATTGGTTTCCAAGGGATGGCAAACAAGAGATACCAGAACCTTTGGCCCTACCAATATTAAAGCAACTCCATTAAGAGAGTTCTTGCACTTCCTGAGGATTGGCAGAAGCCTATCTCATGATGTATGTTGCTGGGGGTCTTTTTAGACTGGCAAAAGGAGCTGTTGAAGGTTGCTTGATCTGTGCTAAAGCCAACAGCCAAGTTACAAAGTAACTTGCTAGGGGAGGGAGGCCTTGGGCTGCATGGCCCTTCCAAAGATGCCAGGTGGATTTTCCGGAGATGCCCCAAGTGGCAAGGCTTAATATCTTCTGGTAATCGTATGTCAGCTAGCAAGGTGGCCAGAAGTATTTCCAACTACTTCAGTAATGACAGGATCAGTTCTTAAGGCATTTTTGGAACAAATCATTCCAAGATACAGCATTGTAGAAGCAATAGATTCAGATAGGGGAACTCATTTTGCAGGAAAGATCCTTCAAGGGGTTTTGGCTTCTTTAGGAACACAATGGAACCTCCATAGGCCCTGGCACCCCCAGAGCTCGGCTCGGGTAGAAAACAATGAAGAGAGAAATAAACACCTTTTGAAGCTGGTAATAGAAACCAAGATGCCATGGGTAGGGCTTTGGACATTGGCTTTGGTGAGAATGAGGGCCCAAGCCAGAAGAGAGATTCAGTTATCTCCCTTTCAATCGTTGTTTGCAATTGCCCTCCTGGTAAGTCTCCACCCAGTGGGGGGGGGTAGAGGCAAGTGATGCATTTTTAAAACCATCTGTGGCCAGGATCCTGCTTCTTGTGAAACCCCTTCAACAGGAAACTCAGCTGGCGCAAGCCCGGCCTTTGGACTTTGCTGCTTTTAACATCCAACCAGGAGATTGAGTCCTAATTAAGGAGTAGAAAGAAGCGCCAGTGCTGGTGAAATGGCGTGGCCCATTCCAAGTGTCACTGACGACAGAAAACAGCCGTCAAGTAAGCTGAACACAGGTGAACCCGTCACTCTCGGGTCAAGGTCTCTGAAGCCTCGGAGATTTGCACATCTCAGCTGGAGGAGAAGGCCGGGAGGCCGTGACTGACACTCTGCAGGAGTGGGCCGGAGCAGTAGGCAGTGCTTCGACATCGGAAGAAGCCCCGCAGTCCTACCTTCAGACCGTCTGCTGAAATAGACTGTATAGGCATCCCTCCTCTAGAATCTCCACTCACTTGGGGGCTAATACTTGTGGCCATTTTGTTACGTTAAGTGGTTTCTGTGTCTTCAATTGGCATAGGTGCTGCAGAAGACAACGGGAAAATTAGACTAGCTAATTAGATGACACTATTAAAACATTTTCCTTACTAATTCTACTTTGATATGGTCAGCTGAGTTTAGGCCAGGAGTGGGAGAATCAATTTGCAGCCTTAGGAGAAGAAGTAGCAAAAGTTTTTAACCTTAGCAATTGCTGGCTCTGTGGAGGGCCAGGAGGATCTGAAGAGTGGCCATAGTTGGCTAGCCCAGCTGAACCTAAATGGTGGGTCAATGTGAGGGCCACAATGGGATGGGATTTGGGGCCAAAGAAGGAAGTTCACGGCCACTTCATTCTTCTCCAACAGGCACTTATTGCCTAAATAGGATAGGGCGTGTCTATGTAGGAAAAGGCAATTGTCAATTGACTTTCCCTCTGGGCTTGAACAACTGGGTTTGGACCCCCAATTGCCCTCCTTCCAATTGTTCCAAATATCAAGGCAAATGCAATCAAATACCTGTTCGGCTCACTAACAGTAGCTGCGTAAGGCGTTCTTACCACACTTACCAAAAATATTTGGAAGCCTGTAAAGCAATGGGGAGGGACAAGGGGGTTTTTTTGACCACCTGTTTTTGAGCAGTCCCCACAAAAATTCCACAAGTAGAAGACATGTTGTTTGTGATTATCAGTGGGAATGGCCACACCGGATTGGAACTCAAAGCCTTTTAGTGAGTTCTGCTCCAAATCCAACCAAGCAGCTTGCAGATGTAAATGTAGGTGGGAACCCTGTGCGGGAGCTTGGAAATGCAAATGCTGGGACCCTTATGGTGGGGCAACTCTTGTTGGAGGACCGTTAGGCCCGGGAATCCTGCTGTATTTTGAGCCACCAATTGATGACCATGGGTAGGTTCCTTTGCTAATGGAACACGGGCTTTGAAAGGAAAGTATTGGATTTGTGGCCAACATACTTAGCTCAGGTTACCTCCAAACTGGTCAGGGATAT
The DNA here is from genome assembly GCF_041296385.1 of Aphelocoma coerulescens. NCBI lineage: Eukaryota > Metazoa > Chordata > Aves > Passeriformes > Corvidae > Aphelocoma > Aphelocoma coerulescens. The sequence goes on from NW_027183471.1 coordinate 21,094, forward strand.
GGTATATTTAGTAGACTGTTGTTCTTTTTGCTACTACAAGTTCTGGGAAATCGCTTAGGAATCAAAATCTGTGATGATTTAATTAGAGAAAAGCAGTCAGCTGATGCAGCCCTGGCTGGAGGGAGCACCCCAAAACGGGGAAATGATGAACGGCCAACAGAACAAAATACCCAACACGGTGGACCAGCCCCTTGAAAAGCTAAGGAATTAATCCCAGATGCCTGGGAACCCATTTATCATTTGAAGGAGATAATTAGGTTACAAGCGGTCTCAGAAATAATTACCAACCAGCCAGCCACAGCGCTTGACCTTTTTGCTGAGCAACCCACTTAAATGAGGAAAGCGGTATTTCAACATTGGATAGTATTAGATTATCTGTTGGCAGAAGAAGGAGGAGTTTGTGGGAAATTAAATGACTCGAGCTGCTGTTTGCAAGCAGATGACAGCGGAAAAGTGGTCAAACAAATAACAAAGGAAATAACGTCAGCTCGTGGACCTGTCCAAATGTTGAAAGGATGGGAATGGGACATATTTTCATAGTTAACTGGCCAGCTATGGGCTAAATGGATACGATTCCTCCTCTTATATGCTATAGCAATTCTCATCTTTTTACCATGCGTGACACCATGCTGGCTGCAGCTCTTTCAGCAGGTGCTCAAGGGGATGCCGCTAGCAGCCATGCCTACCTGATCCAGAAATGACTACAAAAGGACAGAAAAGAATGTCACTGCAAATAATAGCAAAACCCAAGAAGACTCCAGAAGAAAAAATTAAATCCATGGTAATTAAGGTTTGTAAAGACAAATACAGAGCAAATAAAAAGAGGAGGGATTAAAAGGAATGAGATGGATGAGTCTTTACAAAGAGACCGTGTGAATCGGCCTGTAGACAAGGCTAGGAAGTTATGGCTAGTGAAGTAACAGAAGAAACTAGGAGTTCTCTAGAACTGTTACTAATCATCAGAGACTGTTGATTAATCAAGGCCGTGTTAAATTCCTGAACCTAGAGCAAGGCAACAAAGACTTAAGAGCATTAGGAATGGGGTTCTTATCTTTCTTCTCGATGCCAAGAGGGGGGTGCATATTAGAGGGGGGCGCATAGAGTAGGCAGTTCCGGAAGTCTGTATCTCCCGAATACCTCAGCCAGTGGGGAAAAGGAAGAGGGTGCTGTGGCCGGGAACTTGGCATCAAAAGGGGGCTGCATCCCGCAACCGTTTGACAGACGCCATGGGAAAAGCCCCATGGACTCTCCCTGTAGTCGAAGAATGTTGCAGGACTCCTCTGTCTCCTTTTCGGATATAAACCTCAGGCATCGTGGATTAATTTTCCCTAACGGCAGCGACCTGCCGCGTGGTCTCCGTGCTCCTCTCCAGCCCCCCGGGACGTGTAAAATAGTTCCCAGCGGCTCCCACCGCGCGTTGCAGACGGCTGCGCGGCCCCGGGGCTGCCCGCAGTGCTCCCCTGCCCCGCCAGGGCTGCCCGCGGGCTGCGGAGCCGCCTCGCCACCGGCGCGGCCAGGGCCGGGGCCCTTCTCGACAGCAGCCGAGGGGCTGCGGAGCGGGCGGCTGCCGGACGATCAGCTATTTTATGCCGCGCGGTGCTGCCGCCTCCATCTAGCTCTCCATCACGCCGCCGCCCGCCGCCCGCCTGGCGCGCTCACGCTCGGCCGCGCTCGCCGCCCGCCCAGCCTCGCCGGAAGCTCTCCCGCCCGGGCTGTGCCCCGGCTCCGCCGGCAGCTCGGCAGGGCCCGGCCGCACGCGTGCTGCGTGGCTCGGAGCAGCCGCGTTGCGCCGCAGGCGACGGGGAAGGCGGGGCGGGCCGGCGCCATCGTGGTAGCGCGAGGAGAGGAGCGCCCGGGCGGGGCGGCGAGCGGCGCGGCGGTGAGCGCTTCTGCTTCCTGTCGCTCGGCGGCCGCCCACGGCAGGTGCCGTGTGACCCCGCGGAGCGGCGGGGCCGGCCGGGCGGTGCGCGGCGAGGCTTTCGGCCAGCGGCGACCACAGCGAGAGGCTGCTGGCACTGCCCGTGCCGGTGGAGAGAGCGGGGATCCGAGGCCGGCCTTCCCCGGGCGACGAGGGGAGGCCGCCTTTGCCGCGCTGCCCTCCGTGCAGCATGTGGCCGATTCCGGCGAACCCGGGGTCTCCGCAGCGGCGCGGGCGGGAGGGAGTGGGGAGCGCGCTCGGTGCCGTGCCGGCCGCTCCCGGCCAGCGCTGCGCTGCGCCGAGGCGTTTTCCCGCCCGTCCTGGGAAGGACATAAGCGACACCGTAGTTGGAGCTTAGCTGTCAGGGGGTACAACTTCCCTCCATTGGCGACCTCCTTTTCCCTCTGATTCAGCTACCTTGTGGTAGGTGCGATGGTGCTGAAGAAGGGTGGCGGCTTGGCACAGTTGCTGTCATAGGTGGTGCGAGAGCTCCACGCAAGGAGCTTTGAGTGGCATGTGTGAGGGTAGGAGGGTACGGCACCCATAGCTGAAGGCAAAAAAGGTCAGGGCATGTCATCAGCCGCAGTCGTGCTAAGTTGTTCATCTTTGCAAACTGCTTGCCGAGTTGTTCCTTTCTTAGGTAATGGGGGCTTGTATCAACCAGAACTGCAAATGGTCAGTATTTGCAGAGAAGGTTACTTGGACTGTTGTTGAAGTGAGTGTAGCAGTTTCTATGGCATTCTGCAAAAAAAGTGACAGGTCTCCCTGTGTTCCCCAGTTCTTAACAAAGATGAAGTTAACAAACCCCTGAAAAGAGATTTTGCAAAACTTCAGGGATATTTTCCTACTAGTACTGTAGAGACAACCATAGTCACCTTGTCTTTCCAAAAGTGAAGGTTCCCTATTTTTGTCCAAGAGCATCAAGTGCTTTTGATCAGCGTTTGTGTGCATGCATTAGCCTCATTCTTGCTCTTCCTTGGAGAACTTTTACAATACTCACATGATCTGTGTAGGCTGCAGACTGCAGTGGTGAACTTCAAGGCTTCCAGCAGAAGGGAGATGCTATCCACATTTTGGATTCTCCTTAGTCTGAACCTTCAACGTCCAAGGCTTCACTTTTCAAGCAGTTGGAAGAGCTCCAAATTAAGACATGAACAGGTCTTAATTGACCTTGCCACCTCCTCAGTTAGTCAAGTAATGCTGTGCATTGGATTTGACTAGTGCAACATGTGCTTAAAATATGTAGAGTAACTCCTCGATTACCCTCTCAGAAGGGTTGGAATGGAGAACAAGGAGTTCCCAAGACAAATATTTGGTGTACGAGGAGTAGAATTTAGGAGTTGATTGCAGAGCACTGCATGCACAAATGTCTAAGGAGAATCCATCTTTTGATGTCCCATCTATGCTTGTTCTCATTTGAAATCGTGCACATTCTGCAGGCTGGTTTTGTTAGGCTTGGGGCTGGGGAAGGAGTGATGGTGGGGGAGGAGTGGGTGTTGGTTTTGGGTTATTTTTTTGTTTCCAGAATAGTGTACACAGAACTTGTGCCCAAAACCAGCAGTAGGAAACAATGCAGGTATAAAAGAAGGTCACAGAAATGTCAGATAATACGAATCTGAAAGCGCTTCAGTATTTTACTCAGGAGTTTCACTCTAACAAGGTGATTTTCCTTCACAGAAATGTAGTGGCAGGCTTATGCCATGCTAGAAGTGATGACCTTTCTCTGCCCCAAATTGAGCAGCAAAAGGTTTTGGCTCTTAATTTGAACCCCTGAGCCAGCTGTGTTTCAGGCTGCAGAAGCTGCAGCTGTTGTGGCAGACGCGGGGTGCAGCCCTGCCTGCCAGTTCCGAGCTGGCCTGCGCTGGTGGCAGCCGTCAGCGCCCGGGGTCCCCTGTGCTACCCATGCCAGGGCTCTGCCTGCCTGCCTCGCAGCCCTGGTAGCCTCAGGGAAACATCGCACTACTCCATCTGCTTTAAAAACAAACAAGCAAACAAAAAGCTCCCTGTAAATATATGTAGAAGTCTTGAAACTAATTCTCAGCGCTTGCTCGGAGTTTGTTGATGGAGCAAATGGATTTTGGATAAACTGCTATTGCTAGTACTACTTAGGTTCCTAAACTTCAGAAGGGAGGCTATGGTGGTCACGTACCCCTGAGGAATGTTGGGAACAGTAAGACAGCTCAGTCATTTCAAGGTGGCCAGAAAATGGGTGTGGCAGTGGAGTGGACACTCTGTGAGTAGGTAGCCTTAAGTCAGGTAACGACATGCACTTCAGTGGGAATTTTGCATCAACACCAAGAGATTGTGTCATGATGTGTTGCGTAACAACAAATTGGGCCAAAATTCTGCTGATTTTGACCAAGGTGGATGGGCCACCTTCACTTAAGCTGGCAAAGGGACATAAGTCAATGATGTTTGAAAAACAGCCATGAAACATAGCCCCTTTAGTTTGTTGCTCTGTTGCAAGTCTGCAAAGCTCTGTTGACAGGTCATTGGAAGTAGCTGTTGGAATCTAAGTGCAGTTGGACGCTTTGTCAGTCAGCATCAGCAGGAGGCTTAACGGTTTAGGTTGAGAGGTGGTGCATGGTTTTTTTTCAGAGGAATGGCCCAGTGAAGAGCAGTGTTCACTGCCATGACTACCGTTGTAGCCTTCAAGAGCAATGGTTCATTCAGAGAGAACTTCCTTGGTTCTGCTGGTTTGGTTTCGCAGCTGGAGCAAAGGTACAGCACTGGAAGCAATTCCTAGGGCAGAAGCGGGAGATATCCGAAGCTCTGGACTTCGTTGCCTAAGTGAGCGTAGTCTAATTGGAAGAGTGGTGAGCATCAGTGATATCAGATTTTTTACAAGTTCTTAATTCTGTCAAAACAAGAAAGAAGGAGAGTGATGAAGATGAAATCCTTTCCTCTTCAATCTGCCTACGCAACAACTTCAGCTGTAGTTGTAATGTGTATTCACCTATTTTGAATTGCCCAAAACCAGGCCTAGAGATGCTTCAGAGTCAGAGAAGCGGGTATTTGCTTTATTCGGCGCTGGGTGCATGGGGGATCACTCCTCCTAACACACACACACAGAGCACTCCATACAGTCCAGCATTATGTGTAAAATTTATGAACATTCATCACAATTCTTGGGATAGGAGTGGTTCTAGAAATTACTTCTCGGAAGTCATTAATATCATTAGCATACGTGCCATGCATGCGCTGTGTACGCTGATGGGCGCACTGAGGAAGGCTCCTCTTCTTCCTCGAGGGTCTTTCTGATGAAGATCAGTAGTCTTTGTCACAATGCACTTTTTACCTTTCTTTCTGGAGCATGCGCAGTTCTTCGGTGGCTGATGCAGCGATCTCTGTGCCGGTTTTCAAAAGATCCTGTTCCTCTTATCTTGACAAGATTAAGGCGAATCCTGCTGCTTAGGTTTTGTGATTAACATTTGCTGTCTCTTAGTAGTTCACTCGTGTTTACATGAGTTAACTATGGATCAACCCCCTTCTCAATTTTAGCACTGAAAGGATATTAGAGTCATTTAAAGAGATGTCTCCTATGGAGTACTATAAAACTGCCATAATGGTAAGACGTTTTCATACAGTAGTTTTAGCACAGAAGTAATATATGTACAATCTTGGATGTTTCATCCTGCTGGCTCAGGAGCCAGTATTGAGCTTTTCTCCTTTAAATCCAGTCTTAGAGCTCTGCAAGGATCACTGCAGCATGACGTTGTGACAAGGGGATGCTGATTCATGCATAAACCTTTGACGCTTTCCTTCTATCTTCAAGCAGCTTTGAAAACCAGTGATTATCTGGCATGTTGCGACTTGAGAGTCATGGTAAAGGTTTCACCAAACACTTTGTAATATCAGGCTACAGCTTTCATTCCTAAGGAAAGAGCATTGAGCAGATTGCTGGCAAAATGCTGAAAGAATGAGCCAAAACCAAAATCCTTTAATGGGAAAGATGGAAAAAATTTAGATGTGTTTATTTGAACTAAAAATAATGTGGACCAAGCCTAAATGTATTTCACACTAAATTCTTAGAACTGATTTTAAGGGAAGAAGTGAGAAAGATGAATTCCCAAGCGGAATTTTCAGCAGCATAATATTGAGCATTTATTAGTAGAACAAAGGCATATCACAGTGCAGGAGCACTTAGCAATATTGCTAGAGGCGTGGCTCCATTCATTTTACTGTGAACTTTAGTACTTCTTTAAACATAGTCCTTAAGCCCAGAAAGTCATTTACACTTCACTCAACTTTCCCCCCTCCGTCTCTGCCCCCTTGCGCCAGCACACGCCAGCACACTGCCACCTCGGTCCTCTGAGTAGCTCCAGAATTGAAGGCAGGCACCCCCCTCCGGTGCCTCCTCAGTCTCCAACCTAATTTGTAGTTGATGGGTTCTTTGGGAGGTGTGAGTTTTGATGAGATAACAGACTTCCTGGGATGCATGCGGTTTATCTTCTTTGTTTCTTGAAGATGTCTTGGTTTCCACCTCTGTAATTTCTCAACTTAAAGGACATTTATTATCATGTGTTTCTTCCTACGTTTCCCAACATGTTACCACTCATTCGAAGTTACAATTTACTCTAGTCTTGTTTTTACTTACCTATATTTTACCTTAACACTATTTCTACATAGTACATTCTCACTTCTAAATGTTAAAGTGATAGATGCGAAAGACAAAATTTATCGTTCACTCATTTATCACAGGAGGAATGTGTTAGCTGCTTGTGTTGCAGTTCACTTGTAATTGTGGTCTATTACCGCAGCCTGGGCCCTAGGGTGTATCACTGTGTCCCGCAGCCATAGGGAGGAGGAGGAGAGAAGATCCAGCAGGCAGGAATTGTGCACCAAGATTTATTCATTTAATTATTTCACAAACTCTTTTACAGACTTTTTTCTTCATAGTCTAATTGGACAAAGGATCAGCCCCCCCCCTTGGGGTGATTGGCTAAAATCCTAAACCATCCATTGTCAAAATATTTTTCTACTAGACCATAAACCAGACTTTTCAAGGTTGCAGGTGGCTTGGTTGTTTACATACTCTGCTACCTCTTCTGTGAGAGAGAAAAGTCTCTCACAGACTTAGAAAATAGCAAGAAAATCCTCGCTAGCAGCATTTTGGTATCTACAATTCCCCCTTTTTGTTTGATAAGAAAACAACTCCACTATTAATCCTAAATAGAAATTTACATCAGTTATTAATTCTAAATATGTCCTTAAGGCTTTAACGATCTGACTCCATAACAAGAAATTTAAAGTTCAGTCTCTGCTTGTGGAAGGACCATCCCAGTCTCTGCTTGTAGAAGGACCATCTGCCTGATGGTCAACATCTTGGTCATCATCAGAAGAGTCTGATGGCTGATGATCTACATTCTGGTGGCCACTTGGATGGTTGGTGTTCTGGTCATCATTTGGAGGTTGCCTGTTCTGCCTCTGGTGCCGTAGGGCAGGGCGAACACATTTTGCAGCTAGCCACCGTACCCCAGTATCTGTAGAAACGCAAGCACAGCCACGACCCCAAACCATAAGTTCCCGCAGGCCTTCCCACTGGTTAGTGAGTAAATTCCACACCCAGACTTTTGCCCAGGGCAGTTGTCTCTTGCCTGCAGATTGCAATGAGAGAAAGTGATTCAGAAGAACAGGATTCTTTGAATTTTGTGGTACCGTAAGGTGATTAATTGTATACGAGCTTTTGCTAGTCGGCTTCAGTAACCAAATTCAAAGGTTCCTGTGAGAATCGTTGAAAAGCCATGATAACAGCCCTTAATTCAACTAACTAAGCAGAGTCTGACTCGGATTGGTGTGTTAATCAACCACTGCAAAGGCAGTGTAGGATACTGTGCACCTTTGCGCACAGTGACCCCTGCTAAAAATTTGTCCCGATCCGTATGCCCCAGGCTGCCAACACATCCCGTCCCCAAAGGTTAAGGGAAGTGGTAGTAACATAAGGCCTAATTGTAGCTGTGTGCCCCTCTGAGTCCTTCACCGTCACAGGCCGTTCGCTTCAATAGCTCTGTGTGGTTCATCCTCATCCTGTGATGGCCGATCCCACTGGGGGTAAAGGCCATGAGGGAGGCCACGCAGAGAAGGAGATGATAGTTACATCAGCACCAGTATCAATCAAACCTTGAAGCTGAGTCCAGGGCGGACGGGCGTTCGGCAGGATCAGGGTACACGTCATCTGTGGCCTTTGGTCAGAGATGTCTGCAGTCCAGAAGGCCTGCAGAAGTCCTGTAGATCCACTGCTGTTATCTTTGTGAGTTTGTTGTTCTATCCTGGGGACACAAGACTTAAAAGGCACTAATTTAGCAAGGCAGGTCTTTTCAGGAATAGTTACAGGGGGTTTTCAAATTCCCTATAAAACTGAGGACAAGGCTCCGAGGAGCGGATTCCCATCAATCCGACCTCATCCTCATCCTATCGCATTAAACCTGTTAGAAGCCAGACCTGAACAGCCCCTCTCTTCCTTTGTCTCTGAGCTAACGTGAGCCGACATCAACGGCTCCTGCCGTGTTTCCCTCTGCAAAGAAGCCAGCTAGCTAGCCCAGCAAGCTCTTTTCCTGATCCCGAAGTCGCTTCAGCGACGCGTGGAGGTAACGCAGCTGGACTGTCTCTGACCAGGGGCACGCCAGAGTCAGTGCCTCGAGCACCAAACGCTGCGTTATTGGACATTGAAGGTTCAGGCTAAGGAGAATCCAAAACGTGGACAGCATCTCCCTTCTGCTGGAAGCCTTGAAGTTCACCACTGCAGTCTGCAGCCTACACAGATCATGTGAGTATTGTAAAAGTTCTCCAAGGAAGAGCAAGAACGAGGCTAATGCATGCACACAAACGCTGATCAAAAGCACTTGATGCTCTTGGACAAAAATAGGGAACCTTCACTTTTGGAAAGACAAGGTGACTATGGTTGTCTCTACAGTACTAGTAGGAAAATATCCCTGAAGTTTTGCAAAACCTCTTTTCAGGGGTTTGTTAACTTCATCTTTGTTAAGAACTGGGGAACACAGGGAGACCTGTCACTTTTTTTGCAGAATGCCATAGAAACTGCTACACTCACTTCAACAACAGTCCAAGTAACCTTCTCTGCAAATACTGACCATTTGCAGTTCTGGTTGATACAAGCCCCCATTACCTAAGAAAGGAACAACTCGGCAAGCAGTTTGCATAGATGAACAACTTAGCACGACTGCGGCTGATGACATGCCCTGACCTTTTTTGCCTTCAGCTATGGGTGCCGTACCCTCCTACCCTCACACATGCCACTCAAAGATCCACCTGTGACAGCAACTGTGCCAAGCCGCCACCCTTCTTCAGCACCATCGCACCTACCACAAGGTAGCTGAATCAGAGGGAAAAGGAGGTCGCCAATGGAGGTGTTATAAACATATATTATATTGGCTTCTCGCAAAGTATAAAGTAGATATTATATAATGTTAGAAATGCTTTTTGCTGTGTGGATGTAGTTTTCTCTCTTTTTAGCAAGAATGTTAACAAGTGTGAGCACGTAAGATAACCTCCAAACGAACAGAGGATGAGGCCCGAAAAGCTGCTAATCAACACTTTGTCTAGGGAGCAAAAGGGCCCAAAGGCTACTCCGCCCGGAGAACAGGCGGCCAGGAGAGCCCAAGAGCCGTTATCACCACTCTGCCCGGAGAGACGAAGAGGCCCAAAGCTGCAATCAGCCCTGTCTGTCTGGAGAATTAAGAAATCCACCCTACCATCGACTCTTGCCTAGCGGGCCCAACCCCAAGAATCAAGAGAAATAAAACCACAAGGCAGAAGACTACGCATGCTCTAAAAAGGCGGAACCAAGGAGTGGCCACGCAGAACAGCTCCAGGAAAAGTTTTAATATGAATAAAGAACAGACAGTAAAAATGGTATAAAAAAGACTCACCTCTGGCATCAGGTGTGCTCTTGGCAGAGCACCAAGGCACCCGGCCATTACCCCGTTGCTTTATTTGATGTGTCTCTTATTGTCTTTATATTAAACCCTTTAAATTCTCACAGGAGAGTGAACCTCGTTTTTCACAATTAAGGGCTCGTCCCGGAGCTACACCTCGCCTCTGAAAAGCGTGGGAGGATTCAAGAAGCAAGGGTAAGGCGCCTCCCGCCCAAGTTGGCAGGACCTTTGCTTAGCATCCTCTGGCGTGATTTGGTGGCAGCAGGGCAACACCCGGAGGACAAGAAAGACACAAAAATAAAGCAAATGAAAGAGAGCGCTCTCGACAAAAATCCCACAGACACTGGAAAAGAAACAGGACTGGGAAGTATTGTCCAAAGAAAAAGGGGGTGGTTACGGGAGATGAGCGTGTGTGAATGAGACGTGGGCTGGTTGCCCCCAGATCTGCGAAGTGAGTGTGGCAGTCTCTGAGTGCTGCCGTTCCGTCTTGTTCACGAGAACAGCGGCCAGCGAGGAGACAAAGCGAGAGATAAGCGGAGTGAAAGAATCTCCGGGGGTGACTGGGACGGGGTCCCAGAGAAGGGGTTGCAAAGTGGGAGCTACCCCCCCATATGCTGGGTTGAGGAAAACTCCAAGAGCACCCAGGGCCTAAAAGTACCCCAAGAGAGGTTGGGGTTTGGATGCTAGCAATGCTGGGTTGAGGGAAATCCAAGAGCACCCAGAATCCTAAGGATTATATCATACCCATGGGTGGATACTAACAAGTGACTTGAAAGAGGTACCTTATTATTCTGTTGTGAGTAGGAATGAGTGAGTGAACAAATATTAAAAAAGAGTGAATGTGTGAATGAAAAACTGTGTAATTCGAAGTTAACTTTGTTTTTGGGGAAGGTGGGCTCTAATAAATTTTTTGGTGTTTTTTGTACTGTGAAAGGGTGGGTAGTATTTTACAGCAGTGAAGATTGGTGTTTTAAAGGAATGAATTAGTATTTCAAAGGGGGGGATAAATTGGTATTTTGAGTAATAGAGAACTCCTGGGAAAATGGGACAACAACCTAGTAAATTAAGTTCAAATTATAAAAGGGTGCCAGAGGATATACCCCGAGACAGTCCCCTCGGGGTCAAACTCGCAAACTGGGAAACTGATCCTTCTACAAAAGGAAAAGAGAAAGTAAAAATGATTCAATTCTGCATGAAAGAGTGGGTAAAAAAGGAAATCAGATCTGATCATGTGTACTGGCCAAAATACGGGTCTGATGAGGCATGGATTTGCCAGGCTCTAAATGTATTTGTAAATTCAAAAGAGCCATCTCACCCTGAGGAGAGAGAATATGCTTCTTGCTGGACAGGAATTACAAAACCTCTGGGAACCAAAGTCTTCAAAATATCAGAAACCGCAGAGGAAAAGCAAACAGAAGAGAAAAAAGGCTGAGACCCTTTAGAAGTATTGCCTCCGCCGCCAGCACCAGAAGCTGCCCTCCTCCCCCTGGCTCCGGGGCTTCCCCCGCCAGCCCCCCCTCCGCCCGCACCGGGGGCCTTTCCCCCGGCAGCCCTCCCGCCCCAATGGAGCTGGGGGGGAGCCCTGCCCCCGCCCATGCCGGGGATCCCACCCTTCCCATATATCTCGGGAATCCCAGCACCCTCAATTGCATCAAGGGAAAGGTCACACGTCCCGGCTTCAGCCCCTACCTCTCCTGCCTTGAGAAACCCGGCTTTAGCCCCGGTGCCCGCCTCCTGTGCTCCGGAATATCTGGCTTCACTGCCATACCCCACCCCCACCCTATTCAGCTTCAGCGCCAGACTTTGAATCTGCCCCTCCTCCCCAGGGGAGTTCGGTGCTTTCTTCCCAAATCAACCCTCTTCTTAACGAAGGAGCACCATACCAGAATACAGGAGGTGCCATTAAGGCTCCGAGGCAGCCCAACAAGCCCTCCATTGCTAAACAAACAGAGGGAAGCCGAGAAATTCATTTCTTTCCGTTAAGAGAAGTACCTACGGGAGGAGGGGGAAGCGGCTTTGTGAGTGCTCCTCTAACCTCTACAGAGGTTAGGAATTTCAAAAAAGAAATTAAAGGATTATTAGAAGACCCCATAGGTACAGCTGAAATGTTGGACCAGTTCTTAGGTCCCAACATTTTCACTTGGGAAGAAATGCAATCAATAATGAAAATAATATTCTCCCAAGAAGAAAGAGAAATGATTAGAATTGCTGGAATAAAAATTTGGGGAAAAGAAAACCAACAAGGTCCACCCGGGGATCAGAAAATGCCCATTACACCTCCTAACTGGAACCAAAATGATGAAGCTGGGAGGGGACATATGAATGATTATTGTAATTTGATAATCAAGGGAATAAAAGAGGGGGCACTCTGAGGACAAAATGTCAGAAAGGCCTTTGAGGGGCAGCAAGGGAAGGAAGAAACCCCGACTGAGTGGCTGGAGAGGCTCCGAAAGAATATGAAACAATATTCTGGGAGAGACCCGGAGTCCCTAGCAGGGCAAGCCCTGCTAAGAGTTAACTTTGTCACTCATGCCTGGCCAGATATTAGAAAAAAATTGGAAAAAATAGAAGATTGGTATGAGAAACCATTACAAGACCTAGTAAGGGAAGCTCAAAAGATATATATGTCCGGAGGGATGAAGAAAAAGCCAAAGTGGGAGCAAAGATCATGATAGCCACTATGCGAGAGAGTACCTTCCAAAAAAAATCTAAAGCCCTCAGGTAACACTCCTAAACATTCCAGATTCAGAAATGGTGGAAAAGAGAAAAATAAAACCTCAGCACAATCAAGATTCCAAGAACAACCCAGGGATGCCTGTTTCTATTGCAAGGAAGAAGGGCATTATCAAAGAGAATGCCCCCACCTGAGGAGGGATCTGAAAAGATTTCAAGAGACACGCACAGAAGAAAAATAGGGAAATCATGGGCTCTATTTTTGGGGGGATAAATACCATCTGGAGCCTTTGATAACTTTAAAAGTAGGCCCCGAAGAGGAAGTATTGGAATTTATAGTTGACACTGGGGCAGAAAAGACTTGTGTGATGAATATTCCAAAAGGGAGTAATGATATGGTAAAAGTAACAGGAGCAAAGGGGGAAGGATTTAAGGTCTCTGTCATTAAAGATGTGGTTATTGAAGGGGAAACAAAAATAGGGATAGGGGATGCTTTGTTAGCTCCTGAGGCTGGCAGCAATTTATTGGGAAGGGATTTACAAATCCAACTGGGGATTGGAGTCATACCAGAAGAAGGGAAAATGACGGCCAAAGTGTTTAAACTTAGCCAAGAAGATGAAAGCAAAATTAACAGAGAGGTTTGGGCTAGGGAAGGGAATAGGGGTGGACTAGATCTTGACCCCATAAGGGTCACAATTGAAAAAGAAGAAGGTCCCATTTGTGTACATCAGTACCCTATATCTTTAGAAGGGAGAAAAGGCTTAAAACCAGTGATAGAAGAATTAATAAAGGATGGGACACTAGAACCTTGTAAATCCCCTCATAATAGCCCTATTCTCCCAGTAAAGAAATCTGATGGAAATTATAAATTAGTGCAAGATTTAAGAGAAGTAAACAAAAGAACACGGGCCTGCTACCCTATGGTTCCTAATCCCTGCACTCTTTTAAGCAAAATTCCACCTCAACATCAGTGGTTTAGTGTGGTAGATCTTAAAAATGCCTTTTGGGCCTGCCCACTGGCAGAGGAAAGCCGAAATATTTTTGCCTTTGAATGGGAAGATCCAAACACAGGGAAAAAGAACCAGTTGAGGTGGACTAAACTGCCACAGGGCTATTGTGAGGCCCCAAATTTATTTGGGCAAGCCTTGGGAGAAATACTACAAACCTTCCCCACTCCCCCAGGAATACAATTTATCCAATATGGAGATGACCTTCTAATATCAGGAGAAGATGAAATGAAAGTTAAAGGAGCTACCATAAAGCTTCTAAATTTTCTTGGGAAAAAGGGACTAAAGGCATCAAAAAGGAAATTACAGTTTGTGGAATCAGAAGTAAAATATCTCGGCCACCTGATAAGCAAAGGTAGCTGACAACTAAGTCCTGAAACAATTACAGGGATTTTATCCCTCCCTCCTCCCTCTTCAAAAAAGGAGGTTAGGAGACTGCTGGGGCTACTGGGATATTGCAGATTATGGATTGAAAGATATACACAAGCAGTAAAATTTTTATATGAAAAATTAACAGGGGGAGACAATATACAATGGACCAAAGATGATGATGATAATAAATTAGAAAAACTGAAGTTGAAACTAGCCTCGGTACCAGCCCTAAGCTTACCCTCACTAGAAAAACCCTTTCATTTATATGTGAATGCAGAAAATGGAGTAGCTCATGGTGTATTAGTCCAGGAATGGGGAGGGGTGAGAAGACCAATAGCTTATTTAGCTAAACTATTGGACCCAGTAAGCCGTGGCTGGCCAGTATGCATTCAAGCCATAGCAGCTACCGCTATTTTGGTGGAGGAGAGCCGTAAGCTCACCTTTGGAAGTAAACTGATTGTATACACACCCCATGCGGTCCGAAATGTGCTAAATCAAAAAGCTGAAAAATGGTTAACAGACTCCAGGCTATTAAAATATGAAGCAATTCTGATTGACAGTAATGATCTAACTATAGAAGCAAGCAAAAGCCTCAATCCGGCCCAATTCCTGTATGGAGAACCAAAAGATGACCTGGCACATGATTGCTTAGAAATTACTCAATACCAAACAAAAGTTCGAGAAGATCTAGCTGAACAAGCCCTCTTAGAAGAGGAAAGAATATATGTGGATGGTTCATCCAGATGCTTGCAAGGAAAAAGAATGTCAAGATATGCCTTAGTCGATGGGATAAATATGCAGGCCATCGAAAAAGGAAAACTACCTTCAAATTGGTCGGCGCAGTCTTGTGAATTATATGCTCTAAAGAGAGCACTGGAGCATTTAGCACACTGTCATAGGTTAGCAAGCATAGTCCCGGAAGGGATATCCTTGCTAAGGGGTGCTTACAGCTTCCTCTGGGACCTGATAGAACCTATCAGCTGGCCAGTTTGAATATGGACAATTCTTTAAGCCACTTAAAGTTGTGACCGTCTCTGTGATCCACACTTAAGAACAGCAAACTCCCACCCCAGCTCTCTCTCGTTTCCGGCACTGGGACAGGTGGCTGCAGGCCCCGTGCAGGGGCCAGCAGGCCCGGCCAGGCCCTGCTTGGGCCAGGCCGGGCCGGGCCACAGCCAGCCTGGAGCCATGGGCCTGTTCCAGCCGTGGAACCCCCCCCACTGCCTTGCCGTGGGCAGCCGGAGCGGCTCGGAACCCCCCCTCTCCACTGTGGCCGAGATTCAGCAAAGCGGCACCTCTGTCCGGCAGAGGTCAGGTGACCAACTGCGATAAGCCACATTCCAGCTACAAGGCCGAGGTGAGATTAACCCTTTTATTGCTGTGAAGAGCTGAAAACCTGAGGGAAGAGAGAGAGGAGATGCTTAAAGCTGAAAGTCTGTCGTGAAGCTATGATATAGCAGAGTATCCTGTTGTAATTTCATGAAGATATGGGGGGTGGAGTGTTCAACTCATAAGCAGAAGCACCTGCGCTGAGATAGGCAGATGCTGACGCAGCTGTAATTTCATGAGAAGTTTGGACAGAGAGAGATGAACCAGATGAACCAGATGAGGACTGTTGCTCCAAAGAGGAAAGGAGAAAAACCTCAATTCCTAGAGATGCTTCCAGAGATAGTCTTAAAGATGAAGATGACCCTTTGCTCCCAGGGAAGGAGAAGGGCCTCTGTTTTTTTTTGTTTCTGAACAGCTCAACCTTAAAATTGTACCCCAGAAAACTTTCAAGAGTGGACCCTCGAAAGCAGTTGCGGGAAAAGCTGCAAGTCGGGGGAAGGGACTCACATCGTAAGCAGAGAGACTCCTCTTCCTGAATGGACTGAACAATATTTGGAAGTGGGTGGCTGTCTCGGTGTGATACTGTTTTCATAGCACGAGCAAGAAGAGACTTCTCTTTCTAAATGGACTGAACAAGGTTATTATGGAAGTGGTAAACAGACTGAACATCTTAAGGGTTGTCTTTACATTGTCAGTGGGAGAAGGGAGGAAGGTGGGGGGAGGAGGAGAGTTCTAAAGGTGGTATAATTTTTTTTTTCCTTTTCTTCTTTTAGGTCTGTTAATAAACTTCTTTATATTCATTCAAGTTGGTGCCTGCTTTGCATTTCTCCTAATTCTTATCTCACAGAAGATAAACAGTAATGAGTATTTTAGACCAAACCACTACACTAAATTGGTGTTTCCGCCCGGTTACAAACCCAACCCGCGACACACACAAAAAGGGGACCGTCTATACTGATTCAAAGTACATACCTTTGGAAAGATCTGGGAAGAAAGGGGTTTACTAAATTCAAAGGGGAAAGAACTGATACATGAAGGCCTGATTTCAGAAGTGTTGGAAGCATTAAAATTGCCTGAAGAAATAGCCGTAGTGCATATCAAAGGACACCAAGAAGGGATGACCCCAGAAATAAGAGGGAATAACCTAGCAGACCAAGAAGCCAAAGATGCAGCAGAAAATGGGACTGAACCAATTCTGTTAATCCTGACCCCAGAAAGGGGAGAATTGGAAATCCCCAAATTTAGTAAAGAAGAAGAAAAAGAATTATTTAAGATAGGGGGAGAACAAGATCAATCTGGAAAACGGAAACTTCCTGATGGGAGACAGTTACTTAATAAGCCACTCACTAAGAGAATATTAGAAGATATGCATCAAAAAACTCATTGGGGTACTCAAGCTAGCTTGTGTGATCATTTTCTAAAAAATTATGGGTGTATTGGAATCTTTGGGGTAGCAAAACAAATAACTGGGAACTGTAGAACTTGCCAAAGAGTGACTAGGAAAATAATGAGAAAAACAACATTAGGAGGCCGTGAGTTAGCTCTGCGACCATTCCAAAGTATCCAAGTAGATTTCACTAAACTTCCTCAAGTACAGAGATGGAAGTTCCTATTAGTAATAGCAGACCACCTAACTTGTTGGGTAGAAGCAGTTCCTGCTACTAGAGCTACAGCTAACATAGTATGCAAAACCCTTCTGGAACAAATTATTCCCAGATATGGAATGGTTAATAAAATAAACTCAGGTAGAAGAACACATTTTACATCCAAAGTCTTACAACAAATAACTCAAGCCTTGGGAATAAAATGGGAATTACATACCCCCTGGCACCCACAAAGTTCAGGCCAAGTAGAAAGAGTGAACCAGACTTTGAAAAAAACTTTAACAAAATTAATGATTGAAACTCAAATGTCATGGGTAAAATGCTTACCTTTGGCTCTGTTGAGAGGCCGAACACAGCCCAGGTCAGACCTGGGAGTGTCTCCTTATGAGATGATGTTCGGATTACCCTTCCTTACTGCTCAACATGAAACAGCCACTTATGAAGTAGGAGAAGTAAGTGTCAAAAAATATGTCACCGCAATTGCCAGAACACTTGAAAATTTGCGGCTGAAAGGAATGATCCCTCAAACCACAGCTTTGGAGTTCAAAATTCATAATATCCATTCAGGGGAATGGGTACTAGTAAAAACATGGAAAGAACAATCTTTGACTCCACAATGGGAGGGTCCTTTTCAGGTACTGCTGATGACTGAGGCCGCAATCCAGACCAAGGAACGAGGGTAGATCCATGCCAGCAGAATCAAAGGACCTGTAAAAGAACCTGAAGAGTGGACTGTAATATCCAAACCAGGTGATACCAAATTGATTCTTAAACGGAGACCAGGTGGCAATGAGCTAGAACAATCTAAATAATCCAAGGGATATGCAAAGAATCACACCTAACTGAGAAGTAAAAGCCAAATTTATATCAGTGGCCCCTGGACAAATTCTGGGACATCGTGGAGAAGAATATTCTCACTTCAAACAGGAAGGGTTGGGACTGGATCAAACAGGGAACTCTCATGTTCTGATTCTAGCCTGTGATTTGTATTAAGAAGGCGGAGAATCACAACTTCCATCAGTGCCACATCATATACCCTGTTTGAATCATTCTAACACGGGGCATGCCAACCACGTCAAATATAAGTAATTAATCTAGAGGGAAATTGGCATTTCACACCGTCGACACCCTAGTTGTAAAGGGTGTCAAGCACAAAATCGACCCCCTATCCAGACAAAATCATAAGCAACAAAAGCAATAACTTTGCTCTGCAGATGGGAATTACTAGTGCCTGTTGAATGGGAAACACCTAAGATACGATAAGATACTACAGTTAAAAAGGTGCCAAAAGAAATTTGCCTAAAAGCTACAAAGGAAGTGACAAGGAAATAGAGGGCAAGACCGGGTCGGCCACTGTACTCGCCACCGAGAAGATCCAATACACCTGCTATGGGTTGCAACCTCATAGGCAAGGGAGGTGGGAGTATAAGCCATGCCGGACCTCTGTTATTCCTTCTTTTGTCACTTCTCCTGGTCCCTTTTGGGACACCGGCAAGACCATGTTACAAATGCTATCGAAAGCTCTACATGGAAAGACACCGGGGCTTCTTTCTTATTACTCATACCCATACCAACAGTCACTGTTATGACTCATCCAAATTAGGTATTTGCATGCATAAAGGAGAAAAATATTGGATTACAGAAAATTTAGGAACAAGTGGAAACAGACTAAGAAGCAATTGTCCAAAAGGAGAAAAATAGATTTGCTCCACAGCTGCCACCAGGGGAACAGTCCAAGATTTGGTAAAAGAGCAAGTGGTAAGTAAAGATACAAAGCCAGCACAGCAACCTCGCCCTATATTCACCTCACCACGCCAGGACCTGTATGCAAAGCTCAAACAACAAAGAGGAAAAAACCCCAAGGTTAGGAAAAAACCTGTTTGTGGAATTGGGGGAGAGGATAGGTAAAGAACTTAACATAACCAACTGTTGGGTCTGTGGAGGAGCTTTAATGACAGAAGAATGGCCACGGAAAGGTAGCAGCGTAGGCCCGGTAGAACTCCTTAAATGGAACCGGACAAATATAAGAGGGGGGAACTGACCTGAGGGGTGGATTTTAAGTTCAACAGTGATAGGGGAAGAATGCCTCTGGCGAACTGGGATAAACTTTCTTAATGAAGTAGGAAACACTCCCTGTAAAAGCTATAAAGTGAGTAACAAAACTTCAAGGTGGTGGGTCCCAGAAAAACCAACTTGGTATTGAGCCCAGAAAAAAGGAAAAGACTGTGTATATGATCATGAAGTTGGACTCTTTCAGTGTAATGACACGAGGAAAAATCCTTATTTTGGAATCCCAGAAATAGCCAAATTTGGGGAGAATATAAATCAACAAGAAGGTGATTATTGGAAAGCACCAGATGGCTTCTTCTGGATATGTGGGAAAAGGGCATCCCCAAGACTCCCTTCACATTGGAAAGGGAGTTGTACACTAAGAATCATTCAACCAGGGTTTTTCCTTTTCCCAGAACCAGTGGGAGATCAATTAGGTATACCTCTCTATGAAGACTTCAAAAGAAAGAAAAGAGATTTAATTGGAGGATTCCAAAAATGGAAAGATGAGGAATGGCCCCCTGAACGAATATTAGAAACAGATGGGCCAGCTACCTAAGCACAAGATGGAAGTTGGGGATATCAGACCCCAGTTTACATGCTGAATCGTATCATCAGACTCCAAGCTCTTGTAGAAATCATAACCAATGAAACAGCTGGGGCTATGGAATTAATAGTCAGCCAGCAACGCCAAACCAGAGCTGCAATACATCAAAATAGGCTGGCTTTAGACTATTTACTGGCCGAAGAAGGCGGTGTGTGCAGGAAGTTCAATACATCGGACTGTTGTTTAAAAATTGATGACAATGGGGATGCCGTTCTAGATATGGCCAACCAAATCAGAAAAATAGCCCATGTACCAGTCCAAAAATGGGAATCAATGATGTCTGCTAACTGGTGGGATGGCATATTGGGGAAAGAATGGTGGAAGAAGCTAGGTTTCTTCCTCTTATGTGCTACAGCTAGTCTAATATTTCTCCCTTGCTTGATCCCCTGCTTTATTCGGCTAATCACCAGCATAGTTCAAGGCATGCAAGTTGTGGCAATGCCTACTGACCCAAAGTTGGCTATGTCTGGAACAGCACAAAAAATTATGGCATTAAAAAGACAAAGTGATACAAAAGACCCTCTTGAAGAAGCCAAATTGATCTGTGAAAAGAACGAACAGACATTAGAAGCCAAGAAAAAAGAATTATTGCTCAAGCCAAATGATTTATAAAATAGAAAAGGGGGGATTGTTATAAACATATATTATATTAGCTTCTCGCAAAGTATAAAGTAGATATTATATAACGTTAGAAATGCTTTCTGCTGTGTGGATGTAGTTTTCTCTCTTTTTAGCAAGAATGTTAGCAAGTGTGAGCACGTAAGATAACCTCCAAACGAACAGAGGATGAGGCCCGAAAAGCTGCTAATCAACACTTTGTCTAGGGAGCAAAAGGGCCCAAAGGCTACTCCGCCCGGAGAACGGGCGGCCAGGAGAGTCCGGGAGATTTTATCACCACTCTGCCTGAAGAGACGAAGAGGCCCAAAGCTGCAATCAGCCCTGACTGTCTGGAGAATTAAGAAATCCACCCTACCATCGACTCTTGCCTAGCGGGCCCAACCCCAAGAATCAAGAGAAATAAAACCACAAGGCAGAAGACTAGGCACGCTCTAAAAAGGCGGAACCAAGGAGTGGCCATGCAGAACAGCTCCAGGAAAAGTTTTAATATGAATAAAGAACAGACAGTAAAAACGGTATAAAAAGGACTGACCTCTGGCATCAGGTGTGCTCTTGGCAGAGCGCCAAGGCAACTGGCTGTTACGCCGTTGCTTTATTTGATGTGTCTCTTATTGTCTTTATATTAAACCCCTTTAAATTCTCACAGGAGAGTGAACTTCGTTTTTCACAGAGAGAAGTTGTTCCCCCTGACAGCTAAGCTCCAACTACGGTGTCGCTTATGTCCTTCCCAGGACGGGCGGGAAAACGCCTCGGCGCAGCGCAGCGCTGGCCGGGAGCGGCCGGCACGGCACCGAGCGCGCTCCCCACTCCCTCCCGCCCGCGCCGCTGCGGAGACCCCGGGTTCGCCGGAATCGGCCACATGCTGCACGGAGGGCAGCGCGGCAAAGGCGGCCTCCCCTCGTCGCCCGGGGAAGGCCGGCCTCGGATCCCCGCTCTCTCCACCGGCACGGGCAGTGCCAGCAGCCTCTCGCTGTGGTCGCCGCTGGCCGAAAGCCTCGCCGCGCACCGCCCGGCCGGCCCCGCCGCTCCGCGGGGTCACACGGCACCTGCCGTGGGCGGCCGCCGAGCGACAGGAAGCAGAAGCGCTCACCGCCGCGCCGCTCGCCGCCCCGCCCGGGCGCTCCTCTCCTCGCGCTACCACGATGGCGCCGGCCCGCCCCGCCTTCCCCGTCGCCTGCGGCGCAACGCGGCTGCTCCGAGCCACGCAGCACGCGTGCGGCCGGGCCCTGCCGAGCTGCCGGCGGAGCCGGGGCACAGCCCGGGCGGGAGAGCTTCCGGCGAGGCTGGGCGGGCGGCGAGCGCGGCCGAGCGTGAGCGCGCCAGGCGGGCGGCGGGCGGCGGCGTGATGGAGAGCTAGATGGAGGCGGCAGCACCGCGCGGCATAAAATAGCTGATCGTCCGGCAGCCGCCCGCTCCGCAGCCCCTCGGCTGCTGTCGAGAAGGGCCCCAGCCCTGGCCGCGCCGGTGGCGAGGCGGCTCCGCAGCCCGCGGGCAGCCCTGGCGGGGCAGGGGAGCACTGCGGGCAGCCCTGGGGCCGCGCAGCCGTCTGCAACGCGCGGTGGGAGCCGCTGGGAACTATTTTACACGTCCCGGGGGGCTGGAGAGGAGCACGGAGACCACGCGGCAGGTCGCTGCCGTTAGGGAAAATTAATCCACGATGCCTGAGGTTTATATCCGAAAAGGAGACAGAGGAGTCCTGCAACATTCTTCGACTACAGGGAGAGTCCATGGGGCTTTTCCCATGGCGTCTGTCAAACGGTTGCGGGATGCAGCCCCCTTTTGATGCCAAGTTCCCGGCCACAGCACCCTCTTCCTTTTCCCCACTGGCTGAGGTATTCGGGAGATACAGACTTCCGGAACTGCCTACTCTATGCGCCCCCCTCTAATATGCACCCCCCTCTTGGCATCGAGAAGAAAGATAAGAACCCCATTCCTAATGCTCTTAAGTCTTTGTTGCCTTGCTCTAGGTTCAGGAATTTAACACGGCCTTGATTAATCAACAGTCTCTGATGATTAGTAACAGTTCTAGAGAACTCCTAGTTTCTTCTGTTACTTCACTAGCCATAACTTCCTAGCCTTGTCTACAGGCCGATTCACACGGTCTCTTTGTAAAGACTCATCCATCTCATTCCTTTTAATCCCTCCTCTTTTTATTTGCTCTGTATTTGTCTTTACAAACCTTAATTACCATGGATTTAATTTTTTCTTCTGGAGTCTTCTTGGGTTTTGCTATTATTTGCAGTGACATTCTTTTCTGTCCTTTTGTAGTCATTTCTGGATCAGGTAGGCATGGCTGCTAGCGGCATCCCCTTGAGCACCTGCTGAAAGAGCTGCAGCCAGCATGGTGTCACGCATGGTAAAAAGATGAGAATTGCGATAGCATATAAGAGGAGAAATCGTATTCATTTAGCCCATAGCTGGCCAGTTAACTATGAAAATATGTCCCATTCCCATCCTTTCAACATTTGGACAGGTCCACGAGCTGACGTTATTTCCTTTGTTATTTGTTTGACCACTTTTCCGCTGTCATCTGCTTGCAAACAGCAGCTCGAGTCATTTAATTTCCCACAAACTCCTCCTTCTTCTGCCAACAGATAATCTAATACCATCCAATGTTGAATTACCGCTTTCCTCATTTAAGTGGGTTGCTCAGCAAAAAGGTCAAGTGCTGTGGCTGGCTGGTTGGTAATTATTTCCGAGACAGCTTGTAACCTAATTATCTCCTTCAAATGATAAATGGGTTCCCAGGCATCTGGGATTAATTCCTTAGGTTTCCAAGGGGCTGGTCCATCGTGTTGGGTAACTTGTTCTGTTGGCCGTTCGTCATTTCCCCGTTTTGGGGTGCTCCCTCCAGCCAGGGCTGCATCAGCTGACTGCTTTTCTCTAATTAAATCATCACAGATTTTGATTCCTAAGCGATTTCCCAGAACTTGTAGTAGCAAAAAGAACAACAGTCTACTAAATATACCATATCCCTGACCAGTTTGGAGGTAACCTGAGCGAAGCATGTTGGCCACAAATCCAATACTGTCCTTTCAAAGCCCGTGTTCCATTAGCAAAGGAACCTACCCATGGTCATCAATTGGTGGCTCAAAATACAGCAGGATTCCCGGGCCTAACGGTCCTCCAACAAGAGTTGCCCCACCATAAGGGTCCCAGCATTTGCATTTCCAAGCTCCCGCACAGGGTTCCCACCTACATTTACATCTGCAAGCTGCTTGGTTGGATTTGGAGCAGAACTCACTAAAAGGCTTTGAGTTCCAATCCGGTGTGGCCATTCCCACTGATAATCACAAACAACATGTCTTCTACTTGTGGAATTTTTGTGGGGACTGCTCAAAAACAGGTGGTCAAAAAAACCCCTTGTCCCTCCCCATTGCTTTACAGGCTTCCAAATATTTTTGGTAAGTGTGATAAGAACGCCTTACGCAGCTACTGTTAGTGAGCCGAACAGGTATTTGATTGCATTTGCCTTGATATTTGGAACAATTGGAAGGAGGGCAATTGGGGGTCCAAACCCAGTTGTTCAAGCCCAGAGGGAAAGTCAATTGACAATTGCCTTTTCCTACATAGACACGCCCTATCCTATTTAGGCAATAAGTGCCTGTTGGAGAAGAATGAAGTGGCCATGAACTTCCTTCTTTGGCCCCAAATCCCATCCCACTGTGGCCCTCACATTGACCCACCATTTAGGTTCAGCTGGGCTAGCCAACTATGGCCACTCTTCAGATCCTCCTGGCCTTCCACAGAGCCAGCAATTGCTAAGGTTAAAAACTTTTGCTACTTCTTCTCCTAAGGCTGCAAATTGATTCTCCCACTCCTGGCCTAAACTCAGCTGACCATATCAAAGTAGAATTAGTAAGGAAAATGTTTTAATAGTGTCATCTAATTAGCTAGTCTAATTTTCCCGTTGTCTTCTGCAGCACCTGTGGCAATTGAAGACACAGAAACCACTTAACGTAACAAAATGGCCACAAGTATTAGCCCCCAAGTGAGTGGAGATTCTAGAGGAGGGATGCCTTTACAGTCTATTTCAGCAGACGGTCTGAAGGTAGGACTGCGGGGCTTCTTCCGATGTCGAAGCACTGCCTACTGCTCCGGCCCACTCCTGCAGAGTGTCAGTCACGGCCTCCCGGCCTTCTCCTCCAGCTGAGATGTGCAAATCTCCGAGGCTTCAGAGACCTTGACCCGAGAGTGACGGGTTCACCTGTGTTCAGCTTACTTGACGGCTGTTTTCTGTCGTCAGTGACACTTGGAATGGGCCACGCCATTTCACCAGCACTGGCGCTTCTTTCTACTCCTTAATTAGGACTCAATCTCCTGGTTGGATGTTAAAAGCAGCAAAGTCCAAAGGCCGGGCTTGCGCCAGCTGAGTTTCCTGTTGAAGGGGTTTCACAAGAAGCAGGATCCTGGCCACAGATGGTTTTAAAAATGCATCACTTGCCTCTACCCCCCCCACTGGGTGGAGACTTACCAGGAGGGCAATTGCAAACAACGATTGAAAGGGAGATAACTGAATCTCTCTTCTGGGTTGGGCCCTCATTCTCACCAAAGCCAATGTCCAAAGCCCTACCCATGGCATCTTGGTTTCTATTACCAGCTTCAAAAGGTGTTTATTTCTCTCTTCATTGTTTTCTACCCGAGCCGAGCTCTGGGGGTGCCAGGGCCTATGGAGGTTCCATTGTGTTCCTAAAGAAGCCAAAACCCCTTGAAGGATCTTTCCTGCAAAATGAGTTCCCCTATCTGAATCTATTGCTTCTACAATGCTGTATCTTGGAATGATTTGTTCCAAAAATGCCTTAAGAACTGATCCTGTCATTACTGAAGTAGTTGGAAATACTTCTGGCCACCTTGCTAGCTGACATACGATTACCAGAAGATATTAAGCCTTGCCACTTGGGGCATCTCCGGAAAATCCACCTGGCATCTTTGGAAGGGCCATGCAGCCCAAGGCCTCCCTCCTCTAGCAAGTTACTTTGTAACTTGGCTGTTGGCTTTAGCACAGATCAAGCAACCTTCAACAGCTCCTTTTGCCAGTCTAAAAAGACCCCCAGCAACATACATCATGAGATAGGCTTCTGCCAATCCTCAGGAAGTGCAAGAACTCTCTTAATGGAGTTGCTTTAATATTGGTAGGGCCAAAGGTTCTGGTATCTCTTGTTTGCCATCCCTTGGAAACCAATTCTTGCCTTTTTTCTCTGCCACGCGACTTTTAACTGTATGTCAAACTGCTGTGGTAGAAAAGACAGCTTCCTGGGCAGTGATGGAGTCACGGGGAGCAAAGGGGGCATCTTGGAGAGTTCTGGCAGAAGTGTGGCTTTCTGAGTTTCTTCATCCACCAAAAAGGAGACAGAGGAGTCCTGTAACATTCTTCAACTCCAGGGAGAGGCCATGGGGCTTTTGCCATGGAGTCTCTCAAATGATTGCGGGAAGCAGCCCCCTTCTGATGTTAAGTTCCTGGCAACAGCACCCTCTGAGGTACTCGGGAATTACAGACTTCCGGAACTGCCTACTCTACGCCCCCCTCTAATATGCACTCCCCTTTTGGAATGGAAAAGGAAGAAAACCAAACTATTCCTAATGCTAGGAAGTCTTTGCTGCCTTGCTCTAGGTTCAGGAATTTAGCAGGGCCTTGGCTGAGCAACAGTCTCTGTTGATTAGTAACAGTTTCTAGAACGAATACTTTCTTCTGTTACTTCCCCCCCTGTAAATTCCTAGCCTTGTCTAAGGAGAGATTCACACGGTCTCTTTGTAAAGACACATCTATCTTACTCCTTTCACGCCCACACCTTCCTTGCGGTGGAACGGCTCTCCCCGGCACAGCACCTGGCACAAAACCCCCGTATACGCACACACACACCTGCACTTACCCTGCACTCCACTGCACACACACACACACACACACCTCCCGCACACTAACACCCCCTCCACATCCCCACCATGCTACTTGCAGTGGCCCCGCCCCTGCCATCCCCACCGGCTGGCAGCACCCACTCCTCGCATGCTTCCCCATGCCTTGCATTTCCTTGCTGCCTCCTCTGTAGCCTTCCCTCAACCTGCCTTTTCTCCCCTGCCTTGCACTGACTTGCTCACCCATCCCCCACCTGACTTCCTTTCACATTCGTCTAGGTCTGGCCTCACCTTTCCTTTTCCTTCTAGGACCCTCATTGCCTTGCCTCGCCTCGCAAAGCCACCACTTGCCTTGCCTTGCCCTTGAACCCCTCCCTTGCCTTGCATGACCTTGCTCACCCCTCCCCCACCTGGAATTCAACACCCCTTTTCAATGACATTTCTGGGCCTTGCCCTGCCCTTTCTGCTCCTCCGAGGAATCTCAAAGCTCTCAAGCATCTCCGGTGTTTCAGGATCCCATGAGAGGAAGACCAGGGGAGGACGCATGTTGCCACACTCATCTCTGTGGGCAGCCTTTGTCTGGGAGCAATCCTTGCATGTCTTGAACCTTGGAGGGGCAATTCACATTTTGCCCTTGAGCTCGGGGACCAGAAAGAGAGTTCTTTTGCATACAAGGGAAAGCAGGTAGCTCAAGTCTTTTAGGTACAGAGGAGAGATGACCCACGCGGGATCAAGGCCACACAGAGCACTTGGTCCTGGCCACTTTTATGTACCAGCAGTCCTTGAATGTACTTCTCACCTGCCTTGCCTGGCCTTGCCTTGGCAACACAACAGTTGCCTTGCCTTGCCCTGCTAGCCCTCTGGAGCCTTGCATTCCTTTGCACGGCCATGCCCAGCACATGACCTGCCTACTGTTTTCCTCCAGGGCCTTGGCTTGCTGAGCCCTTCCTGTTTCTGCCTGGCCTTCCCATCAGTGGCCCTTCCTTCCTACAGCCAGCCTTGCCTCTAACTTCTGGACCTTCTCTTGTCTACCACTCCATTTGCTTTCCCCTCACTGCTCTGGCCTTGCCTACCTCTCCCTTGACTTGCCCACAATTGCCTGCACTCGGTTTGCAGCGCCTTGCCTGCATGGAAGGCAAGGGAAAGAGTGGTAGGCCGGGCAAAGCAAAGCCAGCAAGTTGTAGGCAGTGCGAGGCAAGGCAGACGTAGGCAAAGGAAGCAGAGCAAGGGTACCTTAAGAAGAACTAGACAAGGCAAGGCCAAGAGACTCGGAGTGCCTTTCCTTGGGAAGGCAAGGACATAGTGCCAGTGTTGCTGGAGCAGATGTTAAGGTACTGTGGGGAGGAATAGTCCAGCAAGACATTTCTCTTCTGGCCCCTGTGCGTGTGGGGGCAATTGTTGGACATATTCAATACTGGAGGCGGATCAGTCGCTGGATGTGTTGTATTTTGGAGGAGGGGATGCCGTTTCTTTGGAGATGGGCTTGTAGTTGCTCTCTTTGGCAAGGAAGGCAGGTTTGGATGTGCACATCAGGTACTCCTAGGGATTTTAAAGGCTTTTCCCAACAGGCAGAGCTCTCTCTGGGTTCGAGCTGTTGAGCTGTCAGTGGGAATGCAAAGGCCAAGCTCTTAAGCTATTTGTCCTGGTGCCTTCAGTGTGTGAGCAGTCCCTGGTGCCGTTGCCTTTGGATCCTGACTCTGGGAGAGGGAAGGCTTAGGATGGTACCTAGAGCTGAGAAGGAGAGTGCTGAGAACAGCGTGTGTGCTGCTAGTTTGAGGGGTGCAGGTGAAGTTGTAGGCAGCAAGATCTTCCTCAGCTGGCACTGTTTTGAGCCCTGTTTTTGCCAGATGGTTTCAAGTTGGTGGGCGGAATCTGCGAGAGGGAAAAGATTTGTTTGGGCCAAAGAGGTGTGGTGTAAAGAAGAGTGTGCTCTTGGAAGGGGAAGATGAGGGCAACCTTTTTGTCCTGACACCGTTGATTTGAGAGCAGGGCCGTTTGCAAGTTGCCTCTGTCTGCCCTTGGGGTGGTTTCGAGCTGGGCCAGGTGCTTGGCCTTCTTTTGCAAGTCTGCAGCGCCGTCGTGTGGTTGTTTCCATGAGCGCTGACAGTGCCCGGCAAAAAGCGCTTGGCTGGCGCGGCCCCAGTCGTGTGGAAGCAGTTGGAGGAAGAGCTCCGCTGTGCATGCTGCCTCTTGGAGACATAAAAGGATGTAACCCTGCGCGTAGCGGGGAAGCAAGACGAATCTTTTCATTGTTGGCTGAGCAGTTTCTACGCGGCAAAAGTAAAGGCAGTTTCAGCACGGCCTCTTTCTTTCAGAACCTTTTCTGTGCCATCATGAACATGCTCAACATGCCACTCGCACCCGCTGAACTGCATCAAAGGCCCTGGAGATAGGCGCTTTCCTTCAAGCTCTCTGTAGCATCGTACCCTCCACCTCTGGCGGATCCCAAAGCCCTTCCAAACATCCAGCAGCTGCACGCAGAGAACAAGTGCTAGAACAAGGCGTTGGCCTTCCTAGTCCTTTTAAAGTCTGTGAACTAGGCGAAACATTCCAGTGAGCAGCACTTTCCTTCGCAACTATATCTAGAGCATCATCACATTCTCTCCAAGTGGGTAAGTCCACCCTTGCAGCGCAGCGTTTGCAGCCACAGTTCGGACTGAGAGATAGGCCAGGTGAGAAAGCATTTCTTGACTATCCCTCTTCTCTGGAAGACTTGATACTCGCAGCGCGACCACGTCCACACACCTTCAGTGTGGCCAGGTTCAAGCAGCTAGAGCTCCCAGAGATGGGAGAGTCAGGAGAGAAGACGTTCCAAAAGTACCGTGTACTTACAGCAGCATTAAAACTGTGCACAGCAGTCTGCAGCACTGTAGACTGCGGCTTCTCCGACAGACGAGCCATCCCATTGTTGCCTCTCGCAGCCTGCTTGCTAGCTGCTCTCCTGAAGAAAAGAACTAGAAGAAAAAGCCAATGCTGGGCTGCACCTTCCCCTTGCCTTACGTAAAGCCACCTAAACTCCCCGCTGCACTCTCTACTTCCCCTCTCCTTGGAAGCGACCACTGTGTTTGCTGCATCTCGAAGCCTAAAGTTAAGCGCCAAAGTTTCCAAGGATGGTTGGAAGAAGGATAAGTAGTAGCACAAGGAAGTAGTTGTCGTTGAACTTCCTCCTTCTCAATGCTAACGTGAATTGGCCAGGCAGGCGAGTGCCAGCCATGCTCCTTTCTCAGTTTGTACGCTGCGGACACCAGCCTGGTGCTCTGCGCCTTCGTTCGGCCTCTTTAGTACCCATGTCGCTCTTTCATTCAGCCGGAGTCGAAGCGTCGTCTACTTCTCGCCCAGAGAGCACGGTGCCGGCAGCGAAATGCCCCAGCCGACTGCTTCTGCCGACACAGGCCTGGTCTATGCACTTTCCCTCGCAGCGACATACAGCAGCACTTTCGGTCTTTCTTGTCGTCCAAATGTAAAGGGAAAGAGTCTCAGCTCCGTCTCGCACAGTTTTAGGTCAACAAGCTTACCCGGAGCTTACCCGCGACGCGTGGAAACTTGTGTTTGCACCACATTCAAGTGGTTGCCTTCTTTCCTTTACAGCCTGCAGAGCACCGTCAGACCGCCGTGCTCTCTGCACCTGCCTTCTCAGTTCTAAGTACTACCGCGCCCCTTACAGCCTTGCAGGAAGCAAAGACACGGGTCGTCATCTCGCAGAGAAGAACGTGGAAGGACGAAAAGATGATCTTCCTTTCTCCTGCTTCTTGCCTGAATTGTGGTGCTGTATTGAAAGTCTTGGCTAGCGAAAAGCTCATCCAGCAAGTGCCTCATTCCTGACGCATCTCGCTGAGCGAGAGTTTCACGAAGAGTTTAGACTCTGGAAACAGCAAGAAAATGATTGTACGTCGAGCTGAGGAAAATCCGTGCACAGCACACTGTGGATGCGTGCAGTGTTCGCGCTGAAGAGCGCCAAAACGCAAAGCCATCGCTGGGCTTCAGTTTTGTCCAGACCGCAGAAGGCAAAGAACGAAGCAACTGGGCACCGCGTTAACGTACTCAGTGGACCGAATTTCAAATGTCCAGCCAAAAGCTGCTTCATAAGCAGATTCAGCTGAGAATGCTCTGGCTGCTTCACAAAGTAAGGCGCAGCCGTTTCCATTCATCACACTACCTGGCCAGAAGCAGTATCCTACACCTTCAATGCTGCAGCGTCCATGCAGCTGGAGCACACGCACTAGGACGCGTCCAGATAGACGGCGTTCTTCAAGTACCCCCCTCCTCCAAGCAGCCTTGAAACTGAGCACAACACACTGCGGCTCGGGAGCTTCCTTCTCAGATAGACGTGCCGTCACGTTATTCACTCTCGCAGCTCCGTTGCCCACTTGCAGCAGCTGCTACCAAAGCAAAATGCTCCAGAAGTAAAAAGCACTGCCGGGCTGCACTTTCCCTTGCCTCACGTAAAGCACCATAAACTGTCCGCTGTGCTCTGTATTTCCATTCTCCGCCGCATCTACCACTGTTATCTCTGCATCTCGAAGCATAAAGCTCGGCACAATTCCTCCCAGGGAACGCTGGAAGAGAAATAGGCAGCAGCACAAGTAGCTGCAAGTGGAACTTTCTGTTTTAAAACGCTAACGTGAATCCGGAAACAAGCGAGTGACAGCCCGGCTTCCTCTTGCAGCCTGTGCGATGCACACACCAGCTCGGCCCTCTGCCCTCATTCTTTAATGCTCTTCGTACCATGTCGCGCTTTCATTCTGCCGGAGTCGAAGCGTCGTCTACTTCTCGCCCAGAGAGCACGGTGCCAGCGGAGAAAGGCTCCAGAAAAACGCTCCAGGCTGCTGATTCTTCCCAAACACACCAGGGCTATGCACTTTCCTTCGCAGCGCTAAGTAGCATCACATTCTGTTTGCGTTGGAGCCGGAATGCAAAGGGAAAGATTCTCGGTTACGTCTCACTCAGCGCCCAGTTTTAGGTCACCAAGCTTACCCGGAGCTTACCCGCGACGCGTGGAAATTGGTATTTGCACCATATTCAAGTGGTAGCTTTCTTTCCTTTACAGCCTGCAGAGCGCCGTCAGATCGCGGTGCTCTCTGCACCTGCCTTCTCCCTTCCAAGTACCACCGCGCACCTTACAGCCTTGCAGGAAGCAAAGACGTGGAGAGATGTCTCGCAGAGAAGATCGTGCAAAGACGAAAAGATGTTCTTCTTTGCTTTTCCTCGTCGCCCAGATTGTGGTGCTCTACTGAAAGCGTGGGCTAACGAATGGCTAATCTAGCATGTGCTTCCCTTCTAATGCATTTCGCTGAGCGAGAGCTGAGGAAAATCCTTGCACTGTACACTATGGATGCGTGCAGTAGACACGCAGAAGAGCGGCACAGCTCATAACCATCGCACACTCCAGCCCAGAGCTCTGGGGCTGCGTTCTTCTCAATTTCCGGCGCTGGACAGAACTGAGACATTGAGCTTTGGCTCTCTTTAGTGTGTGTACTGCACGCATCCAGAGCGCGCTGTGCACAGATTCTCCTCAGCGCTACGTGCAAGCACAGACTTTCTGCTTCGCAGAGCCCAACTGTCCGCCGAAGCTCTCGCTCAGAGAAATGTGTCAGGAGAGAAGCACTTGCTGGATTAGCCTTACACTGGCCAACAGTTCCAAAGAAGCACCATAGTCTTCTTGCGAGAAAGGATAATAAAACACATGTATTGTCCCAGCAAAGTTCTCTGTGCTAGCCGAAGCCGAGAATCTTTCCCTTAAGATTAAGACCACAACGCAGACAGCATTTTGTGCTACTTAACGCTGAGAGGGATAGCCCAGGCGTGTTTCGGCAGAGGCAGAAGCCCGGAGCGTTTCTCTGCCGGCACCGTGCTCTC
Organism: Aphelocoma coerulescens; assembly: GCF_041296385.1. Lineage (NCBI taxonomy): Eukaryota > Metazoa > Chordata > Aves > Passeriformes > Corvidae > Aphelocoma > Aphelocoma coerulescens. Next base: position 52,872 of record NW_027183471.1, read on the forward strand.
AGGCGAGAAGTAGACGACGCTTCGACTCCGGCAGAATGAAAAGCGCGACATGGTACGAAGAGCATACGAATGAGGGCGCAGAGCACCGAGCTGGTGTGTGCATCGCACAGGCTGCAAGAAGAAGCGTGGCTGCCGCTCGCTTCTTTGCGGATTCACGTTAGCAGTTGAAAACAAAAGTTCCACTTGCAGCTACTTGTGCTGCTACCTATTTCTCTTCCAGCTTTCCCTGGGAAGAATTGTGCCGAGCTTTATGCTTCGAGATGCAGAGATGACAGTGGTAGATGCGGCGGAGAAGGGAAATACAGAGTACAGCGGACAGTTTATGGTGCTTCACGTGCGGCAAGGCGAAAGTACAGCCCGGCAGTGCTTTTTACTTCTGGAGCATTTTGCTTTGGTAGCAGCTGCTGCAAGTGGGCAACGGAGCTGCGAGAGTGAATAACGTGACGGCACGTCTATCTGAGAAGGAAGCTCCCGAGCCGCAGTGTGTTGTGCTCAGTTTCAAGGCTGCTTGGAGGAGGGGGGTACTTGAAGAACGCCGTCTATCTCGACGCGTCCTACTGCGTGTGCTCCAGCTGCATGGACGCTGCAGCATTGAAGGTGTAGGATACTGCTTCTGGCCAGGTAGTGTGATGAATGGAAACGGCTGCGCCTTACTTTGTGAAGCAGCCAGAGCATTCTCAGCTGAATCTGCTTATGAAGCAGCTTTTGGCTGGATATTTGAAATTCGGTCCACTGAGTACGTTAACGCGGTGCCCAGCTGCTTCGTTCTTCGCCTTCTGCGGTCTGGACAGAACTGAAGCCCAGCGATGGCTTTGAGTTTTGCCGCTCTTCAGCATGTGTACTGCACGCATCCACAGTGTGCTGTGCAAGGATTTTCCTCAGCGAAATGCATCAGGTGAGAAACACTTGCTGGATTAGCCTTTCGCTGGCCATGGCTTTCAGTACAGCACCACAATCTGGGCGACGAGGAGGAGCAAAGAAGAACATCTTTTCATCTTTGCACGTTCTTCTCTGCGAGACGACTATCCGCGCCTTTGCTTCCTGCAAGGCTGTATTGTGCGCAGTGGTACTTGGAAGGGAGAAGGCAGGTGCAGAGAGCACCGCGATCTGACGGCGCTCTGCAGGCTGTAAAGGAAAGAGGGCTGCCACTGGAATGTGTGCAAACACAAGTTTCCACGAGTCGCGGGCAAGCTCTGGGCGTGCTTGTTGACCTAAAACTGTTCTCTGTGCCCGACATTGCTGAGAATCTTTCCCCTTACATTTGGACGACAAGAAAAGACCGAAAGTGCTGCTGTATGTCGCTGCGAGAAAAGTGCATAGCCCTGGTGTGTTTCGGAAGGGCAGTCGGCTGGGGCATTTCTCTTCCGGCACCGTGCTCTCCGGGCGAGAAGTAGACGACGCTTCGACTCCGGCAGAATGAAAAGCGCGACATGGTACGAAGAGCATACGAATGAGGGCGCAGAGCACCGAGCTGGTGTGCGCATCGCACAGGCTGCAAGAAGAAGCGTGGCTGCCGCTCGCTTCTTTGCGGATTCACGTTAGCAGTTGAAAACAAAAGTTCCACTTGCAGCTACTTGTGCTGCTACCTATTTCTCTTCCAGCTTTCCCTGGGAAGAATTGTGCCGAGCTTTATGCTTCGAGATGCAGAGATGACAGTGGTAGATGCGGCGGAGAAGGGAAATACAGAGTACAGCGGACAGTTTATGGTGCTTCACGTGCGGCAAGGCGAAAGTACAGCCCGGCAGTGCTTTTTACTTCTGGAGCATTTTGCTTTGGTAGCAGCTGCTGCAAGTGGGCAACGGAGCTGCGAGAGTGAATAACGTGACGGCACGTCTATCTGAGAAGGAAGCTCCCGAGCCGCAGTGTGTTGTGCTCAGTTTCAAGGCTGCTTGGAGGAGGGGGGTACTTGAAGAACGCCGTCTATCTGGACGCGTCCTTCTTGGTGTGCTCCAGCTGCATGGACTCTGCAGCATTGAAGGTGTAAGAAACTTCTTCTGGCCTGATAGTGTGATAGAGTGCAACGGCTACGCCTTACTTTGTGAACCAGCCAGAGCATTCTCAGCTGAATCTGCTTATGAAGCAGCTTTTGGCTGAACATTTGAAATTCGGTCCACTGAGTACGTTAACGCGGTGCCCAGCTGCTTCGTTCTTCGCCTTCTGCGGTCTGGACAGAACTGAAGCCCAGCGATGGCTTTGAGTTTTGCCGCTCTTCAGCATGTGTACTGCACGCATCCGCAGTGTGCTGTGCAAGGATTTTCCTCAGCTCTCCCTCAGCGAAATGCATCAGGTGAGAAACACTTGCTGGATTAGCCTTTCGCTGGCCATGGCTTTCAGTACAGCACCACAATCTGGGCGACGAGGAGGAGCAATGAAGAACATCTTTTCGTCTTTGCACGTTCTTCTCTGCGAGACGACTATCCGCGCCTTTGCTTCCTGCAAGGCTGTATTGTGCGCAGTGGTACTTGGAAGGGAGAAGGCAGGTGCAGAGAGCACCGCGATCTGACGGCGCTCTGCAGGCTGTAAAGGAAAGAGGGCTGCCACTGGAATGTGTGCAAACACAAGTTTCCACGAGTCGCGGGCAAGCTCTGGGCGTGCTTGTTGACCTAAAACTGTTCTCTGTGCCCGACATTGCTGAGAATCTTTCCCCTTACATTTGGACGACAAGAAAAGACCGAAAGTGCTGCTGTATGTCGCTGCGAGAAAAGTGCATAGCCCTGGTCTGTTTCGGAAGGGCAGTCGGCTGGGGCATTTCTCTTCCGGCACCGTGCTCTCCGGGCGAGAAGTAGACGACGCTTCGACTCCGGCAGAATGAAAAGCGCGACATGGTACGAAGAGCATACGAATGAGGGCGCAGAGCACCGAGCTGGTGTGCGCATCGCACAGGCTGCAAGAAGAAGCGTGGCTGCCGCTCGCTTCTTTGCGGATTCACGTTAGCAGTTGAAAACAAAAGTTCCACTTGCAGCTACTTGTGCTGCTACCTATTTCTCTTCCAGCTTTCCCTGGGAAGAATTGTGCCGAGCTTTATGCTTCGAGATGCAGAGATGACAGTGGTAGATGCGGCGGAGAAGGGAAATACAGAGTACAGCGGACAGTTTATGGTGCTTCACGTGCGGCAAGGCGAAAGTACAGCCCGGCAGTGCTTTTTACTTCTGGAGCATTTTGCTTTGGTAGCAGCTGCTGCAAGTGGGCAACGGAGCTGTGAGAGTGAATAACGTGACGGCACGTCTATCTGAGAAGGAAGCTCCCGAGCCGCAGTGTGTTGTGCTCAGTTTCAAGGCTGCTTGGAGAAGGGGGTACTTGAAGACCGCCTTCTATCTCGACGCGTCCTACTGCGTGTGCTCCAGCTGCATGGACGCTGCAGCATTGAAGGTGTAGGATACTGCTTCTGGCCAGGTAGTGTGATGAATGGAAACGGCTGCGCCTTACTTTGTGAAGCAGCCAGAGCATTCTCAGCTGAATCTGCTTATGAAGCAGCTTTTGGCTGAACATTTGAAATTCGGTCCACTGAGTACGTTAACGCGGTGCCCAGCTACTTCGTTCTTCGCCTTCTGCGGTCTGGACAGAACTGAAGCCCAGCGATGGCTTTGAGTTTTGCCGCTCTTCAGCATGTGTACTGCACGCATCCGCAGTGTGCTGTGCAAGGATTTTCCTCAGCTCTCCCTCAGCGAAATGCATCAGGTGAGAAACACTTGCTGGATTAGCCTTTCGCTGGCCATGGCTTTCAGTACAGCACCACAATCTGGGCGACGAGGAGGAGCAAAGAAGAACATCTTTTCGTCTTTGCACGTTCTTCTCTGCGAGACGACTATCCGCGTCATTGCTTCCTGCAAGGCTATATTGTGCGCAGTGGTACTTGAAAGGGAGAAGGCAGGTGCAGAGAGCACCACGATCTGACGGCGCTCTGCAGGCTGTAAAGGAAAGAGGGCTGCCACTGGAATGTGTGCAAACACAAGTTTCCACGAGTCGCGGGCAAGCTCTGGGCGTGCTTGTTGACCTAAAACTGTTCTCTGTGCCCGACATTGCTGAGAATCTTTCCCTTTACATTTGGACGACAAGAAAAGACCGAAAGTGCTGCTGTATGTCGCTGCGAGAAAAGTGCATAGCCCTGGTGTGTTTCGGAAGGGCAGTCGGCTGGGGCATTTCTCTTCCGGCACCGTGCTCTCCGGGTGAGAAGTAGACGACGCTTCGACTCCGGCAGAATGAAAAGCGCGACATGGTACGAAGAGCATACGAATGAGGGCGCAGAGCACCGAGCTGGTGTGCGCATCGCACAGGCTGCAAGAAGAAGCGTGGCTGCCGCTCGCTTCTTTGCGGATTCACGTTAGCAGTTGAAAACAAAAGTTCCACTTGCAGCTACTTGTGCTGCTACCTATTTCTCTTCCAGCTTTCCCTGGGAAGAATTGTGCCGAGCTTTATGCTTCGAGATGCAGAGATGACAGTGGTAGATGCAGCGGAGAATGGAAATAAAGAGTGCAGCGGACAGTTTACAGTGCTTTACGTGAGGCAAAGGAAAAGGTTTGCTCAGCAGTGCTTTTTACTTCTGGAGCATTTTGCTTTGGTAGCACCTGCTGCTAGTGGGCAACGGAGCTGCGAGAGTGAATAACGTGACGGCACGTCTATCTGAGAAGGAAGCTCCCGAGCCGCAGTGTGTTGTGCTCAGTTTCAAGGCTGCTTGGAGGAGGGGGGTACTTGAAGAACGCCGTCTATCTGGACGCGTCCTACTGCGTGTGCTCCAGCTGCATGGACTCTGCAGCATTGAAGGTGTAAGAAACTTCTTCTGGCCTGATAGTGTGATAGAGTGCAACGGCTACGCCTTACTTTGTGAACCAGCCAGAGCATTCTCAGCTGAATCTGCTTGTGAAGCAGCTCTTGGCTGAACATTTGAAATTCGGTCCACTGAGTACGTTAACGCGGTGCCCAGCTGCTTCGTTCTTCGCCTTCTGCCGTCTGGACAGAACTGAAGCCCAGCGATTGCTTTTAGCTGTGGCTCTCTTCAGCATGTGTACTGCACGCATCCGCAGTGTGCTGTGCAAGGATTTTCCTCAGCTCTCCCTCAGCGAAATGCATCAGGTGAGAAACACTTGCTGGATCAGCCTTTCGCTGGCCAAGGCTTTTAATACAGCACCACAATATGGGCGACGAGGAGAAAGGAAGAACATCTTTTCGTCCTGGCACGTTCTTCTGAGCGACATGACTATCCGCGTGTTTGCTTCCTGCAAAGCTGTATTGTGCGCGGCGGTATTGGGACTGAGAAGGCAGGTGCAGAGAGCACCGGGATCTGACGGCGTTCTGCAGCCTGTAAAGGAAAGACGGCTACCACTTGAATGTGGTGCAAACACAAGTTTCCACGCGTCGAGGACAAGCTCTGGGCGTGCTGGTTGACCTAAAACTGTTCTCTGGGCGGGACATAGCAGAGAATCTTTCCCTTTCCATTTGGACGACAAGAAAGACCGAAAGTGCTGCTGTATGTCGCTGCGAGGGAAAGTGCATAGACCAGGCGTGTGTCGGCAGAAGCAGTCGGCTGGGGCATTTCGCTGCCGGCACCGTGCTCTCTGGGCGAGAAGTAGACGACGCTTCGACTCCGGCTGAATGAAAGAGCGACATGGGTACTAAAGAGGCCGAACGAAGGCGCAGAGCACCGGACTCGTGTCCGCAGCGTACAAACTGAGAAAGGAGCGTGGCTAGCACTCGCCTGCCTGCCCAATTCACGTTAGCATTGAGAAGGAGGAAGTTCAACGACAACTACTTCCTTGTGCTACTACTTATCCCTCTTCCAACCATCCCCAAAACCACTGGCGCTTAACTTTAGGCTTCGAGATGCAGCAAACACAGTGGTCGCTTCCAAGGAGAGGGGAAGTAGAGAGTGCAGCGGGGAGTTTAGGTGGCTTTACGTAAGGCAAGGGGAAGGTGCAGCCCAGCATTGGCTTTTTCTTCTAGTTCTTTTCTTCAGGAGAGCAGCTAGCAAGCAGGCTGCGAGAGGCAACAATGGGATGGCTCGTCTGTCGGAGAAGCCGCAGTCTACAGTGCTGCAGACTGCTGTGCACAGTTTTAATGCTGCTGTAAGTACACGGTACTTTTGGAACGTCTTCTCTCCTGACTCTCCCATCTCTGGGAGCTCTAGCTGCTTGAACCTGGCCACACTGAAGGTGTGTGGACGTGGTCGCGCTGCGAGTATCAAGTCTTCCAGAGAAGAGGGATAGTCAAGAAATGCTTTCTCACCTGGCCTATCTCTCAGTCCGAACTGTGGCTGCAAACGCTGCGCTGCAAGGGTGGACTTACCCACTTGGAGAGAATGTGATGATGCTCTAGATATAGTTGCGAAGGAAAGTGCTGCTCACTGGAATGTTTCGCCTAGTTCACAGACTTTAAAAGGACTAGGAAGGCCAACGCCTTGTTCTAGCACTTGTTCTCTGCGTGCAGCTGCTGGATGTTTGGAAGGGCTTTGGGATCCGCCAGAGGTGGAGGGTACGATGCTACAGAGAGCTTGAAGGAAAGCGCCTATCTCCAGGGCCTTTGATGCAGTTCAGCGGGTGCGAGTGGCATGTTGAGCATGTTCATGATGGCACAGAAAAGGTTCTGAAAGAAAGAGGCCGTGCTGAAACTGCCTTTACTTTTGCCGCTTAGAAACTGCTCAGCCAACAATGAAAAGATTCGTCTTGCTTCCCCGCTACGCGCAGGGTTACATACTTTTATGTCTCCAAGAGGCAGCATGCACAGCGGAGCTCTTCCACCAACTGCTTCCACACGACTGGGGCCGCGCCAGCCAAGCGCTTTTTGCCGGGCACTGTCAGCGCTCATGGAAACAACCACACGATGGCGCTGCAGACTTGCAAAAGAAGGCCAAGCACCTGGCCCAGCTCGAAACCACCCCAAGGGCAGACAGAGGCAACTTGCAAACGGCCCTGCACTCAAATCAACGGTGTCAGGACAAAAAGGTTGCCCTCATCTTCCCCTTCCAAGAGCACACTCTTCTTTACACCACACTCCAAGAGCCAGACCAAACAAATGGCCCAAACAAATCTTTTCCCTCTCGCAGATTCCGCCCACCAACTTGAAACCATCTGGCAAAAACAGGGCTCAAAACAGTGCCAGCTGAGGAAGATCTTGCTGCCTACAACTTCACCTGCACCCCTCAAACTAGCAGCACACACGCTGTTCTCAGCACTCTCCTTCTCAGCTCTAGGTACCATCCTAAGCCTTCCCTCTCCCAGAGTCAGGATCCAAAGGCAACGGCACCAGGGACTGCTCACACACTGAAGGCACCAGGACAAATAGCTTAAGAGCTTGGCCTTTGCATTCCCACTGACAGCTCAACAGCTCGAACCCAGAGAGAGCTCTGCCTGTTGGGAAAAGCCTTTAAAATCCCTAGGAGTACCTGATGTGCACATCCAAACCTGCCTTCCTTGCCAAAGAGAGCAACTACAAGCCCATCTCCAAAGAAACGGCATCCCCTCCTCCAAAATACAACACATCCAGCGACTGATCCGCCTCCAGTATTGAATATGTCCAACAATTGCCCCCACACGCACAGGGGCCAGAAGAGAAATGTCTTGCTGGACTATTCCTCCCCACAGTACCTTAACATCTGCTCCAGCAACACTGGCACTATGTCCTTGCCTTCCCAAGGAAAGGCACTCCGAGTCTCTTGGCCTTGCCTTGTCTAGTTCTTCTTAAGGTACCCTTGCTCTGCTTCCTTTGCCTACGTCTGCCTTGCCTCGCACTGCCTACAACTTGCTGGCTTTGCTTTGCCCGGCCTACCACTCTTTCCCTTGCCTTCCATGCAGGCAAGGCGCTGCAAACCGAGTGCAGGCAATTGTGGGCAAGTCAAGGGAGAGGTAGGCAAGGCCAGAGCAGTGAGGGGAAAGCAAATGGAGTGGTAGACAAGAGAAGGTCCAGAAGTTAGAGGCAAGGCTGGCTGTAGGAAGGAAGGGCCACTGATGGGAAGGCCAGGCAGAAACAGGAAGGGCTCAGCAAGCCAAGGCCCTGGAGGAAAACAGTAGGCAGGTCATGTGCTGGGCATGGCCGTGCAAAGGAATGCAAGGCTCCAGAGGGCTAGCAGGGCAAGGCAAGGCAACTGTTGTGTTGCCAAGGCAAGGCCAGGCAAGGCAGGTGAGAAGTACATTCAAGGACTGCTGGTACACAAAAGTGGCCAGGACCAAGTGCTCTGTGTGGCCTTGATCCCGCGTGGGTCATCTCTCCTCTGTACCTAAAAGACTTGAGCTACCTGCTTTCCCTTGTATGCAAAAGAACTCTCTTTCTGGTCCCCGAGCTCAAGGGCAAAATGTGAATTGCCCCTCCAAGGTTCAAGACATGCAAGGATTGCTCCCAGACAAAGGCTGCCCACAGAGATGAGTGTGGCAACATGCGTCCTCCCCTGGTCTTCCTCTCATGGGATCCTGAAACACCGGAGATGCTTGAGAGCTTTGAGATTCCTCGGAGGAGCAGAAAGGGCAGGGCAAGACCCAGAAATGTCATTGAAAAGGGGTGTTGAATTCCAGGTGGGGGAGGGGTGAGCAAGGTCATGCAAGGCAAGGGAGGGGTTCAAGGGCAAGGCAAGGCAAGTGGTGGCTTTGCGAGGCGAGGCAAGGCAATGAGGGTCCTAGAAGGAAAAGGAAAGATGAGGCCAGACCTAGACGAATGTGAAAGGAAGTCAGGTGGGGGATGGGTGAGCAAGTCAGTGCAAGGCAGGGGAGAAAAGGCAGGTTGAGGGAAGGCTACAGAGGGGGCAGCAAGGAAATGCAAGGCATGGGGAAGCATGCGAGGAGTGGGTGCTGCCAGCCGGTGGGGATGGCAGGGGCGGGGCCACTGCAAGTAGCATGGTGGGGATGTAGAGGGGGTGTTAGTGTGCGGGAGGTGTGTGTGTGTGTGTGTGTGCAGTGGAGTGCAGGGTAAGTGCAGGTGTGTGTGTGCGTATACGGGGGTTTTGTGCCGGGTGCTGTGCCGGGGAGAGCCGTTCCACCGCAAGGAAGGTGTGGGAGTGAAAGGAGTAAGATAGATGTGTCTTTACAAAGAGACCGTGTGAATCTCTCCTTAGACAAGGCTAGGAATTTACAGGGAGGGAAGTAACAGAAGAAAGTATTCGTTCTAGAAACTGTTACTAATCAACAGAGACTGTTGCTCAGCCAAGGCCCTGCTAAATTCCTGAACCTAGAGCAAGGCAGCAAAGACTTCCCAGCATTAGGAATAGTTTGGTTTTCTTCCTTTTCCATTCCAAAAGGGGAGTGCATATTAGAGGGGGGCATAGAGTAGGCAGTTCCGGAAGTCTGTAATTCCCGAGTACCTCAGAGGGTGCTGTTGCCAGGAACTTAACATCAGAAGGGGGCTGCTTCCCGCAATCATTTGAGAGACTCCATGGCAAAAGCCCCATGGCCTCTCCCTGGAGTTGAAGAATGTTACAGGACTCCTCTGTCTCCTTTTTGGTGGATGAAGAAACTCAGAAAGCCACACTTCTGCCAGAACTCTCCAAGATGCCCCCTTTGCTCCCCGTGACTCCATCACTGCCCAGGAAGCTGTCTTTTCTACCACAGCAGTTTGACATACAGTTAAAAGTCGTGTGGCAGAGAAAAAAGGCAAGAATTGGTTTCCAAGGGATGGCAAACAAGAGATACCAGAACCTTTGGCCCTACCAATATTAAAGCAACTCCATTAAGAGAGTCCTTGCACTTCCTGAGGATTGGCAGAAGCCTATCTCATGATGTATGTTGCTGGGGGTCTTTTTAGACTGGCAAAAGGAGCTGTTGAAGGTTGCTTGATCTGTGCTAAAGCCAACAGCCAAGTTACAAAGTAACTTGCTAGAGGAGGGAGGCCTTGGGCTGCATGGCCCTTCCAAAGATGCCAGGTGGATTTTCCGGAGATGCCCCAAGTGGCAAGGCTTAATATCTTCTGGTAATCGTATGTCAGCTAGCAAGGTGGCCAGAAGTATTTCCAACTACTTCAGTAATGACAGGATCAGTTCTTAAGGCATTTTTGGAACAAATCATTCCAAGATACAGCATTGTAGAAGCAATAGATTCAGATAGGGGAACTCATTTTGCAGGAAAGATCCTTCAAGGGGTTTTGGCTTCTTTAGGAACACAATGGAACCTCCATAGGCCCTGGCACCCCCAGAGCTCGGCTCGGGTAGAAAACAATGAAGAGAGAAATAAACACCTTTTGAAGCTGGTAATAGAAACCAAGATGCCATGGGTAGGGCTTTGGACATTGGCTTTGGTGAGAATGAGGGCCCAAGCCAGAAGAGAGATTCAGTTATCTCCCTTTCAATCGTTGTTTGCAATTGCCCTGGTAAGTCTCCACCTAGTGGGGGGGTAGAGGCAAGTGATGCATTTTTAAAACCATCTGTGGCCAGGATCCTGCTTCTTGTGAAACCCCTTCAACAGGAAGCTCAGCTGGCGCAAGCCCGGCCTTTGGACTTTGCTGCTTTTAACATCCAACCAGGAGATTGAGTCCTAGTTAAGGAGTAGAAAGAAGCGCCAGTGCTGGTGAAATGGTGTGGCCCATTCCAAGTGTCACTGACGACAGAAACAGCCGTCAAGTAAGCTGAACACAGGTGAACCCATCACTCTCGGGTCAAGGTCTCTGAAGCCTCAGAGATTTGCACATCTCAGCTGGAGGAGAAGGCCGGGAGGCCGTGACTGACACTCTGCAGGAGTGGGCCGGAGCAGTAGGCAGTGCTTCGACATCGGAAGAAGCCCCGCAGTCCTACCTTCAGACCGTCTGCTGAAATAGACTGTAAAGGCATCCCTCCTCTAGAATCTCCACTCACTTGGGGGCTAATACTTGTGGCCATTTTGTTACGTTAAGTGGTTTCTGTGTCTTCAATTGGCATAGGTGCTGCAGAAGACAACGGGAAAATTAGACTAGCTAATTAGATGACACTATTAAAACATTTTCCTTACTAATTCTACTTTGATATGGTCAGCTGAGTTTAGGCCAGGAGTGGGAGAATCAATTTGCAGCCTTAGGAGAAGAAGTAGCAAAAGTTTTTAACCTTAGCAATTGCTGGCTCTGTGGAAGGCCAGGAGGATCTGAAGAGTGGCCATAGTTGGCTAGCCCAGCTGAACCTAAATGGTGGGTCAATGTGAGGGCCACAGTGGGATGGGATTTGGGGCCAAAGAAGGAAGTTCATGGCCACTTCATTCTTCTCCAACAGGCACTTATTGCCTAAATAGGATAGGGCGTGTCTTTGTAGGAAAAGGCAATTGTCAATTGACTTTCCCTCTGGGCTTGAACAACTGGGTTTGGACCCCCAATTGCCCTCCTTCCAATTGTTCCAAATATCAAGGCAAATGCAATCAAATACCTGTTCGGCTCACTAACAGTAGCTGCGTAAGGCGTTCTTATCACACTTACCAAAAATATTTGGAAGCCTGTAAAGCAATGGGGAGGGACAAGGGGTTTTTTTGACCACCTGTTTTTGAGCAGTCCCCACAAAAATTCCACAAGTAGAAGACATGTTGTTTGTGATTATCAGTGGGAATGGCCACACCGGATTGGAACTCAAAGCCTTTTAGTGAGTTCTGCTCCAAATCCAACCAAGCAGCTTGCAGATGTAAATGTAGGTGGGAACCCTGTGCGGGAGCTTGGAAATGCAAATGCTGGGACCCTTATGGTGGGGCAACTCTTGTTGGAGGACCGTTAGGCCCGGGAATCCTGCTGTATTTTGAGCCACCAATTGATGACCATGGGTAGGTTCCTTTGCTAATGGAACACGGGCTTTGAAAGGACAGTATTGGATTTGTGGCCAACATGCTTAGCTCAGGTTACCTCCAAACTGGTCAGGGATATGGTATATTTAGTAGACTGTTGTTCTTTTTGCTACTACAAGTTCTGGGAAATCGCTTAGGAATCAAAATCTGTGATGATTTAATTAGAGAAAAGCAGTCAGCTGATGCAGCCCTGGCTGGAGGGAGCACCCCAAAACGGGGAAATGATGAACGGCCAACAGAACAAGTTACCCAACACGATGGACCAGCCCCTTGGAAACCTAAGGAATTAATCCCAGATGCCTGGGAACCCATTTATCATTTGAAGGAGATAATTAGGTTACAAGCTGTCTCAGAAATAATTACCAACCAGCCAGCCACAGCACTTGACCTTTTTGCTGAGCAACCCACTTAAATGAGGAAAGCGGTAATTCAACATTGGATGGTATTAGATTATCTGTTAGCAGAAGAAGGAGGAGTTTGTGGGAAATTAAATGACTCGAGCTGCTGTTTGCAAGCAGATGACAGCGGAAAAGTGGTCAAACAAATAACAAAGGAAATAACGTCAGCTCGTGGACCTGTCCAAATGTTGAAAGGATGGGGATGGGACATGTTTTCATGGTTAACTGGCCAGCTCTGGGCTAAATGAATACGATTCCTCCTCTTATATGCTATAGCAACTCTCATCTTTTTACCATGTGTGACACCATGCTGGCTGCAGCTCTTTCAGCAGGTGCTCAAGGGGATGCCGCTAGCAGCCATGCCTACCTGATCCAGAAATGACTACAAAAGGACAGAAAAGAATGTCACTGCAAATAATAGCAAAACCCAAGAAGACTCCAGAAGAAAAAATTAAATCCATGGTAATTAAGGTTTGTAAAGACAAATACAGAGCAAATAAAAAGAGGAGGGATTAAAAGGAATGAGATGGATGAGTCTTTACAAAGAGACCGTGTGAATCGGCCTGTAGACAAGGCTAGGAAGTTATGGCTAGTGAAGTAACAGAAGAAACTAGGAGTTCTCTAGAACTGTTACTAATCATCAGAGACTGTTGATTAATCAAGGCCGTGTTAAATTCCTGAACCTAGAGCAAGGCAACAAAGACTTAAGAGCATTAGGAATGGGGTTCTTTTCTTTCTTCTCGATGCCAAGAGGGGGGTGCATATTAGAGGGGGGCGCATAGAGTAGGCAGTTCCGGAAGTCTGTATCTCCCGAATACCTCAGCCAGTGGGGAAAAGGAAGAGGGTGCTGTGGCCGGGAACTTGGCATCAAAAGGGGGCTGCATCCCGCAACCGTTTGACAGACGCCATGGGAAAAGCCCCATGGACTCTCCCTGTAGTCGAAGAATGTTGCAGGACTCCTCTGTCTCCTTTTCGGATATAAACCTCAGGCATCGTGGATTAATTTTCCCTAACGGCAGCGACCTGCCGCGTGGTCTCCGTGCTCCTCTCCAGCCCCCCGGGACGTGTAAAATAGTTCCCAGCGGCTCCCACCGCGCGTTGCAGACGGCTGCGCGGCCCCGGGGCTGCCCGCAGTGCTCCCCTGCCCCGCCAGGGCTGCCCGCGGGCTGCGGAGCCGCCTCGCCACCGGCGCGGCCAGGGCTGGGGCCCTTCTCGACAGCAGCCGAGGGGCTGCGGAGCGGGCGGCTGCCGGACGATCAGCTATTTTATGCCGCGCGGTGCTGCCGCCTCCATCTAGCTCTCCATCGCGCCGCCGCGCGCCGCCCGCCTGGGCGCGCTCACGCTCGGCCGCGCTCGCCGCCCGCCCAGCCTCGCCGGAAGCTCTCCCGCCCGGGCTGTGCCCCGGCTCCGCCGGCAGCTCGGCAGGGCCCGGCCGCACGCGTGCTGCGTGGCTCGGAGCAGCCGCGTTGCGCCGCAGGCGACGGGGAAGGCGGGGCGGGCAGGCGCCATCGTGGTAGCGCGAGGAGAGGAGCGCCCGGGCGGGGCGGCGAGCGGCGCGGCGGTGAGCGCTTCTGCTTCCTGTCGCTCGGCGGCCGCCCACGGCAGGTGCCGTGTGACCCCGCGGAGCGGCGGGGCCGGCCGGGCGGTGCGCGGCGAGGCTTTCGGCCAGCGGCGGCCACAGCGAGAGGCTGCTGGCACTGCCCGTGCCGGTGGAGAGAGCGGGGATCCGAGGCCGGCCTTCCCCGGGCGACGAGGGGAGGCCGCCTTTGCCGCGCTGCCCTCCGTGCAGCATGTGGCCGATTCCGGCGAACCCGGGGTCTCCGCAGCGGCGCGGGCGGGAGGGAAGTGGGGAGCGCGCTCGGTGCCGTGCCGGCCGCTCCCGGCCAGCGCTGCGCTGCGCCGAGGCGTTTTCCCGCCCGTCCTGGGAAGGACATAAGCGACACCGTAGTTGGAGCTTAGCTGTCAGGGGGTACAACTTCCCTCCATTGGCGACCTCCTTTTCCCTCTGATTCAGCTACCTTGTGGTAGGTGCGATGGTGCTGAAGAAGGGTGGCGGCTTGGCACAGTTGCTGTCATAGGTGGTGCGAGAGCTCCACGCAAGGAGCTTTGAGTGGCATGTGTGAGGGTAGGAGGGTACGGCACCCATAGCTGAAGGCAAAAAAGGTCAGGGCATGTCATCAGCCGCAGTCGTGCTAAGTTGTTCATCTTTGCAAACTGCTTGCCGAGTTGTTCCTTTCTTAGGTAATGGGGTTTTGTATCAACCAGAACTGCAAATGGTCAGTATTTGCAGACAAGGTTACTTGGACTGTTGTTGAAGTGAGTGTAGCAGTTTCTATGGCATTCTGCAAAAAAAGTGACAGGTCTCCCTGTGTTCCCCAGTTCTTAACAAAGATGAAGTTAACAAACCCCTGAAAAGAGGTTTTGCAAAACTTCAGGGATATTTTCCTACTAGTACTGTAGAGACAACCATAGTCACCTTGTCTTTCCAAAAGTGAAGGTTCCCTATTTTTGTCCAAGAGCATCAAGTGCTTTTGATCAGCGTTTGTGTGCATGCATTAGCCTCGTTCTTGTTCTTCCTTGGAGAACTTTTACAATACTCACATGATCTGTGTAGGCTGCAGACTGCAGTGGTGAACTTCAAGGCTTCCAGCAGAAGGGAGATGCTATCCACATTTTGGATTCTCCTTAGTCTGAACCTTCAACGTCCAAGGCTTCACTTTTCAAGCAGTTGGAAGAGCTCCAAATTAAGACATGAACAGGTCTTAATTGACCTTGCCACCGCCTCAGTTAGTCAAGTAATGCTGTGCATTGGATTTGACTAGTGCAACATGTGCTTAAAATATGTAGAGTAACTCCTCGATTACCCTCTCAGAAGGGTTGGAATGGAGAACAAGGAGTTCCCAAGACAAATATTTGGTGTACCAGGAGTAGAATTTAGGAGTTGATTGCAGAGCACTGCATGCACAAATGTCTAAGGAGAATCCATCTTTTGATGTCCCATCTATGCTTGTTCTCATTTGAAATCCTGCACATTCTGCAGGCTGGTTTTGTTAGGCTTGGGGCTGGGGAAGGAGTGATGGTGGGGGAGGAGTGGGTGTTGGTTTTGGGTTATTTTTTTGTTTCCAGAATAGTGTACACAGAACTTGTGCCCAAAACCAGCAGTAGGAAACAATGCAGGTATAAAAGAAGGTCACAGAAATGTCAGATAATACGAATCTGAAAGCGCTTCAGTATTTTACTCAGGAGTTTCACTCTAACAAGGTGATTTTCCTTCACAGAAATGTAGTGGCAGGCTTATGCCATGCTAGAAGTGATGACCTTTCTCTGCCCCAAATTGAGCAGCAAAAGGTTTTGGCTCTTAATTTGAACCCCTGAGCCAGCTGTGTTTCAGGCTGCAGAAGCTGCAGCTGTTGTGGCAGACGCAGGGTGCAGCCCTGCCTGCCAGTTCCGAGCTGGCCTGTGCTGGTGGCAGCCGTCAGCGCCCGGGGTCCCCTGTGCCACCCATGCCAGGGCTCTGCCTGCCTGCCTCGCAGCCCTGGTAGCCTCAGGGAAACATCGCACTACTCCATCTGCTTTAAAAACAAACAAGCAAACAAAAAGCTCCCTGTAAATATATGTAGAAGTCTTGAAACTAATTCTCAGCGCTTGCTCGGAGTTTGTTGATGGAGCAAATGGATTTTGGATAAACTGCTATTGCTAGTACTACTTAGGTTCCTAAACTTCAGAAGGGAGGCTATGGTGGTCACGTACCCCTGAGGAATGTTGGGAACAGTAAGACAGCTCAGTCATTTCAAGGTGGCCAGAAAATGGGTGTGGCAGTGGAGTGGACACTCTGTGAGTAGGTAGCCTTAAGTCATGTAACGACATGCACTTCAGTGGGAATTTTGCATCAACACCAAGAGATTGTGTCATGATGTGTTGCGTAACAACAAATTGGGCCAAAATTCTGCTGATTTTGACCAAGGTGGATGGGCCACCTTCACTTAAGCTGGCAAAGGGACATAAGTCAATGATGTTTGAAAAACAGCCATGAAACATAGCCCCTTTAGTTTGTTGCTCTGTTGCAAGTCTGCAAAGCTCTGTTGACAGGTCATTGGAAGTAGCTGTTGGAATCTAAGTGCAGTTGGACGCTTTGTCAGTCAGCATCAGCAGGAGGCTTAACGGTTTAGGTTGAGAGGTGGTGCATGGTTTTTTTTCAGAGGAATGGCCCAGTGAAGAGCAGTGTTCACTGCCATGACTACCGTTGTAGCCTTCAAGAGCAATGGTTCATTCAGAGAGAACTTCCTTGGTTCTGCTGGTTTGGTTTCGCAGCTGGAGCAAAGGTACAGCACTGGAAGCAATTCCTAGGGCAGAAGCGGGAGATATCCGAAGCTCTGGACTTCGTTGCCTAAGTGAGCGTAGTCTAATTGGAAGAGTGGTGAGCATCAGTGATATCAGATTTTTTACAAGTTCTTAATTCTGTCAAAACAAGAAAGAAGGAGAGTGATGAAGATGAAATCCTTTCCTCTTCAATCTGCCTACGCAACAACTTCAGCTGTAGTTGTAATGTGTATTCACCTATTTTGAATTGCCCAAAACCAGGCCTAGAGATGCTTCAGAGTCAGAGAAGCGGGTATTTGCTTTATTCGGCGCTGGGTGCATGGGGGATCACTCCTCCTAACACACACACACAGAGCACTCCATACAGTCCAGCATTATGTGTAAAATTTATGAACATTCATCACAATTCTTGGGATAGGAGTGGTTCTAGAAATTACTTCTCGGAAGTCATTAATATCATTAGCATACGTGCCATGCATGCGCTGTGTACGTTGATGGGCGCACTGAGGAAGGCTCCTCTTCTTCCTCGAGGGTCTTTCTGATGAAGATCAGTAGTCTTTGTCACAATGCACTTTTTACCTTTCTTTCTGGAGCATGCGCAGTTCTTCGGTGGCTGATGCAGCGATCTCTGTGCCGGTTTTCAAAAGATCCTGTTCCTCTTATCTTGACAAGATTAAGGCGAATCCTGCTGCTTAGGTTTTGTGATTAACATTTGCTGTCTCTTAGTAGTTCACTCGTGTTTACATGAGTTAACTATGGATCAACCCCCTTCTCAATTTTAGCACTGAAAGGATATTAGAGTCATTTAAAGAGATGTCTCCTATGGAGTACTATAAAACTGCCATAATGGTAAGACGTTTTCATACAGTAGTTTTAGCACAGAAGTAATATATGTACAATCTTGGATGTTTCATCCTGCTGGCTCAGGAGCCAGTATTGAGCTTTTCTCCTTTAAATCCAGTCTTAGAGCTCTGCAAGGATCACTGCAGCATGACGTTGTGACAAGGGGATGCTGATTCATGCATAAACCTTTGACGCTTTCCTTCTATCTTCAAGCAGCTTTGAAAACCAGTGATTATCTGGCATGTTGCGACTTGAGAGTCATGGTAAAGGTTTCACCAAACACTTTGTAATATCAGGCTACAGCTTTCATTCCTAAGGAAAGAGCATTGAGCAGATTGCTGGCAAAATGCTGAAAGAATGAGCCAAAACCAAAATCCTTTAATGGGAAAGATGGAAAAAATTTAGATGTGTTTATTTGAACTAAAAATAATGTGGACCAAGCCTAAATGTATTTCACACTAAATTCTTAGAACTGATTTTAAGGGAAGAAGTGAGAAAGATGAATTCCCAAGCGGAATTTTCAGCAGCATAATATTGAGCATTTATTAGTAGAACAAAGGCATATCACAGTGCAGGAGCACTTAGCAATATTGCTAGAGGCGTGGCTCCATTCATTTTACTGTGAACTTTAGTACTTCTTTAAACATAGTCCTTAAGCCCAGAAAGTCATTTACACTTCACTCAACTTTCCCCCCTCCGTCTCTGCCCCCTTGCGCCAGCACACGCCAGCACACTGCCACCTCGGTCCTCTGAGTAGCTCCAGAATTGAAGGCAGGCACCCCCCTCCGGTGCCTCCTCAGTCTCCAACCTAATTTGTAGTTGATGGGTTCTTTGGGAGGTGTGAGTTTTGATGAGATAACAGACTTCCTGGGATGCATGCGGTTTATCTTCTTTGTTTCTTGAAGATGTCTTGGTTTCCACCTCTGTAATTTCTCAACTGAAAGGACATTTATTATCATGTGTTTCTTCCTACGTTTCCCAACACGTTACCACTCATTCGAAGTTACAATTTACTCTAGTCTTGTTTTTACTTACCTATATTTTACCTTAACACTATTTCTACATAGTACATTCTCACTTCTAAATGTTAAAGTGATAGATGCGAAAGACAAAATTTATCGTTCACTCATTTATCACAGGAGGAATGTGTTAGCTGCTTGTGTTGCAGTTCACTTGTAATTGTGGTCTATTACCGCAGGCCTGGGCCCTAGGGTGTATCACTGTGTCCCGCAGCCATAGGGAGGAGGAGGAGAGAAGATCCAGCAGGCAGGAATTGTGCACCAAGATTTATTCATTTAATTATTTCACAAACTCTTTTACAGACTTTTTTCTTCATAGTCTAATTGGACAAAGGATCAGCCCCCCCCCTTGGGGTGATTGGCTAAAATCCTAAACCATCCATTGTCAAAATATTTTTCTACTAGACCATAAACCAGACTTTTCAAGGTTGCAGGTGGCTTGGTTGTTTACATACTCTGCTACCTCTTCTGTGAGAGAGAAAAGTCTCTCACAGACTTAGAAAATAGCAAGAAAATCCTCGCTAGCAGCATTTTGGTATCTACAATTCCCCCTTTTTGTTTGATAAGATAACAACTCCACTATTAATCCTAAATAGAAATTTACATCAGTTATTAATTCTAAATATGTCCTTAAGGCTTTAACGATCTGACTCCATAACAAGAAATTTAAAGTTCAGTCTCTGCTTGTGGAAGGACCATCCCAGTCTCTGCTTGTAGAAGGACCATCTGCCTGATGGTCAACATCTTGGTCATCATCAGAAGAGTCTGATGGCTGATGATCTACATTCTGGTGGCCACTTGGATGGTTGGTGTTCTGGTCATCATTTGGAGGTTGCCTGTTCTGCCTCTGGTGCCGTAGGGCAGGGCGAACACATTTTGCAGCTAGCCACCGTACCCCAGTATCTGTAGAAACGCAAGCATAGCCACGACCCCAAACCATAAGTTCCCGCAGGCCTTCCCACTGGTTAGTGAGTAAATTCCACACCCAGACTTTTGCCCAGGGCAGTTGTCTCTTGCCTGCAGATTGCAATGAGAGAAAGTGATTCAGAAGAACAGGATTCTTTGAATTTTGTGGTACCGTAAGGTGATTAATTGTATACGAGCTTTTGCTAGTCGGCTTCAGTAACCAAATTCAAAGGTTCCTGTGAGAATCGTTGAAAAGCCATGATAACAGCCCTTAATTCAACTAACTAAGCAGAGTCTGACTCGGATTGGTGTGTTAATCAACCACTGCAAAGGCAGTGTAGGATACTGTGCACCTTTGCGCACAGTGACCCCTGCTAAAAATTTGTCCCGATCCGTATGCCCCAGGCTGCCAACACATCCCGTCCCCAAAGGTTAAGGGAAGTGGTAGTAACATAAGGCCTAATTGTAGCTGTGTGCCCCTCTGAGTCCTTCACCGTCACAGGCCGTTCGCTTCAATAGCTCTGTGTGGTTCATCCTCATCCTGTGATGGCCGATCCCACTGGGGGTAAAGGCCATGAGGGAGGCCACGCAGAGAAGGAGATGATAGTTACATCAGCACCAGTATCAATCAAACCTTGAAGCTGAGTCCAGGGCGGACGGGCGTTCGGCAGGATCAGGGTACACGTCATCTGTGGCCTTTGGTCAGAGATGTCTGCAGTCCAGAAGGCCTGCAGAAGTCCTGTAGATCCACTGCTGTTATCTTTGTGAGTTTGTTGTTCTATCCTGGGGACACAAGACTTAAAAGGCACTAATTTAGCAAGGCAGGTCTTTTCAGGAATAGTTACAGGGGGTTTTCAAATTCCCTATAAAACTGAGGACAAGGCTCCGAGGAGCGGATTCCCATCAATCCGACCTCATCCTCATCCTATCGCATTAAACCTGTTAGAAGCCAGACCTGAACAGCCCCTCTCTTCCTTTGTCTCTGAGCTAACGTGAGCCGACATCAACGGCTCCTGCCGTGTTTCCCTCTGCAAAGAAGCCAGCTAGCTAGCCCAGCAAGCTCTTTTCCTGATCCCGAAGTCGCTTCAGCGACGCGTGGAGGTAACGCAGCTGGACTGTCTCTGACCAGGGGCACGCCAGAGTCAGTGCCTCGAGCACCAAACGCTGCGTTATTGGACATTGAAGGTTCAGGCTAAGGAGAATCCAAAACGTGGACAGCATCTCCCTTCTGCTGGAAGCCTTGAAGTTCACCACTGCAGTCTGCAGCCTACACAGATCATGTGAGTATTGTAAAAGTTCTCCAAGGAAGAGCAAGAACGAGGCTAATGCATGCACACAAACGCTGATCAAAAGCACTTGATGCTCTTGGACAAAAATAGGGAACCTTCACTTTTGGAAAGACAAGGTGACTATGGTTGTCTCTACAGTACTAGTAGGAAAATATCCCTGAAGTTTTGCAAAACCTCTTTTCAGGGGTTTGTTAACTTCATCTTTGTTAAGAACTGGGGAACACAGGGAGACCTGTCACTTTTTTTGCAGAATGCCATAGAAACTGCTACACTCACTTCAACAACAGTCCAAGTAACCTTCTCTGCAAATACTGACCATTTGCAGTTCTGGTTGATACAAGCCCCCATTACCTAAGAAAGGAACAACTCGGCAAGCAGTTTGCATAGATGAACAACTTAGCACGACTGCGGCTGATGACATGCCCTGACCTTTTTTGCCTTCAGCTATGGGTGCCGTACCCTCCTACCCTCACACATGCCACTCAAAGATCCACCTGTGACAGCAACTGTGCCAAGCCGCCACCCTTCTTCAGCACCATCGCACCTACCACAAGGTAGCTGAATCAGAGGGAAAAGGAGGTCGCCAATGGAGGTGTTATAAACATATATTATATTGGCTTCTCGCAAAGTATAAAGTAGATATTATATAATGTTAGAAATGCTTTTTGCTGTGTGGATGTAGTTTTCTCTCTTTTTAGCAAGAATGTTAACAAGTGTGAGCACGTAAGATAACCTCCAAACGAACAGAGGATGAGGCCCGAAAAGCTGCTAATCAACACTTTGTCTAGGGAGCAAAAGGGCCCAAAGGCTACTCCGCCCGGAGAACAGGCGGCCAGGAGAGTCCAAGAGCCGTTATCACCACTCTGCCCGGAGAGACGAAGAGGCCCAAAGCTGCAATCAGCCCTGTCTGTCTGGAGAATTAAGAAATCCACCCTACCATCGACTCTTGCCTAGCGGGCCCAACCCCAAGAATCAAGAGAAATAAAACCACAAGGCAGAAGACTACGCATGCTCTAAAAAGGCGGAACCAAGGAGTGGCCATGCAGAACAGCTCCAGGAAAAGTTTTAATATGAATAAAGAACAGACAGTAAAAATGGTATAAAAAAGACTCACCTCTGGCATCAGGTGTGCTCTTGGCAGAGCACCAAGGCACCCGGCCATTACCCCGTTGCTTTATTTGATGTGTCTCTTATTGTCTTTATATTAAACCCTTTAAATTCTCACAGGAGAGTGAACCTCGTTTTTCACAATTAAGGGCTCGTCCCGGAGCTACACCTCGCCTCTGAAAAGCGTGGGAGGATTCAAGAAGCAAGGGTAAGGCGCCTCCCGCCCAAGTTGGCAGGACCTTTGCTTAGCATCCTCTGGCGTGATTTGGTGGCAGCAGGGCAACACCCGGAGGACAAGAAAGACACAAAAATAAAGCAAATGAAAGAGAGCGCTCTCGACAAAAATCCCACAGACACTGGAAAAGAAACAGGACTGGGAAGTATTGTCCAAAGAAAAAGGGGGTGGTTACGGGAGATGAGCGTGTGTGAATGAGACGTGGGCTGGTTGCCCCCAGATCTGCGAAGCGAGTGTGGCAGTCTCTGAGTGCTGCCGTTCCGTCTTGTTCACGAGAACAGCGGCCAGCGAGGAGACAAAGCGAGAGATAAGCGGAGTGAAAGAATCTCCGGGGGTGACTGGGACGGGGTCCCAGAGAAGGGGTTGCAAAGTGGGAGCTACCCCCCCATATGCTGGGTTGAGGAAAACTCCAAGAGCACCCAGGGCCTAAAAGTACCCCAAGAGAGGTTGGGGTTTGGATGCTAGCAATGCTGGGTTGAGGGAAATCCAAGAGCACCCAGAATCCTAAGGATTATATCATACCCATGGGTGGATACTAACAAGTGACTTGAAAGAGGTACCTTATTATTCTGTTGTGAGTAGGAATGAGTGAGTGAACAAATATTAAAAAAGAGTGAATGTGTGAATGAAAAACTGTGTAATTCGAAGTTAACTTTGTTTTTGGGGAAGGTGGGCTCTAATAAATTTTTTGGTGTTTTTTGTACTGTGAAAGGGTGGGTAGTATTTTACAGCAGTGAAGATTGGTGTTTTAAAGGAATGAATTAGTATTTCAAAGGGGGGGATAAATTGGTATTTTGAGTAATAGAGAACTCCTGGGAAAATGGGACAACAACCTAGTAAATTAAGTTCAAATTATAAAAGGGTGCCAGAGGATATACCCCGAGACAGTCCCCTCGGGGTCAAACTCGCAAACTGGGAAACTGATCCTTCTACAAAAGGAAAAGAGAAAGTAAAAATGATTCAATTCTGCATGAAAGAGTGGGTAAAAAAGGAAATCAGATCTGATCATGTGTACTGGCCAAAATACGGGTCTGATGAGGCATGGATTTGCCAGGCTCTAAATGTATTTGTAAATTCAAAAGAGCCATCTCACCCTGAGGAGAGAGAATATGCTTCTTGCTGGACAGGAATTACAAAACCTCTGGGAACCAAAGTCTTCAAAATATCAGAAACCGCAGAGGAAAAGCAAACAGAAGAGAAAAAAGGCTGAGACCCTTTAGAAGTATTGCCTCCGCCGCCAGCACCAGAAGCTGCCCTCCTCCCCCTGGCTCCGGGGCTTCCCCCGCCAGCCCCCCCTCCGCCCGCACCGGGGGCCTTTCCCCCGGCAGCCCTCCCGCCCCAATGGAGCTGGGGGGGAGCCCTGCCCCCGCCCATGCCGGGGATCCCACCCTTCCCATATATCTCGGGAATCCCAGCACCCTCAATTGCATCAAGGGAAAGGTCACACGTCCCGGCTTCAGCCCCTACCTCTCCTGCCTTGAGAAACCCGGCTTTAGCCCCGGTGCCCGCCTCCTGTGCTCCGGAATATCTGGCTTCACTGCCATACCCCACCCCCACCCTCTGCACCACAGAATATTCAGCTTCAGCGCCAGACTTTGAATCTGCCCCTCCTCCCCAGGGGAGTTCGGTGCTTTCTTCCCAAATCAACCCTCTTCTTAACGAAGGAGCACCATACCAGAATACAGGAGGTGCCATTAAGGCTCCGAGGCAGCCCAACAAGCCCTCCATTGCTAAACAAACAGAGGGAAGCCGAGAAATTCATTTCTTTCCGTTAAGAGAAGTACCTACGGGAGGAGGGGGAAGCGGCTTTGTGAGTGCTCCTCTAACCTCTACAGAGGTTAGGAATTTCAAAAAAGAAATTAAAGGATTATTAGAAGACCCCATAGGTACAGCTGAAATGTTGGACCAGTTCTTAGGTCCCAACATTTTCACTTGGGAAGAAATGCAATCAATAATGAAAATAATATTCTCCCAAGAAGAAAGAGAAATGATTAGAATTGCTGGAATAAAAATTTGGGGAAAAGAAAACCAACAAGGTCCACCCGGGGATCAGAAAATGCCCATTACACCTCCTAACTGGAACCAAAATGATGAAGCTGGGAGGGGACATATGAATGATTATTGTAATTTGATAATCAAGGGAATAAAAGAGGGGGCACTCTGAGGACAAAATGTCAGAAAGGCCTTTGAGGGGCAGCAAGGGAAGGAAGAAACCCCGACTGAGTGGCTGGAGAGGCTCCGAAAGAATATGAAACAATATTCTGGGAGAGACCCGGAGTCCCTAGCAGGGCAAGCCCTGCTAAGAGTTAACTTTGTCACTCATGCCTGGCCAGATATTAGAAAAAAATTGGAAAAAATAGAAGATTGGTATGAGAAACCATTACAAGACCTAGTAAGGGAAGCTCAAAAGATATATATGTCCGGAGGGATGAAGAAAAAGCCAAAGTGGGAGCAAAGATCATGATAGCCACTATGCGAGAGAGTACCTTCCAAAAAAAATCTAAAGCCCTCAGGTAACACTCCTAAACATTCCAGATTCAGAAATGGTGGAAAAGAGAAAAATAAAACCTCAGCACAATCAAGATTCCAAGAACAACCCAGGGATGCCTGTTTCTATTGCAAGGAAGAAGGGCATTATCAAAGAGAATGCCCCCACCTGAGGAGGGATCTGAAAAGATTTCAAGAGACACGCACAGAAGAAAAATAGGGAAATCATGGGCTCTATTTTTGGGGGGATAAATACCATCTGGAGCCTTTGATAACTTTAAAAGTAGGCCCCGAAGAGGAAGTATTGGAATTTATAGTTGACACTGGGGCAGAAAAGACTTGTGTGATGAATATTCCAAAAGGGAGTAATGATATGGTAAAAGTAACAGGAGCAAAGGGGGAAGGATTTAAGGTCTCTGTCATTAAAGATGTGGTTATTGAAGGGGAAACAAAAATAGGGATAGGGGATGCTTTGTTAGCTCCTGAGGCTGGCAGCAATTTATTGGGAAGGGATTTACAAATCCAACTGGGGATTGGAGTCATACCAGAAGAAGGGAAAATGACGGCCAAAGTGTTTAAACTTAGCCAAGAAGATGAAAGCAAAATTAACAGAGAGGTTTGGGCTAGGGAAGGGAATAGGGGTGGACTAGATCTTGACCCCATAAGGGTCACAATTGAAAAAGAAGAAGGTCCCATTTGTGTACATCAGTACCCTATATCTTTAGAAGGGAGAAAAGGCTTAAAACCAGTGATAGAAGAATTAATAAAGGATGGGACACTAGAACCTTGTAAATCCCCTCATAATAGCCCTATTCTCCCAGTAAAGAAATCTGATGGAAATTATAAATTAGTGCAAGATTTAAGAGAAGTAAACAAAAGAACACGGGCCTGCTACCCTATGGTTCCTAATCCCTGCACTCTTTTAAGCAAAATTCCACCTCAACATCAGTGGTTTAGTGTGGTAGATCTTAAAAATGCCTTTTGGGCCTGCCCACTGGCAGAGGAAAGCCGAAATATTTTTGCCTTTGAATGGGAAGATCCAAACACAGGGAAAAAGAACCAGTTGAGGTGGACTAAACTGCCACAGGGCTATTGTGAGGCCCCAAATTTATTTGGGCAAGCCTTGGGAGAAATACTACAAACCTTCCCCACTCCCCCAGGAATACAATTTATCCAATATGGAGATGACCTTCTAATATCAGGAGAAGATGAAATGAAAGTTAAAGGAGCTACCATAAAGCTTCTAAATTTTCTTGGGAAAAAGGGACTAAAGGCATCAAAAAGGAAATTACAGTTTGTGGAATCAGAAGTAAAATATCTCGGCCACCTGATAAGCAAAGGTAGCTGACAACTAAGTCCTGAAACAATTACAGGGATTTTATCCCTCCCTCCTCCCTCTTCAAAAAAGGAGGTTAGGAGACTGCTGGGGCTACTGGGATATTGCAGATTATGGATTGAAAGATATACACAAGCAGTAAAATTTTTATATGAAAAATTAACAGGGGGAGACAATATACAATGGACCAAAGATGATGATGATAATAAATTAGAAAAACTGAAGTTGAAACTAGCCTCGGTACCAGCCCTAAGCTTACCCTCACTAGAAAAACCCTTTCATTTATATGTGAATGCAGAAAATGGAGTAGCTCATGGTGTATTAGTCCAGGAATGGGGAGGGGTGAGAAGACCAATAGCTTATTTAGCTAAACTATTGGACCCAGTAAGCCGTGGCTGGCCAGTATGCATTCAAGCCATAGCAGCTACCGCTATTTTGGTGGAGGAGAGCCGTAAGCTCACCTTTGGAAGTAAACTGATTGTATACACACCCCATGCGGTCCGAAATGTGCTAAATCAAAAAGCTGAAAAATGGTTAACAGACTCCAGGCTATTAAAATATGAAGCAATTCTGATTGACAGTAATGATCTAACTATAGAAGCAAGCAAAAGCCTCAATCCGGCCCAATTCCTGTATGGAGAACCAGAAGATGACCTGGCACATGATTGCTTAGAAATTACTCAATACCAAACAAAAGTTCGAGAAGATCTAGCTGAACAAGCCCTCTTAGAAGAGGAAAGAATATATGTGGATGGTTCATCCAGATGCTTGCAAGGAAAAAGAATGTCAAGATATGCCTTAGTCGATGGGATAAATATGCAGGCCATCGAAAAAGGAAAACTACCTTCAAATTGGTCGGCGCAGTCTTGTGAATTATACGCTCTAAAGAGAGCACTGGAGCATTTAGCACACAAAAAGGGGACCGTCTATACTGATTCAAAGTACATACCTTTGGAAAGATCTGGGAAGAAAGGGGTTTACTAAATTCAAAGGGGAAAGAACTGATACATGAAGGCCTGATTTCAGAAGTGTTGGAAGCATTAAAATTGCCTGAAGAAATAGCCGTAGTGCATATCAAAGGACACCAAGAAGGGATGACCCCAGAAATAAGAGGGAATAACCTAGCAGACCAAGAAGCCAAAGATGCAGCAGAAAATGGGACTGAACCAATTCTGTTAATCCTGACCCCAGAAAGGGGAGAATTGGAAATCCCCAAATTTAGTAAAGAAGAAGAAAAAGAATTATTTAAGATAGGGGGAGAACAAGATCAATCTGGAAAACGGAAACTTCCTGATGGGAGACAGTTACTTAATAAGCCACTCACTAAGAGAATATTAGAAGATATGCATCAAAAAACTCATTGGGGTACTCAAGCTAGCTTGTGTGATCATTTTCTAAAAAATTATGGGTGTATTGGAATCTTTGGGGTAGCAAAACAAATAACTGGGAACTGTAGAACTTGCCAAAGAGTGACTAGGAAAATAATGAGAAAAACAACATTAGGAGGCCGTGAGTTAGCTCTGCGACCATTCCAAAGTATCCAAGTAGATTTCACTAAACTTCCTCAAATACAGAGATGGAAGTTCCTATTAGTAATAGCAGACCACCTAACTTGTTGGGTAGAAGCAGTTCCTGCTACTAGAGCTACAGCTAACATAGTATGCAAAACCCTTCTGGAACAAATTATTCCCAGATATGGAATGGTTAATAAAATAAACTCAGATAGAAGAACACATTTTACATCCAAAGTCTTACAACAAATAACTCAAGCCTTGGGAATAAAATGGGAATTACATACCCCCTGGCACCCACAAAGTTCAGGCCAAGTAGAAAGAGTGAACCAGACTTTGAAAAAAACTTTAACAAAATTAATGATTGAAACTCAAATGTCATGGGTAAAATGCTTACCTTTGGCTCTGTTGAGAGGCCGAACACAGCCCAGGTCAGACCTGGGAGTGTCTCCTTATGAGATGATGTTCGGATTACCCTTCCTTACTGCTCAACATGAAACAGCCACTTATGAAGTAGGAGAAGTAAGTGTCAAAAAATATGTCACCGCAATTGCCAGAACACTTGAAAATTTGCGGCTGAAAGGAATGATCCCTCAAACCACAGCTTTGGAGTTCAAAATTCATAATATCCATTCAGGGGAATGGGTACTAGTAAAAACATGGAAAGAACAATCTTTGACTCCACAATGGGAGGGTCCTTTTCAGGTACTGCTGATGACTGAGGCCGCAATCCAGACCAAGGAACGAGGGTAGATCCATGCCAGCAGAATCAAAGGACCTGTAAAAGAACCTGAAGAGTGGACTGTAATATCCAAACCAGGTGATACCAAATTGATTCTTAAACGGAGACCAGGTGGCAATGAGCTAGAACAATCTAAATAATCCAAGGGATATGCAAAGAATCACACCTAACTGAGAAGTAAAAGCCAAATTTATATCAGTGGCCCCTGGACAAATTCTGGGACATCGTGGAGAAGAATATTCTCACTTCAAACAGGAAGGGTTGGGACTGGATCAAACAGGGAACTCTCATGTCCTGATTCTAGCCTGTGATTTGTATTAAGAAGGGGGAGAATCACAACTTCCATCAGTGCCACATCATATACCCTGTTTGAATCATTCTAACACGGGGCATGCCAACCACGTCAAATATAAGTAATTAATCTAGAGGGAAATTGGCATTTCACACCGTCGACACCCTAGTTGTAAAGGGTGTCAAGCACAAAATCAACCCCCTATCCAGACAAAATCATAAGCAACAAAAGCAATAACTTTGCTCTGCAGATGGGAATTACTAGTGCCTGTTGAATGGGAAACACCTAAGATACGATAAGATACTACAGTTAAAAAGGTGCCAAAAGAAATTTGCCTAAAAGCTACAAAGGAAGTGACAAGGAAATAGAGGGCAAGACCGGGTCGGCCACTGTACTCGCCACCGAGAAGATCCAATACACCTGCTATGGGTTGCAACCTCATAGGCAAGGGAGGTGGGAGTATAAGCCATGCCGGACCTCTGTTATTCCTTCTTTTGTCACTTCTCCTGGTCCCTTTTGGGACACCGGCAAGACCATGTTACAAATGCTATCGAAAGCTCTACATGGAAAGACACCGGGGCTTCTTTCTTATTACTCATACCCATACCAACAGTCACTGTTATGACTCATCCAAATTAGGTATTTGCATGCATAAAGGAGAAAAATATTGGATTACAGAAAATTTAGGAACAAGTGGAAACAGACTAAGAAGCAATTGTCCAAAAGGAGAAAAATAGATTTGCTCCACAGCTGCCACCAGGGGAACAGTCCAAGATTTGGTAAAAGAGCAAGTGGTAAGTAAAGATACAAAGCCAGCACAGCAACCTCGCCCTATATTCACCTCACCACGCCAGGACCTGTATGCAAAGCTCAAACAACAAAGAGGAAAAAACCCCAAGGTTAGGAAAAAACCTGTTTGTGGAATTGGGGGAGAGGATAGGTAAAGAACTTAACATAACCAACTGTTGGGTCTGTGGAGGAGCTTTAATGACAGAAGAATGGCCACGGAAAGGTAGCAGCGTAGGCCCGGTAGAACTCCTTAAATGGAACCGGACAAATATAAGAGGGGGGAACCGACCTGAGGGGTGGATTTTAAGTTCAACAGTGATAGGGGAAGAATGCCTCTGGCGAACTGGGATAAACTTTCTTAATGAAGTAGGAAACACTCCCTGTAAAAGCTATAAAGTGAGTAACAAAACTTCAAGGTGGTGGGTCCCAGAAAAACCAACTTGGTATTGAGCCCAGAAAAAAGGAAAAGACTGTGTATATGATCATGAAGTTGGACTCTTTCAGTGTAATGACACGAGGAAAAATCCTTATTTTGGAATCCCAGAAATAGCCAAATTTGGGGAGAATATAAATCAACAAGAAGGTGATTATTGGAAAGCACCAGATGGCTTCTTTTGGATATGTGGGAAAAGGGCATCCCCAAGACTCCCTTCACATTGGAAAGGGAGTTGTACACTAAGAATCATTCAACCAGGGTTTTTCCTTTTCCCAGAACCAGTGGGAGATCAATTAGGTATACCTCTCTATGAAGACTTCAAAAGAAAGAAAAGAGATTTAATTGGAGGATTCCAAAAATGGAAAGATGAGGAATGGCCCCCTGAACGAATATTAGAAACAGATGGGCCAGCTACCTAAGCACAAGATGGAAGTTGGGGATATCAGACCCCAATTTACATGCTGAATCGTATCATCAGACTCCAAGCTCTTGTAGAAATCATAACCAATGAAACAGCTGGGGCTATGGAATTAATAGTCAGCCAGCAACGCCAAACCAGAGCTGCAATACATCAAAATAGGCTGGCTTTAGACTATTTACTGGCCGAAGAAGGCGGTGTGTGCAGGAAGTTCAATACATCGGACTGTTGTTTAAAAATTGATGACAATGGGGATGCCGTTCTAGATATGGCCAACCAAATCAGAAAAATAGCCCATGTACCAGTCCAAAAATGGGAATCAATGATGTCTGCTAACTGGTGGGATGGCATATTGGGGAAAGAATGGTGGAAGAAGCTAGGTTTCTTCCTCTTATGTGCTACAGCTAGTCTAATATTTCTCCCTTGCTTGATCCCCCGCTTTATTCGGCTAATCACCAGCATAGTTCAAGGCATGCAAGTTGTGGCAATGCCTACTGACCCAAAGTTGGCTATGTCTGGAACAGCACAAAAAATTATGGTATTAAAAAGACAAAGTGATACAAAAGACCCTCTTGAAGAAGCCAAATTGATCTGTGAAAAGAACGAACAGACATTAGAAGCCAAGAAAAAAGAATTATTGCTCAAGCCAAATGATTTATAAAATAGAAAAGGGGGGATTGTTATAAACATATATTATATTAGCTTCTCGCAAAGTATAAAGTAGATATTATATAACGTTAGAAATGCTTTCTGCTGTGTGGATGTAGTTTTCTCTCTTTTTAGCAAGAATGTTAGCAAGTGTGAGCACGTAAGATAACCTCCAAACGAACAGAGGATGAGGCCCGAAAAGCTGCTAATCAACACTTTGTCTAGGGAGCAAAAGGGCCCAAAGGCTACTCCGCCCGGAGAACGGGCGGCCAGGAGAGTCCGGGAGATTTTATCACCACTCTGCCCGGAGAGACGAAGAGGCCCAAAGCTGCAATCAGCCCTGACTGTCTGGAGAATTAAGAAATCCACCCTACCATCGACTCTTGCCTAGCGGGCCCAACCCCAAGAATCAAGAGAAATAAAACCACAAGGCAGAAGACTAGGCACGCTCTAAAAAGGCGGAACCAAGGAGTGGCCATGCAGAACAGCTCCAGGAAAAGTTTTAATATGAATAAAGAACAGACAGTAAAAACGGTATAAAAAGGACTGACCTCTGGCATCAGGTGTGCTCTTGGCAGAGCGCCAAGGCAACTGGCTGTTACCCCGTTGCTTTATTTGATGTGTCTCTTATTGTCTTTATATTAAACCCCTTTAAATTCTCACAGGAGAGTGAACTTCGTTTTTCACAGAGAGAAGTTGTTCCCCCTGACAGCTAAGCTCCAACTACGGTGTCGCTTATGTCCTTCCCAGGACGGGCGGGAAAACGCCTCGGCGCAGCGCAGCGCTGGCCGGGAGCGGCCGGCACGGCACCGAGCGCGCTCCCCACTCCCTCCCGCCCGCGCCGCTGCGGAGACCCCGGGTTCGCCGGAATCGGCCACATGCTGCACGGAGGGCAGCGCGGCAAAGGCGGCCTCCCCTCGTCGCCCGGGGAAGGCCGGCCTCGGATCCCCGCTCTCTCCACCGGCACGGGCAGTGCCAGCAGCCTCTCGCTGTGGTCGCCGCTGGCCGAAAGCCTCGCCGCGCACCGCCCGGCCGGCCCCGCCGCTCCGCGGGGTCACACGGCACCTGCCGTGGGCGGCCGCCGAGCGACAGGAAGCAGAAGCGCTCACCGCCGCGCCGCTCGCCGCCCCGCCCGGGCGCTCCTCTCCTCGCGCTACCACGATGGCGCCGGCCCGCCCCGCCTTCCCCGTCGCCTGCGGCGCAACGCGGCTGCTCCGAGCCACGCAGCACGCGTGCGGCCGGGCCCTGCCGAGCTGCCGGCGGAGCCGGGGCACAGCACGGGCGGGAGAGCTTCCGGCGAGGCTGGGCGGGCGGCGAGCGCGGCCGAGCGTGAGCGCGCCAGGCGGGCGGCGGCGTGATGGAGAGCTAGATGGAGGCGGCAGCACCGCGCGGCATAAAATAGCTGATCGTCCGGCAGCCGCCCGCTCCGCAGCCCCTCGGCTGCTGTCGAGAAGGGCCCCGGCCCTGGCCGCGCCGGTGGCGAGGCGGCTCCGCAGCCCGCGGGCAGCCCTGGCGGGGCAGGGGAGCACTGCGGGCAGCCCCGGGGCCGCGCAGCCGTCTGCAACGCGCGGTGGGAGCCGCTGGGAACTATTTTACACGTCCCGGGGGGCTGGAGAGGAGCACGGAGACCACGCGGCAGGTCGCTGCCGTTAGGGAAAATTAATCCACGATGCCTGAGGTTTATATCCGAAAAGGAGACAGAGGAGTCCTGCAACATTCTTCGACTACAGGGAGAGTCCATGGGGCTTTTCCCATGGCGTCTGTCAAACGGTTGCGGGATGCAGCCCCCTTTTGATGCCAAGTTCCCGGCCACAGCACCCTCTTCCTTTTCCCCACTGGCTGAGGTATTCGGGAGATACAGACTTCCGGAACTGCCTACTCTATGCGCCCCCCTCTAATATGCACCCCCCTCTTGGCATCGAGAAGAAAGAAAAGAACCCCATTCCTAATGCTCTTAAGTCTTTGTTGCCTTGCTCTAGGTTCAGGAATTTAACACGGCCTTGATTAATCAACAGTCTCTGATGATTAGTAACAGTTCTAGAGAACTCCTAGTTTCTTCTGTTACTTCACTAGCCATAACTTCCTAGCCTTGTCTACAGGCCGATTCACACGGTCTCTTTGTAAAGACTCATCCATCTCATTCCTTTTAATCCCTCCTCTTTTTATTTGCTCTGTATTTGTCTTTACAAACCTTAATTACCATGGATTTAATTTTTTCTTCTGGAGTCTTCTTGGGTTTTGCTATTATTTGCAGTGACATTCTTTTCTGTCCTTTTGTAGTCATTTCTGGATCAGGTAGGCATGGCTGCTAGCGGCATCCCCTTGAGCACCTGCTGAAAGAGCTGCAGCCAGCATGGTGTCACGCATGGTAAAAAGATGAGAATTGCGATAGCATATAAGAGGAGAAATCGTATTCATTTAGCCCATAGCTGGCCAGTTAACTATGAAAATATGTCCCATTCCCATCCTTTCAACATTTGGACAGGTCCACGAGCTGACGTTATTTCCTTTGTTATTTGTTTGACCACTTTTCCGCTGTCATCTGCTTGCAAACAGCAGCTCGAGTCATTTAATTTCCCACAAACTCCTCCTTCTTCTGCCAACAGATAATCTAATACCATCCAATGTTGAAATACCGTTTTCCTCATTTAAGTGGGTTGCTCAGCAAAAAGGTCAAGCGCTGTGGCTGGCTGGTTGGTAATTATTTCCGAGACAGCTTGTAACCTAATTATCTCCTTCAAATGATAAATGGGTTCCCAGGCATCTGGGATTAATTCCTTAGGTTTCCAAGGGGCTGGTCCATTGTGTTGGGTAACTTGTTCTGTTGGCCGTTCATCATTTTCCCGTTTTGGGGTGCTCCCTCCAGCCAGGGCTGCATCAGCTGACTGCTTTTCTCTAATTAAATCATCACAGATTTTGATTCCTAAGCGATTTCCCAGAACTTGTAGTAGCAAAAAGAACAACAGTCTACTAAATATACCATATCCCTGACCAGTTTGGAGGTAACCTGAGCTAAGCATGTTGGCCACAAATCCAATACTGTCCTTTCAAAGCCCGTGTTCCATTAGCAAAGGAACCTACCCATGGTCATCAATTGGTGGCTCAAAATACAGCAGGATTCCCGGGCCTAACGGTCCTCCAACAAGAGTTGCCCCACCATAAGGGTCCCAGCATTTGCATTTCCAAGCTCCCGCACAGGGTTCCCACCTACATTTACATCTGCAAGCTGCTTGGTTGGATTTGGAGCAGAACTCACTAAAAGGCTTTGAGTTCCAATCCGGTGTGGCCATTCCCACTGATAATCACAAACAACATGTCTTCTACTTGTGGAATTTTTGTGGGGACTGCTCAAAAACAGGTGGTCAAAAAAACCCCTTGTCCCTCCCCATTGCTTTACAGGCTTCCAAATATTTTTGGTAAGTGTGATAAGAACGCCTTACGCAGCTACTGTTAGTGAGCCGAACAGGTATTTGATTGCATTTGCCTTGATATTTGGAACAATTGGAAGGAGGGCAATTGGGGGTCCAAACCCAGTTGTTCAAGCCCAGAGGGAAAGTCAATTGACAATTGCCTTTTCCTACATAGACACGCCCTATCCTATTAGGCAATAAGTGCCTGTTGGAGAAGAATGAAGTGGCCGTGAACTTCCTTCTTTGGCCCCAAATCCCATCCCACTGTGGGCCCTCACATTGACCCACCATTTAGGTTCAGCTGGGCTAGCCAACTATGGCCACTCTTCAGATCCTCCTGGCCTTCCACAGAGCCAGCAATTGCTAAGGTTAAAAACTTTTGCTACTTCTTCTCCTAAGGCTGCAAATTGATTCTCCCACTCCTGGCCTAAACTCAGCTAACCATATCAAAGTAGAATTAGTAAGGAAAATGTTTTAATAGTGTCATCTAATTAGCTAGTCTAATTTTCCCGTTGTCTTCTGCAGCACCTGTGGCAATTGAAGACACAGAAACCACTTAACGTAACAAAATGGCCACAAGTATTAGCCCCCAAGTGAGTGGAGATTCTAGAGGAGGGATGCCTATACAGTCTATTTCAGCAGACGGTCTGAAGGTAGGACTGCGGGGCTTCTTCCGATGTCGAAGCACTGCCTACTGCTCCGGCCCACTCCTGCAGAGTGTCAGTCACGGCCTCCCGGCCTTCTCCTCCAGCTGAGATGTGCAAATCTCCGAGGCTTCAGAGACCTTGACCCGAGAGTGACGGGTTCACCTGTGTTCAGCTTACTTGACGGCTGTTTTCTGTCGTCAGTGACACTTGGAATGGGCCACGCCATTTCACCAGCACTGGCGCTTCTTTCTACTCCTTAATTAGGACTCAATCTCCTGGTTGGATGTTAAAAGCAGCAAAGTCCAAAGGCCGGGCTTGCGCCAGCTGAGTTTCCTGTTGAAGGGGTTTCACAAGAAGCAGGATCCTGGCCACAGATGGTTTTAAAAATGCATCACTTGCCTCTACCCCCCCCACTGGGTGGAGACTTACCAGGAGGGCAATTGCAAACAACGATTGAAAGGGAGATAACTGAATCTCTCTTCTGGGTTGGGCCCTCATTCTCACCAAAGCCAATGTCCAAAGCCCTACCCATGGCATCTTGGTTTCTATTACCAGCTTCAAAAGGTGTTTATTTCTCTCTTCATTGTTTTCTACCCGAGCCGAGCTCTGGGGGTGCCAGGGCCTATGGAGGTTCCATTGTGTTCCTAAAGAAGCCAAAACCCCTTGAAGGATCTTTCCTGCAAAATGAGTTCCCCTATCTGAATCTATTGCTTCTACAATGCTGTATCTTGGAATGATTTGTTCCAAAAATGCCTTAAGAACTGATCCTGTCATTACTGAAGTAGTTGGAAATACTTCTGGCCACCTTGCTAGCTGACATACGATTACCAGAAGATATTAAGCCTTGCCACTTGGGGCATCTCCGGAAAATCCACCTGGCATCTTTGGAAGGGCCATGCAGCCCAAGGCCTCCCTCCTCTAGCAAGTTACTTTGTAACTTGGCTGTTGGCTTTAGCACAGATCAAGCAACCTTCAACAGCTCCTTTTGCCAGTCTAAAAAGACTCCCAGCAACATACATCATGAGATAGGCTTCTGCCAATCCTCAGGAAGTGCAAGAACTCTCTTAATGGAGTTGCTTTAATATTGGTAGGGCCAAAGGTTCTGGTATCTCTTGTTTGCCATCCCTTGGAAACCAATTCTTGCCTTTTTTCTCTGCCACACGACTTTTAACTGTATGTCAAACTGCTGTGGTAGAAAAGACAGCTTCCTGGGCAGTGATGGAGTCACGGGGAGCAAAGGGGGCATCTTGGAGAGTTCTGGCAGAAGTGTGGCTTTCTGAGTTTCTTCATCCACCAAAAAGGAGACAGAGGAGTCCTGTAACATTCTTCAACTCCAGGGAGAGGCCATGGGGCTTTTGCCATGGAGTCTCTCAAATGATTGCGGGAAGCAGCCCCCTTCTGATGTTAAGTTCCTGGCAACAGCACCCTCTGAGGTACTCGGGAATTACAGACTTCTGGAACTGCCTACTCTACGCCCCCCTCTAATATGCAGTCCCCTTTTGGAATGGAAAAGGAAGAAAACCAAACTATTCCTAATGCTGGGAAGTCTTTGCTGCCTTGCTCTAGGTTCAGGAATTTAGCAGGGCCTTGGCTGAGCAACAGTCTCTGTTGATTAGTAACAGTTTCTAGAACGAATACTTTCTTCTGTTACTTCCCCCCCTGTAAATTCCTAGCCTTGTCTAAGGAGAGATTCACACGGTCTCTTTGTAAAGACACATCTATCTTACTCCTTTCACTCCCACACCTTCCTTGCGGTGGAACGGCTCTCCCCGGCACAGCACCTGGCACAAAACCCCCGTATACGCACACACACACCTGCACTTACCCTGCACTCCACTGCACACACACACACACACCCCTCCCGCATACTAACACCCCCTCCACATCCCCACCATGCTACTTGCAGTGGCCCCGCCCCTGCCATCCCCACCGGCTGGCAGCACCCACTCCTCGCATGCTTCCCCATGCCTTGCATTTCCTTGCTGCCCCCTCTGTAGCCTTCCCTCAACCTGCCTTTTCTCCCCTGCCTTGCACTGACTTGCTCACCCATCCCCCACCTGACTTCCTTTCACATTCGTCTAGGTCTGGCCTCACCTTTCCTTTTCCTTCTAGGACCCTCATTGCCTTGCCTCGCCTCGCAAAGCCACCACTTGCCTTGCCTTGCCCTTGAACCCCTCCCTTGCCTTGCATGACCTTGCTCACCCCTCCCCCACCTGGAATTCAACACCCCTTTTCAATGACATTTCTGGGCCTTGCCCTGCCCTTTCTGCTCCTCCGAGGAATCTCAAAGCTCTCAAGCATCTCCGGTGTTTCAGGATCCCATGAGAGGAAGACCAGGGGAGGACGCATGTTGCCACACTCATCTCTGTGGGCAGCCTTTGTCTGGGAGCAATCCTTGCATGTCTTGAACCTTGGAGGGGCAATTCACATTTTGCCCTTGAGCTCGGGGACCAGAAAGAGAGTTCTTTTGCATACAAGGGAAAGCAGGTAGCTCAAGTCTTTTAGGTACAGAGGAGAGATGACCCACGCGGGATCAAGGCCACACAGAGCACTTGGTCCTGGCCACTTTTGTGCACCAGCAGTCCTTGAATGTACTTCTCACCTGCCTTGCCTGGCCTTGCCTTGGCAACACAACACTTGCCTTGCCTTGCCCTGCTAGCCCTCTGTAGCCTTGCATTCCTTTGCACGGCCATGCCCAGCACATGACCTGCCTACTGTTTTCCTCCAGGGCCTTGGCTTGCTGAGCCCTTCCTGTTTCTGCCTGGCCTTCCCATCAGTGGCCCTTCCTTCCTACAGCCAGCCTTGCCTCTAACTTCTGGACCTTCTCTTGTCTACCACTCCATTTGCTTTCCCCTCACTGCTCTGGCCTTGCCTACCTCTCCCTTGACTTGCCCACAATTGCCTGCACTCGGTTTGCAGCGCCTTGCCTGCATGGAAGGCAAGGGAAAGAGTGGTAGGCCGGGCAAAGCAAAGCCAGCAAGTTGTAGGCAGTGCGAGGCAAGGCAGACGTAGGCAAAGGAAGCAGAGCAAGGGTAGCTTAAGAAGAACTAGACAAGGCAAGGCCAAGAGACTCGGAGTGCCTTTCCTTGGGAAGGCAAGGACATAGTGCCAGTGTTGCTGGAGCAGATGTTAAGGTACTGTGGGGAGGAATAGTCCAGCAAGACATTTCTCTTCTGGCCCCTGTGCGTGTGGGGGCAATTGTTGGACATATTCAATACTGGAGGCGGATCAGTCGCTGGATGTGTTGTATTTTGGAGGAGGGGATGCCGTTTCTTTGGAGATGGGCTTGTAGTTGCTCTCTTTGGCAAGGAAGGCAGGTTTGGATGTGCACATCAGGTACTCCTAGGGATTTTAAAGGCTTTTCCCAACAGGCAGAGCTCTCTCTGGGTTCGAGCTGTTGAGCTGTCAGTGGGAATGCAAAGGCCAAGCTCTTAAGCTATTTGTCCTGGTGCCTTCAGTGTGTGAGCAGTCCCTGGTGCCGTTGCCTTTGGATCCTGACTCTGGGAGAGGGAAGGCTTAGGATGGTACCTAGAGCTGAGAAGGAGAGTGCTGAGAACAGCGTGTGTGCTGCTAGTTTGAGGGGTGCAGGTGAAGTTGTAGGCAGCAAGATCTTCCTCAGCTGGCACTGTTTTGAGCCCTGTTTTTGCCAGATGGTTTCAAGTTGGTGGGTGGAATCTGCGAGAGGGAAAAGATTTGTATGGGCCAAAGAGGTGTGGTGTAAAGAAGAGTGTGCTCTTGGAAGGGGAAGATGAGGGCAACCTTTTTGTCCTGACACCGTTGATTTGAGTGCAGGGCCGTTTGCAAGTTGCCTCTGTCTGCCCTTGGGGTGGTTTCGAGCTGGGCCAGGTGCTTGGCCTTCTTTTGCAAGTCTGCAGCGCCGTCGTGTGGTTGTTTCCATGAGCGCTGACAGTGCCCGGCAAAAAGCTCTTGGCTGGCGCGGCCCCAGTCGTGTGGAAGCAGTTGGTGGAAGAGCTCCGCTGTGCATCCTGCCTCTTGGAGACATAAAAGGATGTAACCCTGCGCGTAGCGGGGAAGCAAGACGAATCTTTTCATTGTTGGCTGAGCAGTTTCTAAGCGGCAAAAGTAAAGGCAGTTTCAGCACGGCCTCTTTCTTTCAGAACCTTTTCTGTGCCATCATGAACATGCTCAACATGCCACTCGCACCCGCTGAACTGCATCAAAGGCCCTGGAGATAGGCGCTTTCCTTCAAGCTCTCTGTAGCATCGTACCCTCCACCTCTGGCGGATCCCAAAGCCCTTCCAAACATCCAGCAGCTGCACGCAGAGAACAAGTGCTAGAACAAGGCATTGGCCTTCCTAGTCCTTTTAAAGTCTGTGAATTAGGCGAAACATTCCAGTGAGCAGCACTTTCCTTCGCAACTATATCTAGAGCATCATCACATTCTCTCCAAGTGGGTAAGTCCACCCTTGCAGCGCAGCGTTTGCAGCCACAGTTCGGACTGAGAGATAGGCCAGGTGAGAAAGCATTTCTTGACTATCCCTCTTCTCTGGAAGACTTGATACTCACAGCGCGACCACGTCCACACACCTTCAGTGTGGCCAGGTTCAAGCAGCTAGAGCTCCCAGAGATGGGAGAGTCAGGAGAGAAGACGTTCCAAAAGTACCGTGTACTTACAGCAGCATTAAAACTGTGCACAGCAGTCTGCAGCACTGTAGACTGCGGCTTCTCCGACAGACGAGCCATCCCATTGTTGCCTCTCGCAGCCTGCTTGCTAGCTGCTCTCCTGAAGAAAAGAACTAGAAGAAAAAGCCAATGCTGGGCTGCACCTTCCCCTTGCCTTACGTAAAGCCACCTAAACTCCCCGCTGCACTCTCTACTTCCCCTCTCCTTGGAAGCGACCACTGTGTTTGCTGCATCTCGAAGCCTAAAGTTAAGCGCCAAAGTTTCCAAGGATGGTTGGAAGAAGGATAAGTAGTAGCACAAGGAAGTAGTTGTCGTTGAACTTCCTCCTTCTCAATGCTAACGTGAATTGGGCAGGCAGGCGAGTGCTAGCCACGCTCCTTTCTCAGTTTGTACGCTGCGGACACGAGTCCGGTGCTCTGCGCCTTCGTTCGGCCTCTTTAGTACCCATGTCGCTCTTTCATTCAGCCGGAGTCGAAGCGTCGTCTACTTCTCGCCCAGAGAGCACGGTGCCGGCAGCGAAATGCCCCAGCCGACTGCTTCTGCCGACACACGCCTGGTCTATGCACTTTCCCTCGCAGCGACATACAGCAGCACTTTCGGTCTTTCTTGTCGTCCAAATGTAAAGGGAAAGATTCTCTGCTATGTCCCGCCCAGAGAACAGTTTTAGGTCAACCAGCACGCCCAGAGCTTGCCCTCGACGCGTGGAAACTTGTGTTTGCACCACATTCAAGTGGCTGCCGTCTTTCCTTTACAGCCTGCAGAGCACCGTCAGACCGCCGTGCTCTCTGCACCTGCCTTCTCAGTTCTAAGTACTACCGCGCCTCTTACAGCCTTGCAGGAAGCAAAGACACGGATAGTCATGTCGCAGAGAAGAACGTGGAAGGACGAAAGGATGATCTTCCTTTCTCCTGCTTCTTGCCTGAATTGTGGTGCTGTATTGAAAGTCTTGGCTAGCGAAAAGCTCATCCAGCAAGTGCCTCATTCCTGACGCATCTCGCTGAGCGAGAGTTTCACGAAGAGTTTAGACTCTGGAAACAGCAAGAAAATGATTGTACGTCGAGCTGAGGAAAATCCGTGCACAGCACACTGTGGATGCGTGCAGTGTTCGCGCTGAAGAGCGCCAAAACGCAAAGCCATCGCTGGGCTTCAGTTTTGTCCAGACCGCAGAAGGCAAAGAACGAAGCAACTGGGCACCGCGTTAACGTACTCAGTGGACCGAATTTCAAATGTCCAGCCAAAAGCTGCTTCATAAGCAGATTCAGCTGAGAATGCTCTGGCTGCTTCACAAAGTAAGGCGCAGCCGTTTCCATTCATCACACTACCTGGCCAGAAGCAGTATCCTACACCTTCAATGCTGCAGCGTCCATGCAGCTGGAGCACACGCAGTAGGACGCGTCCAGATAGACGGCGTTCTTCAAGTACCCCCCTCCTCCAAGCAGCCTTGAAACTGAGCACAACACACTGCGGCTCGGGAGCTTCCTTCTCAGATAGACGTGCCGTCACGTTATTCACTCTCGCAGCTCCGTTGCCCACTTGCAGCAGCTGCTACCAAAGCAAAATGCTCCAGAAGTAAAAAGCACTGCCGGGCTGCACTTTCCCTTGCCTCACGTAAAGCACCATAAACTGTCCGCTGTGCTCTGTATTTCCATTCTCCGCCGCATCTACCACTGTTATCTCTGCATCTCGAAGCATAAAGCTCGGCACAATTCCTCCCAGGGAACGCTGGAAGAGAAATAGGCAGCAGCACAAGTAGCTGCAAGTGGAACTTTCTGTTTTAAAACGCTAACGTGAATCCGGAAACAAGCGAGTGACAGCCAGGCTTCCTCTTGCAGCCTGTGCGATGCACACACCAGCTCGGTGCTCTGCCCTCATTCTTTAATGCTCTTCGTACCATGTCGCGCTTTTCATTCTGCCGGAGTCGAAGCGTCGTCTACTTCTCGCCCAGAGAGCACGGTGCCAGCGGAGAAAGGCTCCAGAAAAACGCTCCAGGCTGCTGATTCTTCCCAAACACACCAGGGCTATGCACTTTCCTTCGCAGCGCTAAGTAGCATCACATTCTGTTTGCGTTGGAGCCGGAATGCAAAGGGAAAGATTCTCGGTTACGTCTCACTCAGCGCCCAGTTTTAGGTCACCAAGCTTACCCGGAGCTTACCCGCGACGCGTGGAAATTGGTATTTGCACCATATTCAAGTGGTAGCTTTCTTTCCTTTACAGCCTGCAGAGCGCCGTCAGATCGCGGTGCTCTCTGCACCTGCCTTCTCCCTTCCAAGTACCACCGCGCACCTTACAGCCTTGCAGGAAGCAAAGACGTGGAGAGATGTCTCGCAGAGAAGATCGTGCAAAGACGAAAAGATGTTCTTCTTTGCTTTTCCTCGTCGCCCAGATTGTGGTGCTCTGCTGAAAGCGTGGGCTAACGAATGGCTAATCTAGCATGTGCTTCCCTTCTAATGCATTTCGCTGAGCGAGAGCTGAGGAAAATCCTTGCACTGTACACTATGGATGTGTGCAGTAGACACGCAGAAGAGCGGCACAGCTCATAACCATCGCACACTCCAGCCCAGAGCTCTGGGGCTGCGTTCTTCTCAATTTCCGGCGCTGGACAGAACTGAGACATTGAGCTTTGGCTCTCTTTAGTGTGTGTACTGCACGCATCCAGAGCGCGCTGTGCACAGATTCTCCTCAGCGCTACGTGCAAGCACAGACTTTCTGCTTCGCAGAGCCCAACTGTCCGCCGAAGCTCTCGCTCAGAGAAATGTGTCAGGAGAGAAGCACTTGCTGGATTAGCCTTACACTGGCCAACAGTTCCAAAGAAGCACCATAGTCTTCTTGCGAGAAAGGATAATAAAACACATGTATTGTCCCAGCAAAGTTCTCTGTGCTAGCCGAAGCCGAGAATCTTTCCCTTAAGATTAAGACCACAACGCAGACAGCATTTTGTGCTACTTAACGCTGAGAGGGATAGCCCAGGCGTGTTTCGGCAGAGGCAGAAGCCCGGAGCGTTTCTCTGCCGGCACCGTGCTCTCAGGCGAGAAGTAGACGACGCTTCGACTCCGGCTGAATGAAAAGCGCGACATGGTACGAAGAGCATACGAATGAGGGCGCAGAGCACCGAGCTGGTGTGCGCATCGCACAGGCTGCAAGAAGAAGCGTGGCTGCCGCTCGCTTCTTTGCGGATTCACGTTAGCAGTTGAAAACAAAAGTTCCACTTGCAGCTACTTGTGCTGCTACCTATTTCTCTTCCAGCTTTCCCTGGGAAGAATTGTGCTGCGGGAGTGAATAACGTGACGGCACGTCTATCTGAGAAGGAAGCTCCCGAGCCGCAGTGTGTTGTGCTCAGTTTCAAGGCTGCTTGGAGAAGGGGGTACTTGAAGACCGCCTTCTATCTCGACGCGTCCTACTGCGTGTGCTCCAGCTGCATGGACGCTGCAGCATTGAAGGTGTAGGATACTGCTTCTGGCCAGGTAGTGTGATGAATGGAAACGGCTGCGCCTTACTTTGTGAAGCAGCCAGAGCATTCTCAGCTGAATCTGCTTATGAAGCAGCTTTTGGCTGGACATTTGAAATTCGGTCCACTGAGTACGTTAACGCGGTGCCCAGCTGCTTCGTTCTTCGCCTTCTGCCGTCTGGACAGAACTGAAGCCCAGCGATGGCTTTGAGTTTTGCCGCTCTTCAGCATGTGTACTGCACGCATCCGCAGTGTGCTGTGCAAGGATTTTCCTCAGCTCTCCCTCAGCGAAATGCATCA
Source organism: Aphelocoma coerulescens (assembly GCF_041296385.1). NCBI lineage: Eukaryota > Metazoa > Chordata > Aves > Passeriformes > Corvidae > Aphelocoma > Aphelocoma coerulescens. The sequence goes on from NW_027183471.1 coordinate 95,799, forward strand.
GGTGAGAAACACTTGCTGGATTAGCCTTTCGCTGGCCATGGCTTTCAGTACAGCACCACAATCTGGGCGACGAGGAGGAGCAAAGAAGAACATCTTTTCGTCTTTGCACGTTCTTCTCTGCGAGACGACTATCCGCGTCATTGCTTCCTGCAAGGCTATATTCTGCGCAGTGGTACTTGAAAGGGAGAAGGCAGGTGCAGAGAGCACCGCGATCTGACGGCGCTCTGCAGGCTGTAAAGGAAAGAGGGCTGCAACTGGAATGTGTGCAAACACAAGTTTCCACGAGTCGCGGGCAAGCTCTGGGCGTGCTTGTTGACCTAAAACTGTTCTCTGTGCCCGACATTGCTGAGAATCTTTCCCTTTACATTTGGACGACAAGAAAAGACCGAAAGTGCTGCTGTATGTCGCTGCGAGAAAAGTGCATAGCCCTGGTGTGTTTCGGAAGGGCAGTCGGCTGGGGCATTTCTCTTCCGGCACCGTGCTCTCCGGGCGAGAAGTAGACGACGCTTCGACTCCGGCTGAATGAAAAGCGCGACATGGTACGAAGAGCATACGAATGAGGGCGCAGAGCACCGAGCTGGTGTGCGCATCGCACAGGCTGCAAGAAGAAGCGTGGCTGCCGCTCGCTTCTTTGCGGATTCACGTTAGCAGTTGAAAACAAAAGTTCCACTTGCAGCTACTTGTGCTGCTACCTATTTCTCTTCCAGCTTTCCCTGGGAAGAATTGTGCCGAGCTTTATGCTTCGAGATGCAGAGATGACAGTGGTAGATGCAGCGGAGAATGGAAATAAAGAGTGCAGCGGACAGTTTACAGTGCTTTACGTGAGGCAAAGGAAAAGGTTTGCTCAGCAGTGCTTTTTACTTCTGGAGCATTTTGCTTTGGTAGCACCTGCTGCTAGTGGGCAACGGAGCTGCGAGAGTGAATAACGTGACGGCACGTCTATCTGAGAAGGAAGCTCCCGAGCCGCAGTGTGTTGTGCTCAGTTTCAAGGCTGCTTGGAGGAGGGGGGTACTTGAAGAACGCCGTCTATCTGGACGCGTCCTACTGCGTGTGCTCCAGCTGCATGGACTCTGCAGCATTGAAGGTGTAAGAAACTTCTTCTGGCCTGATAGTGTGATAGAGTGCAACGGCTACGCCTTACTTTGTGAACCATCCAGAGCATTCTCAGCTGAATCTGCTTGTGAAGCAGCTCTTGGCTGGACATTTGAAATTCGGTCCACTGAGTACGTTAACGCGGTGCCCAGCTGCTTCGTTCTTCGCCTTCTGCCGTCTGGACAGAACTGAAGCCCAGCGATGGCTTTGAGTTTTGCCGCTCTTCAGCATGTGTACTGCACGCATCCGCAGTGTGCTGTGCAAGGATTTTCCTCAGCTCTCCCTCAGCGAGATGCGTCAGGTGAGAAACACTTGCTGGATTAGCCTTTCGCTGGCCAAGGCTTTTAATACAGCACCACAATATGGGCGACGAGGAGAAAGGAAGAACATCTTTTCGTCCTGGCACGTTCTTCTGAGCGACATGACTATCCGCGTGTTTGCTTCCTGCAAAGCTGTATTGTGCGCGGCGGTATTGGAACTGAGAAGGCAGGTGCAGAGAGCACCGGGATCTGACGGCGTTCTGCAGCCTGTAAAGGAAAGACGGCTACCACTTGAATGTGGTGCAAACACAAGTTTCCACGCGTCGAGGGCAAGCTCTGGGCGTGCTGGTTGACCTAAAACTGTTCTCTGGGCGGGACATTGCTGAGAATCTTTTCCTTTACATTTGGACGACAAGAAAGACCGAAAGTGCTGCTGTATGTCGCTGCGAGGGAAAGTGCATAGACCAGGCGTGTGTCGGCAGAAGCAGTCGGCTGGGGCATTTCGCTGCCGGCACCGTGCTCTCTGGGCGAGAAGTAGACGACGCTTCGACTCCGGCTGAATGAAAGAGCGACATGGGTACTAAAGAGGCCGAACGAAGGCGCAGAGCACCGGACTCGTGTCCGCAGCGTACAAACTGAGAAAGGAGCGTGGCTAGCACTCGCCTGCCTGCCCAATTCACGTTAGCATTGAGAAGGAGGAAGTTCAACGACAACTACTTCCTTCTGCTACTACTTATCCCTCTTCCAACCATCCCCAAAACCACTGGCGCTTAACTTTAGGCTTCGAGATGCAGCAAACACAGTGGTCGCTTCCAAGGAGAGGGGAAGTAGAGAGTGCAGCGGGGAGTTTAGGTGGCTTTACGTAAGGCAAGGGGAAGGTGCAGCCCAGCATTGGCTTTTTCTTCTAGTTCTTTTCTTCAGGAGAGCAGCTAGCAAGCAGGCTGCGAGAGGCAACAATGGGATGGCTCGTCTGTCGGAGAAGCCGCAGTCTACAGTGCTGCAGACTGCTGTGCACAGTTTTAATGCTGCTGTAAGTACACGGTACTTTTGGAACGTCTTCTCTCCTGACTCTCCCATCTCTGGGAGCTCTAGCTGCTTGAACCTGGCCACACTGAAGGTGTGTGGACGTGGTCGCGCTGCGAGTATCAAGTCTTCCAGAGAAGAGGGATAGTCAAGAAATGCTTTCTCACCTGGCCTATCTCTCAGTCCGAACTGTGGCTGCAAACGCTGCGCTGCAAGGGTGGACTTACCCACTTGGAGAGAATGTGATGATGCTCTAGATATAGTTGCGAAGGAAAGTGCTGCTCACTGGAATGTTTCGCCTAGTTCACAGACTTTAAAAGGACTAGGAAGGCCAACGCCTTGTTTTAGCACTTGTTCTCTGCGTGCAGCTGCTGGATGTTTGGAAGGGCTTTGGGATCCGCCAGAGGTGGAGGGTAGGATGCTACAGAGAGCTTGAAGGAAAGTGCCTATCTCCAGGGCCTTTGATGCAGTTCAGCGGGTGCGAGTGGCATGTTGAGCATGTTCATGATGGCACAGAAAAGGTTCTGAAAGAAAGAGGCCGTGCTGAAACTGCCTTTACTTTTGCCGCGTAGAAACTGCTCAGCCAACAATGAAAAGATTCGTCTTGCTTCCCCCCTACGCGCAGGGTTACATCCTTTTATGTCTCCAAGAGGCAGGATGCACAGCGGAGCTCTTCCACCAACTGCTTCCACACGACTGGGGCCGCGCCAGCCAAGCGCTTTTTGCCGGGCACTGTCAGCGCTCATGGAAACAACCACACGACGGCGCTGCAGACTTGCAAAAGAAGGCCAAGCACCTGGCCCAGCTCGAAACCACCCCAAGGGCAGACAGAGGCAACTTGCAAACGGCCCTGCACTCAAATCAACGGTGTCAGGACAAAAAGGTTGCCCTCATCTTCCCCTTCCAAGAGCACACTCTTCTTTACACCACACCTCTTTGGCCCAAACAAATCTTTTCCCTCTCGCAGATTCCGCCCACCAACTTGAAACCATCTGGCAAAAACAGGGCTCAAAACAGTGCCAGCTGAGGAAGATCTTGCTGCCTACAACTTCACCTGCACCCCTCAAACTAGCAGCACACACGCTGTTCTCAGCACTCTCCTTCTCAGCTCTAGGTACCATCCTAAGCCTTCCCTCTCCCAGAGTCAGGATCCAAAGGCAACGGCACCAGGGACTGCTCACACACTGAAGGCACCAGGACAAATAGCTTAAGAGCTTGGCCTTTGCATTCCCACTGACAGCTCAACAGCTCGAACCCAGAGAGAGCTCTGCCTGTTGGGAAAAGCCTTTAAAATCCCTAGGAGTACCTGATGTGCACATCCAAACCTGCCTTCCTTGCCAAAGAGAGCAACTACAAGCCCATCTCCAAAGAAACGGCATCCCCTCCTCCAAAATACAACACATCCAGCGACTGATCCGCCTCCAGTATTGAATATGTCCAACAATTGCCCCTACACGCACAGGGGCCAGAAGAGAAATGTCTTGCTGGACTATTCCTCCCCACAGTACCTTAACATCTGCTCCAGCAACACTGGCACTATGTCCTTGCCTTCCCAAGGAAAGGCACTCCGAGTCTCTTGGCCTTGCCTTGTCTAGTTCTTCTTAAGGTACCCTTGCTCTGCTTCCTTTGCCTGCGTCTGCCTTGCCTCGCACTGCCTACAACTTGCTGGCTTTGCTTTGCCCGGCCTACCACTCTTTCCCTTGCCTTCCATGCAGGCAAGGCGCTGCAAACCGAGTGCAGGCAATTGTGGGCAAGTCAAGGGAGAGGTAGGCAAGGCCAGAGCAGTGAGGGGAAAGCAAATGGACTGGTAGGCAAGAGAAGGCCCAGAAGTTAGAGGCAAGGCTGGCTGTAGGAAGGAAGGGCCACTGATGGGAAGGCCAGGCAGAAACAGGAAGGGCTCAGCAAGCCAAGGCCCTGGAGGAAAACAGTAGGCAGGTCATGTGCGGGGCAGGGCCCTGCAAAGGAATGCAAGGCTACAGAGGGCTAGCAGGGCAAGGCAAGGCAAGTGTTGTGTTGCCAAGGCAAGGCCAGGCAAGGCAGGTGAGAAGTACATTCAAGGACTGCTGGTGCACAAAAGTGGCCAGGACCAAGTGCTCTGTGTGGCCTTGATCCCGCGTGGGTCATCTCTCCTCTGTACCTAAAAGACTTGAGCTACCTGCCTTCCCTTGTATGCAAAAGAACTCTCTTTCTGGTCCCCGAGCTCAAGGGCAAAATGTGAATTGCCCCTCCAAGGTTCAAGACATGCAAGGATTGCTCCCAGACAAAGGCTGCCCACAGAGATGAGTGTGGCAACATGCGTCCTCCCCTGGTCTTCCTCTCATGGGATCCTGAAACACCGGAGATGCTTGAGAGCTTTGAGATTCCTCGGAGGAGCAGAAAGGGCAGGGCAAGGCCCAGAAATGTCATTGAAAAGGGGTGTTGAATTCCAGGTGGGGGAGGGGTGAGCAAGGTCATGCAAGGCAAGGGAGGGGTTCAAGGGCAAGGCAAGGCAAGTGGTGGCTTTGCGAGGCGAGGCAAGGCAATGAGGGTCCTAGAAGGAAAAGGAAAGGTGAGGCCAGACCTAGACGAATGTGAAAGGAAGTCAGGTGGGGGATGGGTGAGCAAGTCAGTGCAAGGCAGGGGAGAAAAGGCAGGTTGAGGGAAGGCTACAGAGGGGGCAGCAAGGAAATGCAAGGCATGGGGAAGCATGCGAGGAGTGGGTGCTGCCAGCCGGTGGGGATGGCAGGGGCGGGGCCACTGCAAGTAGCATGGTGGGGATGTGGAGGGGGTGTTAGTGTGCGGGAGGTGTGTGTGTGTGTGTGTGTGCAGTGGAGTGCAGGGTAAGTGCAGGTGTGTGTGTGCGTATACGGGGGTTTTGTGCCAGGTGCTGTGCCGGGGAGAGCCGTTCCACCGCAAGGAAGGTGTGGGCGTGAAAGGAGTAAGATAGATGTGTCTTTACAAAGAGACCGTGTGAATCTCTCCTTAGACAAGGCTAGGAATTTACAGGGGGGGAAGTAACAGAAGAAAGTATTCGTTCTAGAAACTGTTACTAATCAACAGAGACTGTTGCTCAGCCAAGGCCCTGCTAAATTCCTGAACCTAGAGCAAGGCAGCAAAGACTTCCTAGCATTAGGAATAGTTTGGTTTTCTTCCTTTTCCATTCCAAAAGGGGAGTGCATATTAGAGGGGGGCATAGAGTAGGCAGTTCCGGAAGTCTGTAATTCCCGAGTACCTCAGAGGGTGCTGTTGCCAGGAACTTAGCATCAGAAGGGAGCTGCATCCCGCAATCATTTGAGAGACTCCATGGCAAAAGCCCCATGGCCTCTCCCTGGAGTTGAAGAATGTTACAGGACTCCTCTGTCTCCTTTTTGGTGGATGAAGAAACTCAGAAAGCCACACTTCTGCCAGAACTCTCCAAGATGCCCCCTTTGCTCCCCGTGACTCCATCACTGCCCAGGAAGCTGTCTTTTCTACCACAGCAGTTTGACATACAGTTAAAAGTCGTGTGGCAGAGAAAAAAGGCAAGAATTGGTTTCCAAGGGATGGCAAACAAGAGATACCAGAACCTTTGGCCCTACCAATATTAAAGCAACTCCATTAAGAGAGTTCTTGCACTTCCTGAGGATTGGCAGAAGCCTATCTCATGATGTATGTTGCTGGGGGTCTTTTTAGACTGGCAAAAGGAGCTGTTGAAGGTTGCTTGATCTGTGCTAAAGCCAACAGCCAAGTTACAAAGTAACTTGCTAGAGGAGGGAGGCCTTGGGCTGCATGGCCCTTCCAAAGATGCCAGGTGGATTTTCCGGAGATGCCCCAAGTGGCAAGGCTTAATATCTTCTGGTAATCGTATGTCAGCTAGCAAGGTGGCCAGAAGTATTTCCAACTACTTCAGTAATGACAGGATCAGTTCTTAAGGCATTTTTGGAACAAATCATTCCAAGATACAGCATTGTAGAAGCAATAGATTCAGATAGGGGAACTCATTTTGCAGGAAAGATCCTTCAAGGGGTTTTGGCTTCTTTAGGAACACAATGGAACCTCCATAGGCCCTGGCACCCCCAGAGCTCGGCTCGGGTAGAAAACAATGAAGAGAGAAATAAACACCTTTTGAAGCTGGTAATAGAAACCAAGATGCCATGGGTAGGGCTTTGGACATTGGCTTTGGTGAGAATGAGGGCCCAAGCCAGAAGAGAGATTCAGTTATCTCCCTTTCAATCGTTGTTTGCAATTGCCCTGGTAAGTCTCCACCCAGTGGGGGGGGGGGGTAGAGGCAAGTGATGCATTTTTAAAACCATCTGTGGCCAGGATCCTGCTTCTTGTGAAACCCCTTCAACAGGAAACTCAGCTGGTGCAAGCCCGGCCTTTGGACTTTGCTGCTTTTAACATCCAACCAGGAGATTGAGTCCTAATTAAGGAGTAGAAAGAAGCGCCAGTGCTGGTGAAATGGCGCGGCCCATTCCAAGTGTCACTGACGACAGAAAACAGCCGTCAAGTAAGCTGAACACAGGTGAACCCGTCACTCTCGGGTCAAGGTCTCTGAAGCCTCGGAGATTTGCACATCTCAGCTGGAGGAGAAGGCCGGGAGGCCGTGACTGACACTCTGCAGGAGTGGGCCGGAGCAGTAGGCAGTGCTTCGACATCGGAAGAAGCCCCGCAGTCCTACCTTCAGACCGTCTGCTGAAATAGACTGTATAGGCATCCCTCCTCTAGAATCTCCACTCACTTGGGGGCTAATACTTGTGGCCATTTTGTTACGTTAAGTGGTTTCTGTGTCTTCAATTGCCACAGGTGCTGCAGAAGACAACGGGAAAATTAGACTAGCTAATTAGATGACACTATTAAAACATTTTCCTTACTAATTCTACTTTGATATGGTCAGCTGAGTTTAGGCCAGGAGTGGGAGAATCAATTTGCAGCCTTAGGAGAAGAAGTAGCAAAAGTTTTTAACCTTAGCAATTGCTGGCTCTGTGGAGGGCCAGGAGGATCTGAAGAGTGGCCATAGTTGGCTAGCCCAGCTGAACCTAAATGGTGGGTCAATGTGAGGGCCACAGTGGGATGGGATTTGGGGCCAAAGAAGGAAGTTCATGGCCACTTCATTCTTCTCCAACAGGCACTTATTGCCTAAATAGGATAGGGCGTGTCTATGTAGGAAAAGGCAATTGTCAATTGACTTTCCCTCTGGGCTTGAACAACTGGGTTTGGACCCCCAATTGCCCTCCTTCCAATTGTTCCAAATATCAAGGCAAATGCAATCAAATACCTGTTCGGCTCACTAACAGTAGCTGCGTAAGGCATTCTTATCACACTTACCAAAAATATTTGGAAGCCTGTAAAGCAATGGGGAGGGACAAGGGGTTTTTTTGACCACCTGTTTTTGAGCAGTCCCCACAAAAATTCCACAAGTAGAAGACATGTTGTTTGTGATTATCAGTGGGAATGGCCACACCGGATTGGAACTCAAAGCCTTTTAGTGAGTTCTGCTCCAAATCCAACCAAGCAGCTTGCAGATGTAAATGTAGGTGGGAACCCTGTGCGGGAGCTTGGAAATGCAAATGCTGGGACCCTTATGGTGGGGCAACTCTTGTTGGAGGACCGTTAGGCCCGGGAATCCTGCTGTATTTTGAGCCACCAATTGATGACCATGGGTAGGTTCCTTTGCTAATGGAACACGGGCTTTGAAAGGACAGTATTGGATTTGTGGCCAACATGCTTAGCTCAGGTTACCTCCAAACTGGTCAGGGATATGGTATATTTAGTAGACTGTTGTTCTTTTTGCTACTACAAGTTCTGGGAAATCGCTTAGGAATCAAAATCTGTGATGATTTAATTAGAGAAAAGCAGTCAGCTGATGCAGCCCTGGCTGGAGGGAGCACCCCAAAACGGGGAAATGATGAACGGCCAACAGAACAAGTTACCCAACACGATGGACCAGCCCCTTGGAAACCTAAGGAATTAATCCCAGATGCCTGGGAACCCATTTATCATTTGAAGGAGATAATTAGGTTACAAGCTGTCTCGGAAATAATTACCAACCAGCCAGCCACAGCGCTTGACCTTTTTGCTGAGCAACCCACTTAAATGAGGAAAGCGGTATTTCAACATTGGATGGTATTAGATTATCTGTTGGCAGAAGAAGGAGGAGTTTGTGGGAAATTAAATGACTCGAGCTGCTGTTTGCAAGCAGATGACAGCGGAAAAGTGGTCAAACAAATAACAAAGGAAATAACGTCAGCTCGTGGACCTGTCCAAATGTTGAAAGGATGGGGATGGGACATGTTTTCATGGTTAACTGGCCAGCTCTGGGCTAAATGAATACGATTCCTCCTCTTACATGCTATAGCAACTCTCATCTTTTTACCATGTGTGACACCATGCTGGCGGCAGCTCTTTCAGCAGGTGCTCAAGGGGATGCCGCTAGCAGCCATGCCTACCTGATCCAGAAATGACTACAAAAGGACAGAAAAGAATGTCACTGCAAATAATAGCAAAACCCAAGAAGACTCCAGAAGAAAAAATTAAATCCATGGTAATTAAGGTTTGTAAAGACAAATACAGAGCAAATAAAAAGAGGAGGGATTAAAAGGAATGAGATGGATGAGTCTTTACAAAGAGACCGTGTGAATCGGCCTGTAGACAAGGCTAGGAAGTTATGGCTAGTGAAGTAACAGAAGAAACTAGGAGTTCTCTAGAACTGTTACTAATCATCAGAGACTGTTGATTAATCAAGGCCGTGTTAAATTCCTGAACCTAGAGCAAGGCAACAAAGACTTAAGAGCATTAGGAATGGGGTTCTTTTCTTTCTTCTCGATGCCAAGAGGGGGGTGCATATTAGAGGGGGGCGCATAGAGTAGGCAGTTCCGGAAGTCTGTATCTCCCGAATACCTCAGCCAGTGGGGAAAAGGAAGAGGGTGCTGTGGCCGGGAACTTGGCATCAAAAGGGGGCTGCATCCCGCAACCGTTTGACAGACGCCATGGGAAAAGCCCCATGGACTCTCCCTGTAGTCGAAGAATGTTGCAGGACTCCTCTGTCTCCTTTTCGGATATAAACCTCAGGCATCGTGGATTAATTTTCCCTAACGGCAGCGACCTGCCGCGTGGTCTCCGTGCTCCTCTCCAGCCCCCCGGAACGTGTAAAATAGTTCCCAGCGGCTCCCACCGCGCGTTGCAGACGGCTGCGCGGCCCCGGGGCTGCCCGCAGTGCTCCCCTGCCCCGCCAGGGCTGCCCGCGGGCTGCGGAGCCGCCTCGCCACCGGCGCGGCCAGGGCTGGGGCCCTTCTCGACAGCAGCCGAGGGGCTGCGGAGCGGGCGGCTGCCGGACGATCAGCTATTTTATGCCGCGCGGTGCTGCCGCCTCCATCTAGCTCTCCATCGCGCCGCCGCCCGCCGCCCGCCTGGCGCGCTCACGCTCGGCCGCGCTCGCCGCCCGCCCAGCCTCGCCGGAAGCTCTCCCGCCCGGGCTGTGCCCCGGCTCCGCCGGCAGCTCGGCAGGGCCCGGCCGCACGCGTGCTGCGTGGCTCGGAGCAGCCGCGTTGCGCCGCAGGCGACGGGGAAGGCGGGGCGGGCCGGCGCCATCGTGGTAGCGCGAGGAGAGGAGCGCCCGGGCGGGGCGGCGAGCGGCGCGGCGGTGAGCGCTTCTGCTTCCTGTCGCTCGGCGGCCGCCCACGGCAGGTGCCGTGTGAGCCCGCGGAGCGGCGGGGCCGGCCGGGCGGTGCGCGGCGAGGCTTTCGGCCAGCGGCGACCACAGCGAGAGGCTGCTGGCACTGCCCGTGCCGGTGGAGAGAGCGGGGATCCGAGGCCGGCCTTCCCCGGGCGACGAGGGGAGGCCGCCTTTGCCGCGCTGCCCTCCGTGCAGCATGTGGCCGATTCCGGCGAACCCGGGGTCTCCGCAGCGGCGCGGGCGGGAGGGAGTGGGGAGCGCGCTCGGTGCCGTGCCGGCCGCTCCCGGCCAGCGCTGCGCTGCGCCGAGGCGTTTTCCCGCCCGTCCTGGGAAGGACATAAGCGACACCGTAGTTGGAGCTTAGCTGTCAGGGGGTACAACTTCCCTCCATTGGCGACCTCCTTTTCCCTCTGATTCAGCTACCTTGTGGTAGGTGCGATGGTGCTGAAGAAGGGTGGCGGCTTGGCACAGTTGCTGTCATAGGTGGTGCGAGAGCTCCACGCAAGGAGCTTTGAGTGGCATGTGTGAGGGTAGGAGGGTACGGCACCCATAGCTGAAGGCAAAAAAGGTCAGGGCATGTCATCAGCCGCAGTCGTGCTAAGTTGTTCATCTTTGCAAACTGCTTGCCGAGTTGTTCCTTTCTTAGGTAATGGGGGCTTGTATCAACCAGAACTGCAAATGGTCAGTATTTGCAGAGAAGGTTACTTGGACTGTTGTTGAAGTGAGTGTAGCAGTTTCTATGGCATTCTGCAAAAAAAGTGACAGGTCTCCCTGTGTTCCCCAGTTCTTAACAAAGATGAAGTTAACAAACCCCTGAAAAGAGGTTTTGCAAAACTTCAGGGATATTTTCCTACTAGTACTGTAGAGACAACCATAGTCACCTTGTCTTTCCAAAAGTGAAGGTTCCCTATTTTTGTCCAAGAGCATCAAGTGCTTTTGATCAGCGTTTGTGTGCATGCATTAGCCTCGTTCTTGCTCTTCCTTGGAGAACTTTTACAATACTCACATGATCTGTGTAGGCTGCAGACTGCAGTGGTGAACTTCAAGGCTTCCAGCAGAAGGGAGATGCTATCCACATTTTGGATTCTCCTTAGCCTGAACCTTCAACGTCCAAGGCTTCACTTTTCAAGCAGTTGGAAGAGCTCCAAATTAAGACATGAACAGGTCTTAATTGACCTTGCCACCGCCTCAGTTAGTCAAGTAATGCTGTGCATTGGATTTGACTAGTGCAACATGTGCTTAAAATATGTAGAGTAACTCCTCGATTACCCTCTCAGAAGGGTTGGAATGGAGAACAAGGAGTTCCCAAGACAAATATTTGGTGTACGAGGAGTAGAATTTAGGAGTTGATTGCAGAGCACTGCATGCACAAATGTCTAAGGAGAATCCATCTTTTGATGTCCCATCTATGCTTGTTCTCATTTGAAATCCTGCACATTCTGCAGGCTGGTTTTGTTAGGCTTGGGGCTGGGGAAGGAGTGATGGTGGGGGAGGAGTGGGTGTTGGTTTTGGGTTATTTTTTTGTTTCCAGAATAGTGTACACAGAACTTGTGCCCAAAACCAGCAGTAGGAAACAATGCAGGTATAAAAGAAGGTCACAGAAATGTCAGATAATACGAATCTGAAAGCGCTTCAGTATTTTACTCAGGAGTTTCACTCTAACAAGGTGATTTTCCTTCACAGAAATGTAGTGGCAGGCTTATGCCATGCTAGAAGTGATGACCTTTCTCTGCCCCAAATTGAGCAGCAAAAGGTTTTGGCTCTTAATTTGAACCCCTGAGCCAGCTGTGTTTCAGGCTGCAGAAGCTGCAGCTGTTGTGGCAGACGCGGGGTGCAGCCCTGCCTGCCAGTTCCGAGCTGGCCTGCGCTGGTGGCAGCCGTCAGCGCCCGGGGTCCCCTGTGCCACCCATGCCAGGGCTCTGCCTGCCTGCCTCGCAGCCCTGGTAGCCTCAGGGAAACATCGCACTACTCCATCTGCTTTAAAAACAAACAAGCAAACAAAAAGCTCCCTGTAAATATATGTAGAAGTCTTGAAACTAATTCTCAGCGCTTGCTCGGAGTTTGTTGATGGAGCAAATGGATTTTGGATAAACTGCTATTGCTAGTACTACTTAGGTTCCTAAACTTCAGAAGGGAGGCTATGGTGGTCACGTACCCCTGAGGAATGTTGGGAACAGTAAGACAGCTCAGTCATTTCAAGGTGGCCAGAAAATGGGTGTGGCAGTGGAGTGGACACTCTGTGAGTAGGTAGCCTTAAGTCATGTAACGACATGCACTTCAGTGGGAATTTTGCATCAACACCAAGAGATTGTGTCATGATGTGTTGCGTAACAACAAATTGGGCCAAAATTCTGCTGATTTTGACCAAGGTGGATGGGCCACCTTCACTTAAGCTGGCAAAGGGACATAAGTCAATGATGTTTGAAAAACAGCCATGAAACATAGCCCCTTTAGTTTGTTGCTCTGTTGCAAGTCTGCAAAGCTCTGTTGACAGGTCATTGGAAGTAGCTGTTGGAATCTAAGTGCAGTTGGACGCTTTGTCAGTCAGCATCAGCAGGAGGCTTAACGGTTTAGGTTGAGAGGTGGTGCATGGTTTTTTTTCAGAGGAATGGCCCAGTGAAGAGCAGTGTTCACTGCCATGACTACCGTTGTAGCCTTCAAGAGCAATGGTTCATTCAGAGAGAACTTCCTTGGTTCTGCTGGTTTGGTTTCGCAGCTGGAGCAAAGGTACAGCACTGGAAGCAATTCCTAGGGCAGAAGCGGGAGATATCCGAAGCTCTGGACTTCGTTGCCTAAGTGAGCGTAGTCTAATTGGAAGAGTGGTGAGCATCAGTGATATCAGATTTTTTACAAGTTCTTAATTCTGTCAAAACAAGAAAGAAGGAGAGTGATGAAGATGAAATCCTTTCCTCTTCAATCTGCCTACGCAACAACTTCAGCTGTAGTTGTAATGTGTATTCACCTATTTTGAATTGCCCAAAACCAGGCCTAGAGATGCTTCAGAGTCAGAGAAGCGGGTATTTGCTTTATTCGGCGCTGGGTGCATGGGGGATCACTCCTCCTAACACACACACACAGAGCACTCCATACAGTCCAGCATTATGTGTAAAATTTATGAACATTCATCACAATTCTTGGGATAGGAGTGGTTCTAGAAATTACTTCTCGGAAGTCATTAATATCATTAGCATACGTGCCATGCATGCGCTGTGTACGCTGATGGGCGCACTGAGGAAGGCTCCTCTTCTTCCTCGAGGGTCTTTCTGATGAAGATCAGTAGTCTTTGTCACAATGCACTTTTTACCTTTCTTTCTGGAGCATGCACAGTTCTTCGGTGGCTGATGCAGCGATCTCTGTGCCGGTTTTCAAAAGATCCTGTTCCTCTTATCTTGACAAGATTAAGGCGAATCCTGCTGCTTAGGTTTTGTGATTAACATTTGCTGTCTCTTAGTAGTTCACTCGTGTTTACATGAGTTAACTATGGATCAACCCCCTTCTCAATTTTAGCACTGAAAGGATATTAGAGTCATTTAAAGAGATGTCTCCTATGGAGTACTATAAAACTGCCATAATGGTAAGACGTTTTCATACAGTAGTTTTAGCACAGAAGTAATATATGTACAATCTTGGATGTTTCATCCTGCTGGCTCAGGAGCCAGTATTGAGCTTTTCTCCTTTAAATCCAGTCTTAGAGCTCTGCAAGGATCACTGCAGCATGACGTTGTGACAAGGGGATGCTGATTCATGCATAAACCTTTGACGCTTTCCTTCTATCTTCAAGCAGCTTTGAAAACCAGTGATTATCTGGCATGTTGCGACTTGAGAGTCATGGTAAAGGTTTCACCAAACACTTTGTAATATCAGGCTACAGCTTTCATTCCTAAGGAAAGAGCATTGAGCAGATTGCTGGCAAAATGCTGAAAGAATGAGCCAAAACCAAAATCCTTTAATGGGAAAGATGGAAAAAATTTAGATGTGTTTATTTGAACTAAAAATAATGTGGACCAAGCCTAAATGTATTTCACACTAAATTCTTAGAACTGATTTTAAGGGAAGAAGTGAGAAAGATGAATTCCCAAGCGGAATTTTCAGCAGCATAATATTGAGCATTTATTAGTAGAACAAAGGCATATCACAGTGCAGGAGCACTTAGCAATATTGCTAGAGGCGTGGCTCCATTCATTTTACTGTGAACTTTAGTACTTCTTTAAACATAGTCCTTAAGCCCAGAAAGTCATTTACACTTCACTCAACTTTCCCCCCTCCGTCTCTGCCCCCTTGCGCCAGCACACGCCAGCACACTGCCACCTCGGTCCTCTGAGTAGCTCCAGAATTGAAGGCAGGCACCCCCCTCCGGTGCCTCCTCAGTCTCCAACCTAATTTGTAGTTGATGGGTTCTTTGGGAGGTGTGAGTTTTGATGAGATAACAGACTTCCTGGGATGCATGCGGTTTATCTTCTTTGTTTCTTGAAGATGTCTTGGTTTCCACCTCTGTAATTTCTCAACTGAAAGGACATTTATTATCATGTGTTTCTTCCTACGTTTCCCAACATGTTACCACTCATTCGAAGTTACAATTTACTCTAGTCTTGTTTTTACTTACCTATATTTTACCTTAACACTATTTCTACATAGTACATTCTCACTTCTAAATGTTAAAGTGATAGATGCGAAAGACAAAATTTATCGTTCACTCATTTATCACAGGAGGAATGTGTTAGCTGCTTGTGTTGCAGTTCACTTGTAATTGTGGTCTATTACCGCAGGCCTGGGCCCTAGGGTGTATCACTGTGTCCCGCAGCCATAGGGAGGAGGAGGAGAGAAGATCCAGCAGGCAGGAATTGTGCACCAAGATTTATTCATTTAATTATTTCACAAACTCTTTTACAGACTTTTTTCTTCATAGTCTAATTGGACAAAGGATCAGCCCCCCCCCTTGGGGTGATTGGCTAAAATCCTAAACCATCCATTGTCAAAATATTTTTCTACTAGACCATAAACCAGACTTTTCAAGGTTGCAGGTGGCTTGGTTGTTTACATACTCTGCTACCTCTTCTGTGAGAGAGAAAAGTCTCTCACAGACTTAGAAAATAGCAAGAAAATCCTCGCTAGCAGCATTTTGGTATCTACAATTCCCCCTTTTTGTTTGATAAGATAACAACTCCACTATTAATCCTAAATAGAAATTTACATCAGTTATTAATTCTAAATATGTCCTTAAGGCTTTAACGATCTGACTCCATAACAAGAAATTTAAAGTTCAGTCTCTGCTTGTGGAAGGACCATCCCAGTCTCTGCTTGTAGAAGGACCATCTGCCTGATGGTCAACATCTTGGTCATCATCAGAAGAGTCTGATGGCTGATGATCTACATTCTGGTGGCCACTTGGATGGTTGGTGTTCTGGTCATCATTTGGAGGTTGCCTGTTCTGCCTCTGGTGCCGTAGGGCAGGGCGAACACATTTTGCAGCTAGCCACCGTACCCCAGTATCTGTAGAAACGCAAGCATAGCCACGACCCCAAACCATAAGTTCCCGCAGGCCTTCCCACTGGTTAGTGAGTAAATTCCACACCCAGACTTTTGCCCAGGGCAGTTGTCTCTTGCCTGCAGATTGCAATGAGAGAAAGTGATTCAGAAGAACAGGATTCTTTGAATTTTGTGGTACCGTAAGGTGATTAATTGTATACGAGCTTTTGCTAGTCGGCTTCAGTAACCAAATTCAAAGGTTCCTGTGAGAATCGTTGAAAAGCCATGATAACAGCCCTTAATTCAACTAACTAAGCAGAGTCTGACTCGGATTGGTGTGTTAATCAACCACTGCAAAGGCAGTGTAGGATACTGTGCACCTTTGCGCACAGTGACCCCTGCTAAAAATTTGTCCCGATCCGTATGCCCCAGGCTGCCAACACATCCCGTCCCCAAAGGTTAAGGGAAGTGGTAGTAACATAAGGCCTAATTGTAGCTGTGTGCCCCTCTGAGTCCTTCACCGTCACAGGCCGTTCGCTTCAATAGCTCTGTGTGGTTCATCCTCATCCTGTGATGGCCGATCCCACTGGGGGTAAAGGCCATGAGGGAGGCCACGCAGAGAAGGAGATGATAGTTACATCAGCACCAGTATCAATCAAACCTTGAAGCTGAGTCCAGGGCGGACGGGCGTTCGGCAGGATCAGGGTACACGTCATCTGTGGCCTTTGGTCAGAGATGTCTGCAGTCCAGAAGGCCTGCAGAAGTCCTGTAGATCCACTGCTGTTATCTTTGTGAGTTTGTTGTTCTATCCTGGGGACACAAGACTTAAAAGGCACTAATTTAGCAAGGCAGGTCTTTTCAGGAATAGTTACAGGGGGTTTTCAAATTCCCTATAAAACTGAGGACAAGGCTCCGAGGAGCGGATTCCCATCAATCCGACCTCATCCTCATCCTATCGCATTAAACCTGTTAGAAGCCAGACCTGAACAGCCCCTCTCTTCCTTTGTCTCTGAGCTAACGTGAGCCGACATCAACGGCTCCTGCCGTGTTTCCCTCTGCAAAGAAGCCAGCTAGCTAGCCCAGCAAGCTCTTTTCCTGATCCCGAAGTCGCTTCAGCGACGCGTGGAGGTAACGCAGCTGGACTGTCTCTGACCAGGGGCACGCCAGAGTCAGTGCCTCGAGCACCAAACGCTGCGTTATTGGACATTGAAGGTTCAGGCTAAGGAGAATCCAAAACGTGGACAGCATCTCCCTTCTGCTGGAAGCCTTGAAGTTCACCACTGCAGTCTGCAGCCTACACAGATCATGTGAGTATTGTAAAAGTTCTCCAAGGAAGAGCAAGAACGAGGCTAATGCATGCACACAAACGCTGATCAAAAGCACTTGATGCTCTTGGACAAAAATAGGGAACCTTCACTTTTGGAAAGACAAGGTGACTATGGTTGTCTCTACAGTACTAGTAGGAAAATATCCCTGAAGTTTTGCAAAACCTCTTTTCAGGGGTTTGTTAACTTCATCTTTGTTAAGAACTGGGGAACACAGGGAGACCTGTCACTTTTTTTGCAGAATGCCATAGAAACTGCTACACTCACTTCAACAACAGTCCAAGTAACCTTCTCTGCAAATACTGACCATTTGCAGTTCTGGTTGATACAAGCCCCCATTACCTAAGAAAGGAACAACTCGGCAAGCAGTTTGCATAGATGAACAACTTAGCACGACTGCGGCTGATGACATGCCCTGACCTTTTTTGCCTTCAGCTATGGGTGCCGTACCCTCCTACCCTCACACATGCCACTCAAAGATCCACCTGTGACAGCAACTGTGCCAAGCCGCCACCCTTCTTCAGCACCATCGCACCTACCACAAGGTAGCTGAATCAGAGGGAAAAGGAGGTCGCCAATGGAGGTGTTATAAACATATATTATATTGGCTTCTCGCAAAGTATAAAGTAGATATTATATAATGTTAGAAATGCTTTTTGCTGTGTGGATGTAGTTTTCTCTCTTTTTAGCAAGAATGTTAACAAGTGTGAGCACGTAAGATAACCTCCAAACGAACAGAGGATGAGGCCCGAAAAGCTGCTAATCAACACTTTGTCTAGGGAGCAAAAGGGCCCAAAGGCTACTCCGCCCGGAGAACAGGCGGCCAGGAGAGTCCAAGAGCCGTTATCACCACTCTGCCCGGAGAGACGAAGAGGCCCAAAGCTGCAATCAGCCCTGTCTGTCTGGAGAATTAAGAAATCCACCCTACCATCGACTCTTGCCTAGCGGGCCCAACCCCAAGAATCAAGAGAAATAAAACCACAAGGCAGAAGACTACGCATGCTCTAAAAAGGCGGAACCAAGGAGTGGCCATGCAGAACAGCTCCAGGAAAAGTTTTAATATGAATAAAGAACAGACAGTAAAAATGGTATAAAAAAGACTCACCTCTGGCATCAGGTGTGCTCTTGGCAGAGCACCAAGGCACCCGGCCATTACCCCGTTGCTTTATTTGATGTGTCTCTTATTGTCTTTATATTAAACCCTTTAAATTCTCACAGGAGAGTGAACCTCGTTTTTCACAATTAAGGGCTCGTCCCGGAGCTACACCTCGCCTCTGAAAAGCGTGGGAGGATTCAAGAAGCAAGGGTAAGGCGCCTCCCGCCCAAGTTGGCAGGACCTTTGCTTAGCATCCTCTGGCGTGATTTGGTGGCAGCAGGGCAACACCCGGAGGACAAGAAAGACACAAAAATAAAGCAAATGAAAGAGAGCGCTCTCGACAAAAATCCCACAGACACTGGAAAAGAAACAGGACTGGGAAGTATTGTCCAAAGAAAAAGGGGGTGGTTACGGGAGATGAGCGTGTGTGAATGAGACGTGGGCTGGTTGCCCCCAGATCTGCGAAGCGAGTGTGGCAGTCTCTGAGTGCTGCCGTTCCGTCTTGTTCACGAGAACAGCGGCCAGCGAGGAGACAAAGCGAGAGATAAGCGGAGTGAAAGAATCTCCGGGGGTGACTGGGACGGGGTCCCAGAGAAGGGGTTGCAAAGTGGGAGCTACCCCCCCATATGCTGGGTTGAGGAAAACTCCAAGAGCACCCAGGGCCTAAAAGTACCCCAAGAGAGGTTGGGGTTTGGATGCTAGCAATGCTGGGTTGAGGGAAATCCAAGAGCACCCAGAATCCTAAGGATTATATCATACCCATGGGTGGATACTAACAAGTGACTTGAAAGAGGTACCTTATTATTCTGTTGTGAGTAGGAATGAGTGAGTGAACAAATATTAAAAAAGAGTGAATGTGTGAATGAAAAACTGTGTAATTCGAAGTTAACTTTGTTTTTGGGGAAGGTGGGCTCTAATAAATTTTTTGGTGTTTTTTGTACTGTGAAAGGGTGGGTAGTATTTTACAGCAGTGAAGATTGGTGTTTTAAAGGAATGAATTAGTATTTCAAAGGGGGGGATAAATTGGTATTTTGAGTAATAGAGAACTCCTGGGAAAATGGGACAACAACCTAGTAAATTAAGTTCAAATTATAAAAGGGTGCCAGAGGATATACCCCGAGACAGTCCCCTCGGGGTCAAACTCGCAAACTGGGAAACTGATCCTTCTACAAAAGGAAAAGAGAAAGTAAAAATGATTCAATTCTGCATGAAAGAGTGGGTAAAAAAGGAAATCAGATCTGATCATGTGTACTGGCCAAAATACGGGTCTGATGAGGCATGGATTTGCCAGGCTCTAAATGTATTTGTAAATTCAAAAGAGCCATCTCACCCTGAGGAGAGAGAATATGCTTCTTGCTGGACAGGAATTACAAAACCTCTGGGAACCAAAGTCTTCAAAATATCAGAAACCGCAGAGGAAAAGCAAACAGAAGAGAAAAAAGGCTGAGACCCTTTAGAAGTATTGCCTCCGCCGCCAGCACCAGAAGCTGCCCTCCTCCCCCTGGCTCCGGGGCTTCCCCCGCCAGCCCCCCCTCCGCCCGCACCGGGGGCCTTTCCCCCGGCAGCCCTCCCGCCCCAATGGAGCTGGGGGGGAGCCCTGCCCCCGCCCATGCCGGGGATCCCACCCTTCCCATATATCTCGGGAATCCCAGCACCCTCAATTGCATCAAGGGAAAGGTCACACGTCCCGGCTTCAGCCCCTACCTCTCCTGCCTTGAGAAACCCGGCTTTAGCCCCGGTGCCCGCCTCCTGTGCTCCGGAATATCTGGCTTCACTGCCATACCCCACCCCCACCCTCTGCACCACAGAATATTCAGCTTCAGCGCCAGACTTTGAATCTGCCCCTCCTCCCCAGGGGAGTTCGGTGCTTTCTTCCCAAATCAACCCTCTTCTTAACGAAGGAGCACCATCCCAGAATACAGGAGGTGCCATTAAGGCTCCGAGGCAGCCCAACAAGCCCTCCATTGCTAAACAAACAGAGGGAAGCCGAGAAATTCATTTCTTTCCGTTAAGAGAAGTACCTACGGGAGGAGGGGGAAGCGGCTTTGTGAGTGCTCCTCTAACCTCTACAGAGGTTAGGAATTTCAAAAAAGAAATTAAAGGATTATTAGAAGACCCCATAGGTACAGCTGAAATGTTGGACCAGTTCTTAGGTCCCAACATTTTCACTTGGGAAGAAATGCAATCAATAATGAAAATAATATTCTCCCAAGAAGAAAGAGAAATGATTAGAATTGCTGGAATAAAAATTTGGGGAAAAGAAAACCAACAAGGTCCACCCGGGGATCAGAAAATGCCCATTACACCTCCTAACTGGAACCAAAATGATGAAGCTGGGAGGGGACATATGAATGATTATTGTAATTTGATAATCAAGGGAATAAAAGAGGGGGCACTCTGAGGACAAAATGTCAGAAAGGCCTTTGAGGGGCAGCAAGGGAAGGAAGAAACCCCGACTGAGTGGCTGGAGAGGCTCCGAAAGAATATGAAACAATATTCTGGGAGAGACCCGGAGTCCCTAGCAGGGCAAGCCCTGCTAAGAGTTAACTTTGTCACTCATGCCTGGCCAGATATTAGAAAAAAATTGGAAAAAATAGAAGATTGGTATGAGAAACCATTACAAGACCTAGTAAGGGAAGCTCAAAAGATATATATGTCCGGAGGGATGAAGAAAAAGCCAAAGTGGGAGCAAAGATCATGATAGCCACTATGCGAGAGAGTACCTTCCAAAAAAAATCTAAAGCCCTCAGGTAACACTCCTAAACATTCCAGATTCAGAAATGGTGGAAAAGAGAAAAATAAAACCTCAGCACAATCAAGATTCCAAGAACAACCCAGGGATGCCTGTTTCTATTGCAAGGAAGAAGGGCATTATCAAAGAGAATGCCCCCACCTGAGGAGGGATCTGAAAAGATTTCAAGAGACACGCACAGAAGAAAAATAGGGAAATCATGGGCTCTATTTTTGGGGGGATAAATACCATCTGGAGCCTTTGATAACTTTAAAAGTAGGCCCCGAAGAGGAAGTATTGGAATTTATAGTTGACACTGGGGCAGAAAAGACTTGTGTGATGAATATTCCAAAAGGGAGTAATGATATGGTAAAAGTAACAGGAGCAAAGGGGGAAGGATTTAAGGTCTCTGTCATTAAAGATGTGGTTATTGAAGGGGAAACAAAAATAGGGATAGGGGATGCTTTGTTAGCTCCTGAGGCTGGCAGCAATTTATTGGGAAGGGATTTACAAATCCAACTGGGGATTGGAGTCATACCAGAAGAAGGGAAAATGACGGCCAAAGTGTTTAAACTTAGCCAAGAAGATGAAAGCAAAATTAACAGAGAGGTTTGGGCTAGGGAAGGGAATAGGGGTGGACTAGATCTTGACCCCATAAGGGTCACAATTGAAAAAGAAGAAGGTCCCATTTGTGTACATCAGTACCCTATATCTTTAGAAGGGAGAAAAGGCTTAAAACCAGTGATAGAAGAATTAATAAAGGATGGGACACTAGAACCTTGTAAATCCCCTCATAATAGCCCTATTCTCCCAGTAAAGAAATCTGATGGAAATTATAAATTAGTGCAAGATTTAAGAGAAGTAAACAAAAGAACACGGGCCTGCTACCCTATGGTTCCTAATCCCTGCACTCTTTTAAGCAAAATTCCACCTCAACATCAGTGGTTTAGTGTGGTAGATCTTAAAAATGCCTTTTGGGCCTGCCCACTGGCAGAGGAAAGCCGAAATATTTTTGCCTTTGAATGGGAAGATCCAAACACAGGGAAAAAGAACCAGTTGAGGTGGACTAAACTGCCACAGGGCTATTGTGAGGCCCCAAATTTATTTGGGCAAGCCTTGGGAGAAATACTACAAACCTTCCCCACTCCCCCAGGAATACAATTTATCCAATATGGAGATGACCTTCTAATATCAGGAGAAGATGAAATGAAAGTTAAAGGAGCTACCATAAAGCTTCTAAATTTTCTTGGGAAAAAGGGACTAAAGGCATCAAAAAGGAAATTACAGTTTGTGGAATCAGAAGTAAAATATCTCGGCCACCTGATAAGCAAAGGTAGCTGACAACTAAGTCCTGAAACAATTACAGGGATTTTATCCCTCCCTCCTCCCTCTTCAAAAAAGGAGGTTAGGAGACTGCTGGGGCTACTGGGATATTGCAGATTATGGATTGAAAGATATACACAAGCAGTAAAATTTTTATATGAAAAATTAACAGGGGGAGACAATATACAATGGACCAAAGATGATGATGATAATAAATTAGAAAAACTGAAGTTGAAACTAGCCTCGGTACCAGCCCTAAGCTTACCCTCACTAGAAAAACCCTTTCATTTATATGTGAATGCAGAAAATGGAGTAGCTCATGGTGTATTAGTCCAGGAATGGGGAGGGGTGAGAAGACCAATAGCTTATTTAGCTAAACTATTGGACCCAGTAAGCCGTGGCTGGCCAGTATGCATTCAAGCCATAGCAGCTACCGCTATTTTGGTGGAGGAGAGCCGTAAGCTCACCTTTGGAAGTAAACTGATTGTATACACACCCCATGCGGTCCGAAATGTGCTAAATCAAAAAGCTGAAAAATGGTTAACAGACTCCAGGCTATTAAAATATGAAGCAATTCTGATTGACAGTAATGATCTAACTATAGAAGCAAGCAAAAGCCTCAATCCGGCCCAATTCCTGTATGGAGAACCAGAAGATGACCTGGCACATGATTGCTTAGAAATTACTCAATACCAAACAAAAGTTCGAGAAGATCTAGCTGAACAAGCCCTCTTAGAAGAGGAAAGAATATATGTGGATGGTTCATCCAGATGCTTGCAAGGAAAAAGAATGTCAAGATATGCCTTAGTCGATGGGATAAATATGCAGGCCATCGAAAAAGGAAAACTACCTTCAAATTGGTCGGCGCAGTCTTGTGAATTATACGCTCTAAAGAGAGCACTGGAGCATTTAGCACACAAAAAGGGGACCGTCTATACTGATTCAAAGTACATACCTTTGGAAAGATCTGGGAAGAAAGGGGTTTACTAAATTCAAAGGGGAAAGAACTGATACATGAAGGCCTGATTTCAGAAGTGTTGGAAGCATTAAAATTGCCTGAAGAAATAGCCGTAGTGCATATCAAAGGACACCAAGAAGGGATGACCCCAGAAATAAGAGGGAATAACCTAGCAGACCAAGAAGCCAAAGATGCAGCAGAAAATGGGACTGAACCAATTCTGTTAATCCTGACCCCAGAAAGGGGAGAATTGGAAATCCCCAAATTTAGTAAAGAAGAAGAAAAAGAATTATTTAAGATAGGGGGAGAACAAGATCAATCTGGAAAACGGAAACTTCCTGATGGGAGACAGTTACTTAATAAGCCACTCACTAAGAGAATATTAGAAGATATGCATCAAAAAACTCATTGGGGTACTCAAGCTAGCTTGTGTGATCATTTTCTAAAAAATTATGGGTGTATTGGAATCTTTGGGGTAGCAAAACAAATAACTGGGAACTGTAGAACTTGCCAAAGAGTGACTAGGAAAATAATGAGAAAAACAACATTAGGAGGCCGTGAGTTAGCTCTGCGACCATTCCAAAGTATCCAAGTAGATTTCACTAAACTTCCTCAAATACAGAGATGGAAGTTCCTATTAGTAATAGCAGACCACCTAACTTGTTGGGTAGAAGCAGTTCCTGCTACTAGAGCTACAGCTAACATAGTATGCAAAACCCTTCTGGAACAAATTATTCCCAGATATGGAATGGTTAATAAAATAAACTCAGATAGAAGAACACATTTTACATCCAAAGTCTTACAACAAATAACTCAAGCCTTGGGAATAAAATGGGAATTACATACCCCCTGGCACCCACAAAGTTCAGGCCAAGTAGAAAGAGTGAACCAGACTTTGAAAAAAACTTTAACAAAATTAATGATTGAAACTCAAATGTCATGGGTAAAATGCTTACCTTTGGCTCTGTTGAGAGGCCGAACACAGCCCAGGTCAGACCTGGGAGTGTCTCCTTATGAGATGATGTTCGGATTACCCTTCCTTACTGCTCAACATGAAACAGCCACTTATGAAGTAGGAGAAGTAAGTGTCAAAAAATATGTCACCGCAATTGCCAGAACACTTGAAAATTTGCGGCTGAAAGGAATGATCCCTCAAACCACAGCTTTGGAGTTCAAAATTCATAATATCCATTCAGGGGAATGGGTACTAGTAAAAACATGGAAAGAACAATCTTTGACTCCACAATGGGAGGGTCCTTTTCAGGTACTGCTGATGACTGAGGCCGCAATCCAGACCAAGGAACGAGGGTAGATCCATGCCAGCAGAATCAAAGGACCTGTAAAAGAACCTGAAGAGTGGACTGTAATATCCAAACCAGGTGATACCAAATTGATTCTTAAACGGAGACCAGGTGGCAATGAGCTAGAACAATCTAAATAATCCAAGGGATATGCAAAGAATCACACCTAACTGAGAAGTAAAAGCCAAATTTATATCAGTGGCCCCTGGACAAATTCTGGGACATCGTGGAGAAGAATATTCTCACTTCAAACAGGAAGGGTTGGGACTGGATCAAACAGGGAACTCTCATGTCCTGATTCTAGCCTGTGATTTGTATTAAGAAGGGGGAGAATCACAACTTCCATCAGTGCCACATCATATACCCTGTTTGAATCATTCTAACACGGGGCATGCCAACCACGTCAAATATAAGTAATTAATCTAGAGGGAAATTGGCATTTCACACCGTCGACACCCTAGTTGTAAAGGGTGTCAAGCACAAAATCAACCCCCTATCCAGACAAAATCATAAGCAACAAAAGCAATAACTTTGCTCTGCAGATGGGAATTACTAGTGCCTGTTGAATGGGAAACACCTAAGATACGATAAGATACTACAGTTAAAAAGGTGCCAAAAGAAATTTGCCTAAAAGCTACAAAGGAAGTGACAAGGAAATAGAGGGCAAGACCGGGTCGGCCACTGTACTCGCCACCGAGAAGATCCAATACACCTGCTATGGGTTGCAACCTCATAGGCAAGGGAGGTGGGAGTATAAGCCATGCCGGACCTCTGTTATTCCTTCTTTTGTCACTTCTCCTGGTCCCTTTTGGGACACCGGCAAGACCATGTTACAAATGCTATCGAAAGCTCTACATGGAAAGACACCGGGGCTTCTTTCTTATTACTCATACCCATACCAACAGTCACTGTTATGACTCATCCAAATTAGGTATTTGCATGCATAAAGGAGAAAAATATTGGATTACAGAAAATTTAGGAACAAGTGGAAACAGACTAAGAAGCAATTGTCCAAAAGGAGAAAAATAGATTTGCTCCACAGCTGCCACCAGGGGAACAGTCCAAGATTTGGTAAAAGAGCAAGTGGTAAGTAAAGATACAAAGCCAGCACAGCAACCTCGCCCTATATTCACCTCACCACGCCAGGACCTGTATGCAAAGCTCAAACAACAAAGAGGAAAAAACCCCAAGGTTAGGAAAAAACCTGTTTGTGGAATTGGGGGAGAGGATAGGTAAAGAACTTAACATAACCAACTGTTGGGTCTGTGGAGGAGCTTTAATGACAGAAGAATGGCCACGGAAAGGTAGCAGCGTAGGCCCGGTAGAACTCCTTAAATGGAACCGGACAAATATACGAGGGGGGAACCGACCTGAGGGGTGGATTTTAAGTTCAACAGTGATAGGGGAAGAATGCCTCTGGCGAACTGGGATAAACTTTCTTAATGAAGTAGGAAACACTCCCTGTAAAAGCTATAAAGTGAGTAACAAAACTTCAAGGTGGTGGGTCCCAGAAAAACCAACTTGGTATTGAGCCCAGAAAAAAGGAAAAGACTGTGTATATGATCATGAAGTTGGACTCTTTCAGTGTAATGACACGAGGAAAAATCCTTATTTTGGAATCCCAGAAATAGCCAAATTTGGGGAGAATATAAATCAACAAGAAGGTGATTATTGGAAAGCACCAGATGGCTTCTTTTGGATATGTGGGAAAAGGGCATCCCCAAGACTCCCTTCACATTGGAAAGGGAGTTGTACACTAAGAATCATTCAACCAGGGTTTTTCCTTTTCCCAGAACCAGTGGGAGATCAATTAGGTATACCTCTCTATGAAGACTTCAAAAGAAAGAAAAGAGATTTAATTGGAGGATTCCAAAAATGGAAAGATGAGGAATGGCCCCCTGAACGAATATTAGAAACAGATGGGCCAGCTACCTAAGCACAAGATGGAAGTTGGGGATATCAGACCCCAATTTACATGCTGAATCGTATCATCAGACTCCAAGCTCTTGTAGAAATCATAACCAATGAAACAGCTGGGGCTATGGAATTAATAGTCAGCCAGCAACGCCAAACCAGAGCTGCAATACATCAAAATAGGCTGGCTTTAGACTATTTACTGGCCGAAGAAGGCGGTGTGTGCAGGAAGTTCAATACATCGGACTGTTGTTTAAAAATTGATGACAATGGGGATGCCGTTCTAGATATGGCCAACCAAATCAGAAAAATAGCCCATGTACCAGTCCAAAAATGGGAATCAATGATGTCTGCTAACTGGTGGGATGGCATATTGGGGAAAGAATGGTGGAAGAAGCTAGGTTTCTTCCTCTTATGTGCTACAGCTAGTCTAATATTTCTCCCTTGCTTGATCCCCCGCTTTATTCGGCTAATCACCAGCATAGTTCAAGGCATGCAAGTTGTGGCAATGCCTACTGACCCAAAGTTGGCTATGTCTGGAACAGCACAAAAAATTATGGTATTAAAAAGACAAAGTGATACAAAAGACCCTCTTGAAGAAGCCAAATTGATCTGTGAAAAGAACGAACAGACATTAGAAGCCAAGAAAAAAGAATTATTGCTCAAGCCAAATGATTTATAAAATAGAAAAGGGGGGATTGTTATAAACATATATTATATTAGCTTCTCGCAAAGTATAAAGTAGATATTATATAACGTTAGAAATGCTTTCTGCTGTGTGGATGTAGTTTTCTCTCTTTTTAGCAAGAATGTTAGCAAGTGTGAGCACGTAAGATAACCTCCAAACGAACAGAGGATGAGGCCCGAAAAGCTGCTAATCAACACTTTGTCTAGGGAGCAAAAGGGCCCAAAGGCTACTCCGCCCGGAGAACGGGCGGCCAGGAGAGTCCGGGAGATTTTATCACCACTCTGCCCGGAGAGACGAAGAGGCCCAAAGCTGCAATCAGCCCTGACTGTCTGGAGAATTAAGAAATCCACCCTACCATCGACTCTTGCCTAGCGGGCCCAACCCCAAGAATCAAGAGAAATAAAACCACAAGGCAGAAGACTAGGCACGCTCTAAAAAGGCGGAACCAAGGAGTGGCCATGCAGAACAGCTCCAGGAAAAGTTTTAATATGAATAAAGAACAGACAGTAAAAACGGTATAAAAAGGACTGACCTCTGGCATCAGGTGTGCTCTTGGCAGAGCGCCAAGGCAACTGGCTGTTACCCCGTTGCTTTATTTGATGTGTCTCTTATTGTCTTTATATTAAACCCCTTTAAATTCTCACAGGAGAGTGAACTTCGTTTTTCACAGAGAGAAGTTGTTCCCCCTGACAGCTAAGCTCCAACTACGGTGTCGCTTATGTCCTTCCCAGGACGGGCGGGAAAACGCCTCGGCGCAGCGCAGCGCTGGCCGGGAGCGGCCGGCACGGCACCGAGCGCGCTCCCCACTCCCTCCCGCCCGCGCCGCTGCGGAGACCCCGGGTTCGCCGGAATCGGCCACATGCTGCACGGAGGGCAGCGCGGCAAAGGCGGCCTCCCCTCGTCGCCCGGGGAAGGCCGGCCTCGGATCCCCGCTCTCTCCACCGGCACGGGCAGTGCCAGCAGCCTCTCGCTGTGGTCGCCGCTGGCCGAA
The DNA here is from genome assembly GCF_041296385.1 of Aphelocoma coerulescens. Classification (NCBI taxonomy): domain Eukaryota; kingdom Metazoa; phylum Chordata; class Aves; order Passeriformes; family Corvidae; genus Aphelocoma; species Aphelocoma coerulescens. The sequence continues at coordinate 123,600 of NW_027183471.1, forward strand.
AGCCTCGCCGCGCACCGCCCGGCCGGCCCCGCCGCTCCGCGGGGTCACACGGCACCTGCCGTGGGCGGCCGCCGAGCGACAGGAAGCAGAAGCGCTCACCGCCGCGCCGCTCGCCGCCCCGCCCGGGCGCTCCTCTCCTCGCGCTACCACGATGGCGCCGGCCCGCCCCGCCTTCCCCGTCGCCTGCGGCGCAACGCGGCTGCTCCGAGCCACGCAGCACGCGTGCGGCCGGGCCCTGCCGAGCTGCCGGCGGAGCCGGGGCACAGCACGGGCGGGAGAGCTTCCGGCGAGGCTGGGCGGGCGGCGAGCGCGGCCGAGCGTGAGCGCGCCAGGCGGGCGGCGGCGTGATGGAGAGCTAGATGGAGGCGGCAGCACCGCGCGGCATAAAATAGCTGATCGTCCGGCAGCCGCCCGCTCCGCAGCCCCTCGGCTGCTGTCGAGAAGGGCCCCGGCCCTGGCCGCGCCGGTGGCGAGGCGGCTCCGCAGCCCGCGGGCAGCCCTGGCGGGGCAGGGGAGCACTGCGGGCAGCCCCGGGGCCGCGCAGCCGTCTGCAACGCGCGGTGGGAGCCGCTGGGAACTATTTTACACGTCCCGGGGGGCTGGAGAGGAGCACGGAGACCACGCGGCAGGTCGCTGCCGTTAGGGAAAATTAATCCACGATGCCTGAGGTTTATATCCGAAAAGGAGACAGAGGAGTCCTGCAACATTCTTCGACTACAGGGAGAGTCCATGGGGCTTTTCCCATGGCGTCTGTCAAACGGTTGCGGGATGCAGCCCCCTTTTGATGCCAAGTTCCCGGCCACAGCACCCTCTTCCTTTTCCCCACTGGCTGAGGTATTCGGGAGATACAGACTTCCGGAACTGCCTACTCTATGCGCCCCCCTCTAATATGCACCCCCCTCTTGGCATCGAGAAGAAAGAAAAGAACCCCATTCCTAATGCTCTTAAGTCTTTGTTGCCTTGCTCTAGGTTCAGGAATTTAACACGGCCTTGATTAATCAACAGTCTCTGATGATTAGTAACAGTTCTAGAGAACTCCTAGTTTCTTCTGTTACTTCACTAGCCATAACTTCCTAGCCTTGTCTACAGGCCGATTCACACGGTCTCTTTGTAAAGACTCATCCATCTCATTCCTTTTAATCCCTCCTCTTTTTATTTGCTCTGTATTTGTCTTTACAAACCTTAATTACCATGGATTTAATTTTTTCTTCTGGAGTCTTCTTGGGTTTTGCTATTATTTGCAGTGACATTCTTTTCTGTCCTTTTGTAGTCATTTCTGGATCAGGTAGGCATGGCTGCTAGCGGCATCCCCTTGAGCACCTGCTGAAAGAGCTGCAGCCAGCATGGTGTCACGCATGGTAAAAAGATGAGAATTGCGATAGCATATAAGAGGAGAAATCGTATTCATTTAGCCCATAGCTGGCCAGTTAACTATGAAAATATGTCCCATTCCCATCCTTTCAACATTTGGACAGGTCCACGAGCTGACGTTATTTCCTTTGTTATTTGTTTGACCACTTTTCCGCTGTCATCTGCTTGCAAACAGCAGCTCGAGTCATTTAATTTCCCACAAACTCCTCCTTCTTCTGCCAACAGATAATCTAATACCATCCAATGTTGAAATACCGCTTTCCTCATTTAAGTGGGTTGCTCAGCAAAAAGGTCAAGCGCTGTGGCTGGCTGGTTGGTAATTATTTCCGAGACAGCTTGTAACCTAATTATCTCCTTCAAATGATAAATGGGTTCCCAGGCATCTGGGATTAATTCCTTAGGTTTCCAAGGGACTGGTCCATCGTGTTGGGTAACTTGTTCTGTTGGCCGTTCATCATTTCCCCGTTTTGGGGTGCTCCCTCCAGCCAGGGCTGCATCAGCTGACTGCTTTTCTCTAATTAAATCATCACAGATTTTGATTCCTAAGCGATTTCCCAGAACTTGTAGTAGCAAAAAGAACAACAGTCTACTAAATATACCATATCCCTGACCAGTTTGGAGGTAACCTGAGCTAAGCATGTTGGCCACAAATCCAATACTGTCCTTTCAAAGCCCGTGTTCCATTAGCAAAGGAACCTACCCATGGTCATCAATTGGTGGCTCAAAATACAGCAGGATTCCCGGGCCTAACGGTCCTCCAACAAGAGTTGCCCCACCATAAGGGTCCCAGCATTTGCATTTCCAAGCTCCCGCACAGGGTTCCCACCTACATTTACATCTGCAAGCTGCTTGGTTGGATTTGGAGCAGAACTCACTAAAAGGCTTTGAGTTCCAATCCGGTGTGGCCATTCTCACTGATAATCACAAACAACATGTCTTCTACTTGTGGAATTTTTGTGGGGACTGCTCAAAAACAGGTGGTCAAAAAAACCCCTTGTCCCTCCCCATTGCTTTACAGGCTTCCAAATATTTTTGGTAAGTGTGATAAGAACGCCTTACGCAGCTACTGTTAGTGAGCCGAACAGGTATTTGATTGCATTTGCCTTGATATTTGGAACAATTGGAAGGAGGGCAATTGGGGGTCCAAACCCAGTTGTTCAAGCCCAGAGGGAAAGTCAATTGACAATTGCCTTTTCCTACATAGACACGCCCTATCCTATTTAGGCAATAAGTGCCTGTTGGAGAAGAATGAAGTGGCCGTGAACTTCCTTCTTTGGCCCCAAATCCCATCCCACTGTGGCCCTCACATTGACCCACCATTTAGGTTCAACTATGGCCACTCTTCAGATCCTCCTGGCCCTCCACAGAGCCAGCAATTGCTAAGGTTAAAAACTTTTGCTACTTCTTCTCCTAAGGCTGCAAATTGATTCTCCCACTCCTGGCCTAAACTCAGCTAACCATATCAAAGTAGAATTAGTAAGGAAAATGTTTTAATAGTGTCATCTAATTAGCTAGTCTAATTTTCCCGTTGTCTTCTGCAGCACCTGTGGCAATTGAAGACACAGAAACCACTTAACGTAACAAAATGGCCACAAGTATTAGCCCCCAAGTGAGTGGAGATTCTAGAGGAGGGATGCCTATACAGTCTATTTCAGCAGACGGTCTGAAGGTAGGACTGCGGGGCTTCTTCCGATGTCGAAGCACTGCCTACTGCTCCGGCCCACTCCTGCAGAGTGTCAGTCACGGCCTCCCGGCCTTCTCCTCCAGCTGAGATGTGCAAATCTCCGAGGCTTCAGAGACCTTGACCCGAGAGTGACGGGTTCACCTGTGTTCAGCTTACTTGACGGCTGTTTTCTGTCGTCAGTGACACTTGGAATGGGCCACGCCATTTCACCAGCACTGGCGCTTCTTTCTACTCCTTAATTAGGACTCAATCTCCTGGTTGGATGTTAAAAGCAGCAAAGTCCAAAGGCCGGGCTTGCACCAGCTGAGTTTCCTGTTGAAGGGGTTTCACAAGAAGCAGGATCCTGGCCACAGATGGTTTTAAAAATGCATCACTTGCCTCTACCCCCCCCCCCCACTGGGTGGAGACTTACCAGGGCAATTGCAAACAACGATTGAAAGGGAGATAACTGAATCTCTCTTCTGGCTTGGGCCCTCATTCTCACCAAAGCCAATGTCCAAAGCCCTACCCATGGCATCTTGGTTTCTATTACCAGCTTCAAAAGGTGTTTATTTCTCTCTTCATTGTTTTCTACCCGAGCCGAGCTCTGGGGGTGCCAGGGCCTATGGAGGTTCCATTGTGTTCCTAAAGAAGCCAAAACCCCTTGAAGGATCTTTCCTGCAAAATGAGTTCCCCTATCTGAATCTATTGCTTCTACAATGCTGTATCTTGGAATGATTTGTTCCAAAAATGCCTTAAGAACTGATCCTGTCATTACTGAAGTAGTTGGAAATACTTCTGGCCACCTTGCTAGCTGACATACGATTACCAGAAGATATTAAGCCTTGCCACTTGGGGCATCTCCGGAAAATCCACCTGGCATCTTTGGAAGGGCCATGCAGCCCAAGGCCTCCCTCCTCTAGCAAGTTACTTTGTAACTTGGCTGTTGGCTTTAGCACAGATCAAGCAACCTTCAACAGCTCCTTTTGCCAGTCTAAAAAGACCCCCAGCAACATACATCATGAGATAGGCTTCTGCCAATCCTCAGGAAGTGCAAGAACTCTCTTAATGGAGTTGCTTTAATATTGGTAGGGCCAAAGGTTCTGGTATCTCTTGTTTGCCATCCCTTGGAAACCAATTCTTGCCTTTTTTCTCTGCCACACGACTTTTAACTGTATGTCAAACTGCTGCGGTAGAAAAGACAGCTTCCTGGGCAGTGATGGAGTCACGGGGAGCAAAGGGGGCATCTTGGAGAGTTCTGGCAGAAGTGTGGCTTTCTGAGTTTCTTCATCCACCAAAAAGGAGACAGAGGAGTCCTGTAACATTCTTCAACTCCAGGGAGAGGCCATGGGGCTTTTGCCATGGAGTCTCTCAAATGATTGCGGGATGCAGCTCCCTTCTGATGCTAAGTTCCTGGCAACAGCACCCTCTGAGGTACTCGGGAATTACAGACTTCCGGAACTGCCTACTCTATGCCCCCCTCTAATATGCACTCCCCTTTTGGAATGGAAAAGGAAGAAAACCAAACTATTCCTAATGCTAGGAAGTCTTTGCTGCCTTGCTCTAGGTTCAGGAATTTAGCAGGGCCTTGGCTGAGCAACAGTCTCTGTTGATTAGTAACAGTTTCTAGAACGAATACTTTCTTCTGTTACTTCCCCCCCTGTAAATTCCTAGCCTTGTCTAAGGAGAGATTCACACGGTCTCTTTGTAAAGACACATCTATCTTACTCCTTTCACGCCCACACCTTCCTTGCGGTGGAACGGCTCTCCCCGGCACAGCACCTGGCACAAAACCCCCGTATACGCACACACACACCTGCACTTACCCTGCACTCCACTGCACGCACACACACACACACACCTCCCGCACACTAACACCCCCTCCACATCCCCACCATGCTACTTGCAGTGGCCCCGCCCCTGCCATCCCCACCGGCTGGCAGCACCCACTCCTCGCATGCTTCCCCATGCCTTGCATTTCCTTGCTGCCCCCTCTGTAGCCTTCCCTCAACCTGCCTTTTCTCCCCTGCCTTGCACTGACTTGCTCACCCATCCCCCACCTGACTTCCTTTCACATTCGTCTAGGTCTGGCCTCACCTTTCCTTTTCCTTCTAGGACCCTCATTGCCTTGCCTCGCCTCGCAAAGCCACCACTTGCCTTGCCTTGCCCTTGAACCCCTCCCTTGCCTTGCATGACCTTGCTCACCCCTCCCCCACCTGGAATTCAACACCCCTTTTCAATGACATTTCTGGGCCTTGCCCTGCCCTTTCTGCTCCTCCGAGGAATCTCAAAGCTCTCAAGCATCTCCGGTGTTTCAGGATCCCATGAGAGGAAGACCAGGGGAGGACGCATGTTGCCACACTCATCTCTGTGGGCAGCCTTTGTCTGGGAGCAATCCTTGCATGTCTTGAACCTTGGAGGGGCAATTCACATTTTGCCCTTGAGCTCGGGGACCAGAAAGAGAGTTCTTTTGCATACAAGGGAAGGCAGGTAGCTCAAGTCTTTTAGGTACAGAGGAGAGATGACCCACGCGGGATCAAGGCCACACAGAGCACTTGGTCCTGGCCACTTTTGTGCACCAGCAGTCCTTGAATGTACTTCTCACCTGCCTTGCCTGGCCTTGCCTTGGCAACACAACACTTGCCTTGCCTTGCCCTGCTAGCCCTCTGTAGCCTTGCATTCCTTTGCAGGGCCCTGCCCCGCACATGACCTGCCTACTGTTTTCCTCCAGGGCCTTGGCTTGCTGAGCCCTTCCTGTTTCTGCCTGGCCTTCCCATCAGTGGCCCTTCCTTCCTACAGCCAGCCTTGCCTCTAACTTCTGGGCCTTCTCTTGCCTACCAGTCCATTTGCTTTCCCCTCACTGCTCTGGCCTTGCCTACCTCTCCCTTGACTTGCCCACAATTGCCTGCACTCGGTTTGCAGCGCCTTGCCTGCATGGAAGGCAAGGGAAAGAGTGGTAGGCCGGGCAAAGCAAAGCCAGCAAGTTGTAGGCAGTGCGAGGCAAGGCAGACGTAGGCAAAGGAAGCAGAGCAAGGGTACCTTAAGAAGAACTAGACAAGGCAAGGCCAAGAGACTCGGAGTGCCTTTCCTTGGGAAGGCAAGGACATAGTGCCAGTGTTGCTGGAGCAGATGTTAAGGTACTGTGGGGAGGAATAGTCCAGCAAGACATTTCTCTTCTGGCCCCTGTGCGTGTGGGGGCAATTGTTGGACATATTCAATACTGGAGGCGGATCAGTCGCTGGATGTGTTGTATTTTGGAGGAGGGGATGCCGTTTCTTTGGAGATGGGCTTGTAGTTGCTCTCTTTGGCAAGGAAGGCAGGTTTGGATGTGCACATCAGGTACTCCTAGGGATTTTAAAGGCTTTTCCCAACAGGCAGAGCTCTCTCTGGGTTCGAGCTGTTGAGCTGTCAGTGGGAATGCAAAGGCCAAGCTCTTAAGCTATTTGTCCTGGTGCCTTCAGTGTGTGAGCAGTCCCTGGTGCCGTTGCCTTTGGATCCTGACTCTGGGAGAGGGAAGGCTTAGGATGGTACCTAGAGCTGAGAAGGAGAGTGCTGAGAACAGCGTGTGTGCTGCTAGTTTGAGGGGTGCAGGTGAAGTTGTAGGCAGCAAGATCTTCCTCAGCTGGCACTGTTTTGAGCCCTGTTTTTGCCAGATGGTTTCAAGTTGGTGGGCGGAATCTGCGAGAGGGAAAAGATTTGTTTGGGCCAAAGAGGTGTGGTGTAAAGAAGAGTGTGCTCTTGGAAGGGGAAGATGAGGGCAATCTTTTTGTCCTGACACCGTTGATTTGAGTGCAGGGCCGTTTGCAAGTTGCCTCTGTCTGCCCTTGGGGTGGTTTCGAGCTGGGCCAGGTGCTTGGCCTTCTTTTGCAAGTCTGCAGCGCCGTCGTGTGGTTGTTTCCATGAGCGCTGACAGTGCCCGGCAAAAAGCGCTTGGCTGGCGCGGCCCCAGTCGTGTGGAAGCAGTTGGTGGAAGAGCTCTGCTGTGCATCCTGCCTCTTGGAGACATAAAAGGATGTAACCCTGCGCGTAGGGGGGAAGCAAGACGAATCTTTTCATTGTTGGCTGAGCAGTTTCTACGCGGCAAAAGTAAAGGCAGTTTCAGCACGGCCTCTTTCTTTCAGAACCTTTTCTGTGCCATCATGAACATGCTCAACATGCCACTCGCACCCGCTGAACTGCATCAAAGGCCCTGGAGATAGGCACTTTCCTTCAAGCTCTCTGTAGCATCGTACCCTCCACCTCTGGCGGATCCCAAAGCCCTTCCAAACATCCAGCAGCTGCACGCAGAGAACAAGTGCTAAAACAAGGCGTTGGCCTTCCTAGTCCTTTTAAAGTCTGTGAACTAGGCGAAACATTCCAGTGAGCAGCACTTTCCTTCGCAACTATATCTAGAGCATCATCACATTCTCTCCAAGTGGGTAAGTCCACCCTTGCAGCGCAGCGTTTGCAGCCACAGTTCGGACTGAGAGATAGGCCAGGTGAGAAAGCATTTCTTGACTATCCCTCTTCTCTGGAAGACTTGATACTCGCAGCGCGACCACGTCCACACACCTTCAGTGTGGCCAGGTTCAAGCAGCTAGAGCTCCCAGAGATGGGAGAGTCAGGAGAGAAGACGTTCCAAAAGTACCGTGTACTTACAGCAGCATTAAAACTGTGCACAGCAGTCTGCAGCACTGTAGACTGCGGCTTCTCCGACAGACGAGCCATCCCATTGTTGCCTCTCGCAGCCTGCTTGCTAGCTGCTCTCCTGAAGAAAAGAACTAGAAGAAAAAGCCAATGCTGGGCTGCACCTTCCCCTTGCCTTACGTAAAGCCACCTAAACTCCCCGCTGCACTCTCTACTTCCCCTCTCCTTGGAAGCGACCACTGTGTTTGCTGCATCTCGAAGCCTAAAGTTAAGCGCCAGTGGTTTTGGGGATGGTTGGAAGAGGGATAAGTAGTAGCACAAGGAAGTAGTTGTCGTTGAACTTCCTCCTTCTCAATGCTAACGTGAATTGGGCAGGCAGGCGAGTGCTAGCCACGCTCCTTTCTCAGTTTGTACGCTGCGGACACGAGTCCGGTGCTCTGCGCCTTCGTTCGGCCTCTTTAGTACCCATGTCGCTCTTTCATTCAGCCGGAGTCGAAGCGTCGTCTACTTCTCGCCCAGAGAGCACGGTGCCGGCAGCGAAATGCCCCAGCCGACTGCTTCTGCCGGCACACGCCTGGTCTATGCACTTTCCCTCGCAGCGACATACAGCAGCACTTTCGGTCTTTCTTGTCGTCCAAATGGAAAGGGAAAGATTCTCTGCTATGTCCCGCCCAGAGAACAGTTTTAGGTCAACCAGCACGCCCAGAGCTTGTCCTCGACGCGTGGAAACTTGTGTTTGCACCACATTCAAGTGGTAGCCGTCTTTCCTTTACAGGCTGCAGAACGCCGTCAGATCCCGGTGCTCTCTGCACCTGCCTTCTCAGTTCTAAGTACTACCGCGCCTCTTACAGCCTTGCAGGAAGCAAAGACACGGGTAGTCATCTCGCAGAGAAGAACGTGGAAGGACGAAAGGATGATCTTCATTTCTCCTGCTTCTTGCCTGAATTGTGGTGCTGTATTGAAAGTCTTGGCTAGCGAAAAGCTCATCCAGCAAGTGCCTCATTCCTGACGCATCTCGCTGAGCGAGAGTTTCACGAAGAGTTTAGACTCTGGAAACAGCAAGAAAATGATTGTACGTCGAGCTGAGGAAAATCCGTGCACAGCACACTGTGGATGCGTGCAGTGTTCGCGCTGAAGAGCGCCAAAACGCAAAGCCATCGCTGGGCTTCAGTTTTGTCCAGACCGCAGAAGGCAAAGAACGAAGCAACTGGGCACCGCGTTAACGTACTCAGTGGACCGAATTTCAAATGTCCAGCCAAAAGCTGCTTCATAAGCAGATTCAGCTGAGAATGCTCTGGCTGCTTCACAAAGTAAGGCGCAGCCGTTTCCATTCATCACACTACCTGGCCAGAAGCAGTATCCTACACCTTCAATGCTGCAGCGTCCATGCAGCTGGAGCACACGCAGTAGGACGCGTCCAGATAGACGGCGTTCTTCAAGTACCCCCCTCCTCCAAGCAGCCTTGAAACTGAGCACAACACACTGCGGCTCGGGAGCTTCCTTCTCAGATAGACGTGCCGTCACGTTATTCACTCTCGCAGCTCCGTTGCCCACTTGCAGCAGCTGCTACCAAAGCAAAATGCTCCAGAAGTAAAAAGCACTGCCGGGCTGCACTTTCCCTTGCCTCACGTAAAGCACCATAAACTGTCCGCTGTGCTCTGTATTTCCATTCTCCGCCGCATCTACCACTGTTATCTCTGCATCTCGAAGCATAAAGCTCGGCACAATTCCTCCCAGGGAACGCTGGAAGAGAAATAGGCAGCAGCACAAGTAGCTGCAAGTGGAACTTTCTGTTTTAAAACGCTAACGTGAATCCGGAAACAAGCGAGTGACAGCCAGGCTTCCTCTTGCAGCCTGTGCGATGCACACACCAGCTCGGTGCTCTGCCCTCATTCTTTAATGCTCTTCGTACCATGTCGCGCTTTCATTCTGCCGGAGTCGAAGCGTCGTCTACTTCTCGCCCAGAGAGCACGGTGCCAGCGGAGAAAGGCTCCAGAAAAACGCTCCAGGCTGCTGATTCTTCCCAAACACACCAGGGCTATGCACTTTCCTTCGCAGCGCTAAGTAGCATCACATTCTGTTTGCGTTGGAGCCGGAATGCAAAGGGAAAGATTCTCGGTTACGTCTCACTCAGCGCCCAGTTTTAGGTCACCAAGCTTACCCGGAGCTTACCCGCGACGCGTGGAAATTGGTATTTGCACCATATTCAAGTGGTAGCTTTCTTTCCTTTACAGCCTGCAGAGCGCCGTCAGATCGCGGTGCTCTCTGCACCTGCCTTCTCCCTTCCAAGTACCACCGCGCACCTTACAGCCTTGCAGGAAGCAAAGACGTGGAGAGATGTCTCGCAGAGAAGATCGTGCAAAGACGAAAAGATGTTCTTCTTTGCTTTTCCTCGTCGCCCAGATTGTGGTGCTCTACTGAAAGCGTGGGCTAACGAATGGCTAATCTAGCATGTGCTTCCCTTCTAATGCATTTCGCTGAGCGAGAGCTGAGGAAAATCCTTGCACTGTACACTATGGATGCGTGCAGTAGACACGCAGAAGAGCGGCACAGCTCATAACCATCGCACACTCCAGCCCAGAGCTCTGGGGCTGCGTTCTTCTCAATTTCCGGCGCTGGACAGAACTGAGACATTGAGCTTTGGCTCTCTTTAGTGTGTGTACTGCACGCATCCAGAGCGCGCTGTGCACAGATTCTCCTCAGCGCTACGTGCAAGCACAGACTTTCTGCTTCGCAGAGCCCAACTGTCCGCCGAAGCTCTCGCTCAGAGAAATGTGTCAGGAGAGAAGCACTTGCTGGATTAGCCTTACACTGGCCAACAGTTCCAAAGAAGCACCATAGTCTTCTTGCGAGAAAGGATAATAAAACACATGTATTGTCCCAGCAAAGTTCTCTGTGCTAGCCGAAGCCGAGAATCTTTCCCTTAAGATTAAGACCACAACGCAGACAGCATTTTGTGCTACTTAACGCTGAGAGGGATAGCCCAGGCGTGTTTCGGCAGAGGCAGAAGCCCGGAGCGTTTCTCTGCCGGCACCGTGCTCTCAGGCGAGAAGTAGACGACGCTTCGACTCCGGCAGAATGAAAAGCGCGACATGGTACGAAGAGCATACGAATGAGGGCGCAGAGCACCGAGCTGGTGTGCGCATCGCACAGGCTGCAAGAAGAAGCGTGGCTGCCGCTCGCTTCTTTGCGGATTCACGTTAGCAGTTGAAAACAAAAGTTCCACTTGCAGCTACTTGTGCTGCTACCTATTTCTCTTCCAGCTTTCCCGGGGAAGAATTGTGCTGCGAGAGTGAATAACGTGACGGCACGTCTATCTGAGAAGGAAGCTCCCGAGCCGCAGTGTGTTGTGCTCAGTTTCAAGGCTGCTTGGAGAAGGGGGTACTTGAAGACCGCCTTCTATCTCGACGCGTCCTGCTGCGTGTGCTCCAGCTGCATGGACGCTGCAGCATTGAAGGTGTAGGATACTGCTTCTGGCCAGGTAGTGTGATGAATGGAAACGGCTGCGCCTTACTTTGTGAAGCAGCCAGAGCATTCTCAGCTGAATCTGCTTATGAAGCAGCTTTTGGCTGGACATTTGAAATTCGGTCCACTGAGTACGTTAACGCGGTGCCCAGTTGCTTCGTTCTTCGCCTTCTGCGGTCTGGACAGAACTGAAGCCCAGCGATGGCTTTGAGTTTTGCCGCTCTTCAGCATGTGTACTGCACGCATCCGCAGTGTGCTGTGCAAGGATTTTCCTCAGCTCTCCCTCAGCGAAATGCATCAGGTGAGAAACACTTGCTGGATTAGCCTTTCGCTGGCCATGGCTTTCAGTACAGCACCACAATCTGGGCGACGAGGAGGAGCAAAGAAGAACATCTTTTCGTCTTTGCACGTTCTTCTCTGCGAGACGACTATCCGCGTCATTGCTTCCTGCAAGGCTATATTCTGCGCAGTGGTACTTGAAAGGGAGAAGGCAGGTGCAGAGAGCACCGCGATCTGACGGCGCTCTGCAGGCTGTAAAGGAAAGAGGGCTGCCACTGGAATGTGTGCAAACACAAGTTTCCACGAGTCGCGGGCAAGCTCTGGGCGTGCTTGTTGACCTAAAACTGTTCTCTGTGCCCGACATAGCAGAGAATCTTTCCCTTTACATTTGGACGACAAGAAAAGACCGAAAGTGCTGCTGTATGTCGCTGCGAGAAAAGTGCATAGCCCTGGTGTGTTTCGGAAGGGCAGTCGGCTGGGGCATTTCTCTTCCGGCACCGTGCTCTCCGGTCGAGAAGTAGACGACGCTTCGACTCCGGCAGAATGAAAAGCGCGACATGGTACGAAGAGCATACGAATGAGGGCGCAGAGCACCGAGCTGGTGTGCGCATCGCACAGGCTGCAAGAAGAAGCGTGGCTGCCGCTCGCTTCTTTGCGGATTCACGTTAGCAGTTGAAAACAAAAGTTCCACTTGCAGCTACTTGTGCTGCTACCTATTTCTCTTCCAGCTTTCCCTGGGAAGAATTGTGCCGAGCTTTATGCTTCGAGATGCAGAGATGACAGTGGTAGATGCAGCGGAGAATGGAAATAAAGAGTGCAGCGGACAGTTTACAGTGCTTTACGTGAGGCAAAGGAAAAGGTTTGCTCAGCAGTGCTTTTTACTTCTGGAGCATTTTGCTTTGGTAGCACCTGCTGCTAGTGGGCAACGGAGCTGCGAGAGTGAATAACGTGACGGCACGTCTATCTGAGAAGGAAGCTCCCGAGCCGCAGTGTGTTGTGCTCAGTTTCAAGGCTGCTTGGAGGAGGGGGGTACTTGAAGAACGCCGTCTATCTGGACGCGTCCTACTGCGTGTGCTCCAGCTGCATGGACTCTGCAGCATTGAAGGTGTAAGAAACTTCTTCTGGCCAGGTAGTGTGATAGAGTGCAACGGCTACGCCTTACTTTGTGAACCATCCAGAGCATTCTCAGCTCAATCTGCTTGTGAAGCAGCTCTTGGCTGGACATTTGAAATTCGGTCCACTGAGTACGTTAACGCGGTGCCCAGCTGCTTCGTTCTTCGCCTTCTGCCGTCTGGACAGAACTGAAGCCCAGCGATTGCTTTTAGCTGTGGCTCTCTTCAGCATGTGTACTGCACGCATCCGCAGTGTGCTGTGCAAGGATTTTCCTCAGCTCTCCCTCAGCGAAATGCATCAGGTGAGAAACACTTGCTGGATTAGCCTTTCGCTGGCCATGGCTTTCAGTACAGCACCACAATCTGGGCGACGAGGAGGAGCAAAGAAGAACATCTTTTCGTCTTTGCACGTTCTTCTCTGCGAGACGACTATCCGCGTCATTGCTTCCTGCAAGGCTATATTCTGCGCAGTGGTACTTGAAAGGGAGAAGGCAGGTGCAGAGAGCACCGCGATCTGACGGCGCTCTGCAGGCTGTAAAGGAAAGAGGGCTGCCACTGGAATGTGTGCAAACACAAGTTTCCACGAGTCGCGGGCAAGCTCTGGGCGTGCTTGTTGACCTAAAACTGTTCTCTGTGCCCGACATAGCAGAGAATCTTTCCCTTTACATTTGGACGACAAGAAAAGACCGAAAGTGCTGCTGTATGTCGCTGCGAGAAAAGTGCATAGCCCTGGTGTGTTTCGGAAGGGCAGTCGGCTGGGGCATTTCTCTTCCGGCACCGTGCTCTCCGGGCGAGAAGTAGACGACGCTTCGACTCCGGCAGAATGAAAAGCGCGACATGGTACGAAGAGCATACGAATGAGGGCGCAGAGCACCGAGCTGGTGTGCGCATCGCACAGGCTGCAAGAAGAAGCGTGGCTGCCGCTCGCTTCTTTGCGGATTCACGTTAGCAGTTGAAAACAAAAGTTCCACTTGCAGCTACTTGTGCTGCTACCTATTTCTCTTCCAGCTTTCCCTGGGAAGAATTGTGCCGAGCTTTATGCTTCGAGATGCAGAGATGACAGTGGTAGATGCGGCGGAGAATGGAAATAAAGAGTGCAGCGGACAGTTTACAGTGCTTTACGTGAGGCAAAGGAAAAGGTTTGCTCAGCAGTGCTTTTTACTTCTGGAGCATTTTGCTTTGGTAGCAGCTGCTGCTAGTGGGCAACGGAGCTGCGAGAGTGAATAACGTGACGGCACGTCTATCTGAGAAGGAAGCTCCTGAGCCGCAGTGTGTTGTGCTCAGTTTCAAGGCTGCTTGGAGGAGGGGGGTACTTGAAGAACGCCGTCTATCTGGACGCGTCCTACTGCGTGTGCTCCAGCTGCATGGACTCTGCAGCATTGAAGGTGTAAGAAACTTCTTCTGGCCAGGTAGTGTGATAGAGTGCAACGGCTGCGCCTTACTTTGTGAACCATCCAGAGCATTCTCAGCTGAATCTGCTTGTGAAGCAGCTCTTGGCTGGACATTTGAAATTCGGTCCACTGAGTACGTTAACGCGGTGCCCAGCTGCTTCGTTCTTCGCCTTCTGCCGTCTGGACAGAACTGAAGCCCAGCGATTGCTTTTAGCTGTGGCTCTCTTCAGCATGTGTACTGCACGCATCCGCAGTGTGCTGTGCAAGGATTTTCCTCAGCTCTCCCTCAGCGAAATGCATCAGGTGAGAAACACTTGCTGGATTAGCCTTTCGCTGGCCATGGCTTTCAGTACAGCACCACAATCTGGGCGACGAGGAGGAGCAAAGAAGAACATCTTTTCGTCTTTGCACGTTCTTCTCTGCGAGACGACTATCCGCGTCATTGCTTCCTGCAAGGCTATATTCTGCGCAGTGGTACTTGAAAGGGAGAAGGCAGGTGCAGAGGGCACCGCGATCTGACGGCGCTCTGCAGGCTGTAAAGGAAAGAGGGCTGCCACTGGAATGTGTGCAAACACAAGTTTCCACGAGCCGCGGGCAAGCTCTGGGCGTGCTTGTTGACCTAAAACTGTTCTCTGTGCCCGACATAGCAGAGAATCTTTCCCTTTACATTTGGACGACAAGAAAAGACCGAAAGTGCTGCTGTATGTCGCTGCGAGAAAAGTGCATAGCCCTGGTGTGTTTCGGAAGGGCAGTCGGCTGGGGCATTTCTCTTCCGGCACCGTGCTCTCCGGGCGAGAAGTAGACGACGCTTCGACTCCGGCAGAATGAAAAGCGCGACATGGTACGAAGAGCATACGAATGAGGGCGCAGAGCACCGAGCTGGTGTGCGCATCGCACAGGCTGCAAGAAGAAGCGTGGCTGCCGCTCGCTTCTTTGCGGATTCACGTTAGCAGTTGAAAACAAAAGTTCCACTTGCAGCTACTTGTGCTGCTACCTATTTCTCTTCCAGCTTTCCCTGGGAAGAATTGTGCCGAGCTTTATGCTTCGAGATGCAGAGATGACAGTGGTAGATGCAGCGGAGAATGGAAATAAAGAGTGCAGCGGACAGTTTACAGTGCTTTACGTGAGGCAAAGGAAAAGGTTTGCTCAGCAGTGCTTTTTACTTCTGGAGCATTTTGCTTTGGTAGCACCTGCTGCTAGTGGGCAACGGAGCTGCGAGAGTGAATAACGTGACGGCACGTCTATCTGAGAAGGAAGCTCCCGAGCCGCAGTGTGTTGTGCTCAGTTTCAAGGCTGCTTGGAGGAGGGGGGTACTTGAAGAACGCCGTCTATCTGGACGCGTCCTACTGCGTGTGCTCCAGCTGCATGGACTCTGCAGCATTGAAGGTGTAAGAAACTTCTTCTGGCCAGGTAGTGTGATAGAGTGCAACGGCTACGCCTTACTTTGTGAACCATCCAGAGCATTCTCAGCTGAATCTGCTTGTGAAGCAGCTCTTGGCTGGACATTTGAAATTCGGTCCACTGAGTACGTTAACGCGGTGCCCAGCTGCTTCGTTCTTCGCCTTCTGCCGTCTGGACAGAACTGAAGCCCAGCGATTGCTTTTAGCTGTGGCTCTCTTCAGCATGTGTACTGCACGCATCCGCAGTGTGCTGTGCAAGGATTTTCCTCAGCTCTCCCTCAGCGAAATGCATCAGGTGAGAAACACTTGCTGGATTAGCCTTTCGCTGGCCAAGGCTTTTAATACAGCACCACAATATGGGCGACGAGGAGAAAGGAAGAACATCTTTTCGTCCTGGCACGTTCTTCTGAGCGACATGACTATCCGCGTGTTTGCTTCCTGCAAAGCTGTATTGTGCGCGGCGGTATTGGAACTGAGAAGGCAGGTGCAGAGAGCACCGGGATCTGACGGCGTTCTGCAGCCTGTAAAGGAAAGACGGCTACCACTTGAATGTGGTGCAAACACAAGTTTCCACGCGTCGAGGGCAAGCTCTGGGCGTGCTGGTTGACCTAAAACTGTTCTCTGGGCGGGACATAGCAGAGAATCTTTCCCTTTACATTTGGACGACAAGAAAGACCGAAAGTGCTGCTGTATGTCGCTGCGAGGGAAAGTGCATAGACCAGGCGTGTGCCGGCAGAAGCAGTCGGCTGGGGCATTTCGCTGCCGGCACCGTGCTCTCTGGGCGAGAAGTAGACGACGCTTCGACTCCGGCTGAATGAAAGAGCGACATGGGTACTAAAGAGGCCGAACGAAGGCGCAGAGCACCGGACTCGTGTCCGCAGCGTACAAACTGAGAAAGGAGCGTGGCTAGCACTCGCCTGCCTGCCCAATTCACGTTAGCATTGAGAAGGAGGAAGTTCAACGACAACTACTTCCTTGTGCTACTACTTATCCCTCTTCCAACCATCCCCAAAACCACTGGCGCTTAACTTTAGGCTTCGAGATGCAGCAAACACAGTGGTCGCTTCCAAGGAGAGGGGAAGTAGAGAGTGCAGCGGGGAGTTTAGGTGGCTTTACGTAAGGCAAGGGGAAGGTGCAGCCCAGCATTGGCTTTTTCTTCTAGTTCTTTTCTTCAGGAGAGCAGCTAGCAAGCAGGCTGCGAGAGGCAACAATGGGATGGCTCGTCTGTCGGAGAAGCCGCAGTCTACAGTGCTGCAGACTGCTGTGCACAGTTTTAATGCTGCTGTAAGTACACGGTACTTTTGGAACGTCTTCTCTCCTGACTCTCCCATCTCTGGGAGCTCTAGCTGCTTGAACCTGGCCACACTGAAGGTGTGTGGACGTGGTCGCGCTGCGAGTATCAAGTCTTCCAGAGAAGAGGGATAGTCAAGAAATGCTTTCTCACCTGGCCTATCTCTCAGTCCGAACTGTGGCTGCAAACGCTGCGCTGCAAGGGTGGACTTACCCACTTGGAGAGAATGTGATGATGCTCTAGATATAGTTGCGAAGGAAAGTGCTGCTCACTGGAATGTTTCGCCTAGTTCACAGACTTTAAAAGGACTAGGAAGGCCAACGCCTTGTTCTAGCACTTGTTCTCTGCGTGCAGCTGCTGGATGTTTGGAAGGGCTTTGGGATCCGCCAGAGGTGGAGGGTACGATGCTACAGAGAGCTTGAAGGAAAGCGCCTATCTCCAGAGCCTTTGATGCAGTTCAGCGGGTGCGAGTGGCATGTTGAGCATGTTCATGATGGCACAGAAAAGGTTCTGAAAGAAAGAGGCCGTGCTGAAACTGCCTTTACTTTTGCCGCCTAGAAACTGCTCAGCCAACAATGAAAAGATTCGTCTTGCTTCCCCCCTACGCGCAGGGTTACATCCTTTTATGTCTCCAAGAGGCAGGATGCACAGCAGAGCTCTTCCACCAACTGCTTCCACACGACTGGGGCCGCGCCAGCCAAGCGCTTTTTGCCGGGCACTGTCAGCGCTCATGGAAACAACCACACGACGGCGCTGCAGACTTGCAAAAGAAGGCCAAGCACCTGGCCCAGCTCGAAACCACCCCAAGGGCAGACAGAGGCAACTTGCAAACGGCCCTGCACTCAAATCAACGGTGTCAGGACAAAAAGATTGCCTTCATCTTCCCCTTCCAAGAGCACACTCTTCTTTACACCACACCTCTTTGGCCCAAACAAATCTTTTCCCTCTCGCAGATTCCGCCCACCAACTTGAAACCATCTGGCAAAAACAGGGCTCAAAACAGTGCCAGCTGAGGAAGATCTTGCTGCCTACAACTTCACCTGCACCCCTCAAACTAGCAGCACACACGCTGTTCTCAGCACTCTCCTTCTCAGCTCTAGGTACCATCCTAAGCCTTCCCTCTCCCAGAGTCAGGATCCAAAGGCAACGGCACCAGGGACTGCTCACACACTGAAGGCACCAGGACAAATAGCTTAAGAGCTTGGCCTTTGCATTCCCACTGACAGCTCAACAGCTCGAACCCAGAGAGAGCTCTGCCTGTTGGGAAAAGCCTTTAAAATCCCTAGGAGTACCTGATGTGCACATCCAAACCTGCCTTCCTTGCCAAAGAGAGCAACTACAAGCCCATCTCCAAAGAAACGGCATCCCCTCCTCCAAAATACAACACATCCAGCGACTGATCCGCCTCCAGTATTGAATATGTCCAACAATTGCCCCCACACGCACAGGGGCCAGAAGAGAAATGTCTTGCTGGACTATTCCTCCCCACAGTACCTTAACATCTGCTCCAGCAACACTGGCACTATGTCCTTGCCTTCCCAAGGAAAGGCACTCCGAGTCTCTTGGCCTTGCCTTGTCTAGTTCTTCTTAAGGTACCCTTGCTCTGCTTCCTTTGCCTACGTCGGCCTTGCCTCGCACTGCCTACAACTTGCTGGCTTTGCTTTGCCCGGCCTACCACTCTTTCCCTTGCCTTCCATGCAGGCAAGGCGCTGCAAACCGAGTGCAGGCAATTGTGGGCAAGTCAAGGGAGAGGTAGGCAAGGCCAGAGCAGTGAGGGGAAAGCAAATGGACTGGTAGGCAAGAGAAGGCCCAGAAGTTAGAGGCAAGGCTGGCTGTAGGAAGGAAGGGCCACTGATGGGAAGGCCAGGCAGAAACAGGAAGGGCTCAGCAAGCCAAGGCCCTGGAGGAAAACAGTAGGCAGGTCATGTGCGGGGCAGGGCCCTGCAAAGGAATGCAAGGCTACAGAGGGCTAGCAGGGCAAGGCAAGGCAAGTGTTGTGTTGCCAAGGCAAGGCCAGGCAAGGCAGGTGAGAAGTACATTCAAGGACTGCTGGTGCACAAAAGTGGCCAGGACCAAGTGCTCTGTGTGGCCTTGATCCCGCGTGGGTCATCTCTCCTCTGTACCTAAAAGACTTGAGCTACCTGCCTTCCCTTGTATGCAAAAGAACTCTCTTTCTGGTCCCCGAGCTCAAGGGCAAAATGTGAATTGCCCCTCCAAGGTTCAAGACATGCAAGGATTGCTCCCAGACAAAGGCTGCCCACAGAGATGAGTGTGGCAACATGCGTCCTCCCCTGGTCTTCCTCTCATGGGATCCTGAAACACCGGAGATGCTTGAGAGCTTTGAGATTCCTCGGAGGAGCAGAAAGGGCAGGGCAAGGCCCAGAAATGTCATTGAAAAGGGGTGTTGAATTCCAGGTGGGGGAGGGGTGAGCAAGGTCATGCAAGGCAAGGGAGGGGTTCAAGGGCAAGGCAAGGCAAGTGGTGGCTTTGCGAGGCGAGGCAAGGCAATGAGGGTCCTAGAAGGAAAAGGAAAGGTGAGGCCAGACCTAGACGAATGTGAAAGGAAGTCAGGTGGGGGATGGGTGAGAAAGTCAGTGCAAGGCAGGGGAGAAAAGGCAGGTTGAGGGAAGGCTACAGAGGGGGCAGCAAGGAAATGCAAGGCATGGGGAAGCATGCGAGGAGTGGGTGCTGCCAGCCGGTGGGGATGGCAGGGGCGGGGCCACTGCAAGTAGCATGGTGGGGATGTGGAGGGGGTGTTAGTGTGCGGGAGGTGTGTGTGTGTGTGTGTGTGCAGTGGAGTGCAGGGTAAGTGCAGGTGTGTGTGTGCGTATACGGGGGTTTTGTGCCAGGTGCTGTGCCGGGGAGAGCCGTTCCACCGCAAGGAAGGTGTGGGCGTGAAAGGAGTAAGATAGATGTGTCTTTACAAAGAGACCGTGTGAATCTCTCCTTAGACAAGGCTAGGAATTTACAGGGGGGGAAGTAACAGAAGAAAGTATTCGTTCTAGAAACTGTTACTAATCAACAGAGACTGTTGCTCAGCCAAGGCCCTGCTAAATTCCTGAACCTAGAGCAAGGCAGCAAAGACTTCCTAGCATTAGGAATAGTTTGGTTTTCTTCCTTTTCCATTCCAAAAGGGGAGTGCATATTAGAGGGGGGCATAGAGTAGGCAGTTCCGGAAGTCTGTAATTCCCGAGTACCTCAGAGGGTGCTGTTGCCAGGAACTTAGCATCAGAAGGGAGCTGCATCCCGCAATCATTTGAGAGACTCCATGGCAAAAGCCCCATGGCCTCTCCCTGGAGTTGAAGAATGTTACAGGACTCCTCTGTCTCCTTTTTGGTGGATGAAGAAACTCAGAAAGCCACACTTCTGCCAGAACTCTCCAAGATGCCCCCTTTGCTCCCCGTGACTCCATCACTGCCCAGGAAGCTGTCTTTTCTACCGCAGCAGTTTGACATACAGTTAAAAGTCGTGTGGCAGAGAAAAAAGGCAAGAATTGGTTTCCAAGGGATGGCAAACAAGAGATACCAGAACCTTTGGCCCTACCAATATTAAAGCAACTCCATTAAGAGAGTTCTTGCACTTCCTGAGGATTGGCAGAAGCCTATCTCATGATGTATGTTGCTGGGGGTCTTTTTAGACTGGCAAAAGGAGCTGTTGAAGGTTGCTTGATCTGTGCTAAAGCCAACAGCCAAGTTACAAAGTAACTTGCTAGAGGAGGGAGGCCTTGGGCTGCATGGCCCTTCCAAAGATGCCAGGTGGATTTTCCGGAGATGCCCCAAGTGGCAAGGCTTAATATCTTCTGGTAATCGTATGTCAGCTAGCAAGGTGGCCAGAAGTATTTCCAACTACTTCAGTAATGACAGGATCAGTTCTTAAGGCATTTTTGGAACAAATCATTCCAAGATACAGCATTGTAGAAGCAATAGATTCAGATAGGGGAACTCATTTTGCAGGAAAGATCCTTCAAGGGGTTTTGGCTTCTTTAGGAACACAATGGAACCTCCATAGGCCCTGGCACCCCCAGAGCTCGGCTCGGGTAGAAAACAATGAAGAGAGAAATAAACACCTTTTGAAGCTGGTAATAGAAACCAAGATGCCATGGGTAGGGCTTTGGACATTGGCTTTGGTGAGAATGAGGGCCCAAGCCAGAAGAGAGATTCAGTTATCTCCCTTTCAATCGTTGTTTGCAATTGCCCTGGTAAGTCTCCACCCAGTGGGGGGGGGGGGGTAGAGGCAAGTGATGCATTTTTAAAACCATCTGTGGCCAGGATCCTGCTTCTTGTGAAACCCCTTCAACAGGAAACTCAGCTGGTGCAAGCCCGGCCTTTGGACTTTGCTGCTTTTAACATCCAACCAGGAGATTGAGTCCTAATTAAGGAGTAGAAAGAAGCGCCAGTGCTGGTGAAATGGCGTGGCCCATTCCAAGTGTCACTGACGACAGAAAACAGCCGTCAAGTAAGCTGAACACAGGTGAACCCGTCACTCTCGGGTCAAGGTCTCTGAAGCCTCGGAGATTTGCACATCTCAGCTGGAGGAGAAGGCCGGGAGGCCGTGACTGACACTCTGCAGGAGTGGGCCGGAGCAGTAGGCAGTGCTTCGACATCGGAAGAAGCCCCGCAGTCCTACCTTCAGACCGTCTGCTGAAATAGACTGTATAGGCATCCCTCCTCTAGAATCTCCACTCACTTGGGGGCTAATACTTGTGGCCATTTTGTTACGTTAAGTGGTTTCTGTGTCTTCAATTGCCACAGGTGCTGCAGAAGACAACGGGAAAATTAGACTAGCTAATTAGATGACACTATTAAAACATTTTCCTTACTAATTCTACTTTGATATGGTCAGCTGAGTTTAGGCCAGGAGTGGGAGAATCAATTTGCAGCCTTAGGAGAAGAAGTAGCAAAAGTTTTTAACCTTAGCAATTGCTGGCTCTGTGGAGGGCCAGGAGGATCTGAAGAGTGGCCATAGTTGGCTAGCCCAGCTGAACCTAAATGGTGGGTCAATGTGAGGGCCACAGTGGGATGGGATTTGGGGCCAAAGAAGGAAGTTCATGGCCACTTCATTCTTCTCCAACAGGCACTTATTGCCTAAATAGGATAGGGCGTGTCTATGTAGGAAAAGGCAATTGTCAATTGACTTTCCCTCTGGGCTTGAACAACTGGGTTTGGACCCCCAATTGCCCTCCTTCCAATTGTTCCAAATATCAAGGCAAATGCAATCAAATACCTGTTCGGCTCACTAACAGTAGCTGCGTAAGGCGTTCTTATCACACTTACCAAAAATATTTGGAAGCCTGTAAAGCAATGGGGAGGGACAAGGGGTTTTTTTGACCACCTGTTTTTGAGCAGTCCCCACAAAAATTCCACAAGTAGAAGACATGTTGTTTGTGATTATCAGTGGGAATGGCCACACCGGATTGGAACTCAAAGCCTTTTAGTGAGTTCTGCTCCAAATCCAACCAAGCAGCTTGCAGATGTAAATGTAGGTGGGAACCCTGTGCGGGAGCTTGGAAATGCAAATGCTGGGACCCTTATGGTGGGGCAACTCTTGTTGGAGGACCGTTAGGCCCGGGAATCCTGCTGTATTTTGAGCCACCAATTGATGACCATGGGTAGGTTCCTTTGCTAATGGAACACGGGCTTTGAAAGGACAGTATTGGATTTGTGGCCAACATGCTTAGCTCAGGTTACCTCCAAACTGGTCAGGGATATGGTATATTTAGTAGACTGTTGTTCTTTTTGCTACTACAAGTTCTGGGAAATCGCTTAGGAATCAAAATCTGTGATGATTTAATTAGAGAAAAGCAGTCAGCTGATGCAGCCCTGGCTGGAGGGAGCACCCCAAAACGGGGAAATGATGAACGGCCAACAGAACAAGTTACCCAACACGATGGACCAGCCCCTTGGAAACCTAAGGAATTAATCCCAGATGCCTGGGAACCCATTTATCATTTGAAGGAGATAATTAGGTTACAAGCTGTCTCGGAAATAATTACCAACCAGCCAGCCACAGCGCTTGACCTTTTTGCTGAGCAACCCACTTAAATGAGGAAAGCGGTATTTCAACATTGGATGGTATTAGATTATCTGTTGGCAGAAGAAGGAGGAGTTTGTGGGAAATTAAATGACTCGAGCTGCTGTTTGCAAGCAGATGACAGCGGAAAAGTGGTCAAACAAATAACAAAGGAAATAACGTCAGCTCGTGGACCTGTCCAAATGTTGAAAGGATGGGGATGGGACATGTTTTCATGGTTAACTGGCCAGCTCTGGGCTAAATGAATACGATTCCTCCTCTTACATGCTATAGCAACTCTCATCTTTTTACCATGTGTGACACCATGCTGGCGGCAGCTCTTTCAGCAGGTGCTCAAGGGGATGCCGCTAGCAGCCATGCCTACCTGATCCAGAAATGACTACAAAAGGACAGAAAAGAATGTCACTGCAAATAATAGCAAAACCCAAGAAGACTCCAGAAGAAAAAATTAAATCCATGGTAATTAAGGTTTGTAAAGACAAATACAGAGCAAATAAAAAGAGGAGGGATTAAAAGGAATGAGATGGATGAGTCTTTACAAAGAGACCGTGTGAATCGGCCTGTAGACAAGGCTAGGAAGTTATGGCTAGTGAAGTAACAGAAGAAACTAGGAGTTCTCTAGAACTGTTACTAATCATCAGAGACTGTTGATTAATCAAGGCCGTGTTAAATTCCTGAACCTAGAGCAAGGCAACAAAGACTTAAGAGCATTAGGAATGGGGTTCTTTTCTTTCTTCTCGATGCCAAGAGGGGGGTGCATATTAGAGGGGGGCGCATAGAGTAGGCAGTTCCGGAAGTCTGTATCTCCCGAATACCTCAGCCAGTGGGGAAAAGGAAGAGGGTGCTGTGGCCGGGAACTTGGCATCAAAAGGGGGCTGCATCCCGCAACCGTTTGACAGACGCCATGGGAAAAGCCCCATGGACTCTCCCTGTAGTCGAAGAATGTTGCAGGACTCCTCTGTCTCCTTTTCGGATATAAACCTCAGGCATCGTGGATTAATTTTCCCTAACGGCAGCGACCTGCCGCGTGGTCTCCGTGCTCCTCTCCAGCCCCCCGGAACGTGTAAAATAGTTCCCAGCGGCTCCCACCGCGCGTTGCAGACGGCTGCGCGGCCCCGGGGCTGCCCGCAGTGCTCCCCTGCCCCGCCAGGGCTGCCCGCGGGCTGCGGAGCCGCCTCGCCACCGGCGCGGCCAGGGCTGGGGCCCTTCTCGACAGCAGCCGAGGGGCTGCGGAGCGGGCGGCTGCCGGACGATCAGCTATTTTATGCCGCGCGGTGCTGCCGCCTCCATCTAGCTCTCCATCGCGCCGCCGCCCGCCGCCCGCCTGGCGCGCTCACGCTCGGCCGCGCTCGCCGCCCGCCCAGCCTCGCCGGAAGCTCTCCCGCCCGGGCTGTGCCCCGGCTCCGCCGGCAGCTCGGCAGGGCCCGGCCGCACGCGTGCTGCGTGGCTCGGAGCAGCCGCGTTGCGCCGCAGGCGACGGGGAAGGCGGGGCGGGCCGGCGCCATCGTGGTAGCGCGAGGAGAGGAGCGCCCGGGCGGGGCGGCGAGCGGCGCGGCGGTGAGCGCTTCTGCTTCCTGTCGCTCGGCGGCCGCCCACGGCAGGTGCCGTGTGAGCCCGCGGAGCGGCGGGGCCGGCCGGGCGGTGCGCGGCGAGGCTTTCGGCCAGCGGCGGCCACAGCGAGAGGCTGCTGGCACTGCCCGTGCCGGTGGAGAGAGCGGGGATCCGAGGCCGGCCTTCCCCGGGCGACGAGGGGAGGCCGCCTTTGCCGCGCTGCCCTCCGTGCAGCATGTGGCCGATTCCGGCGAACCCGGGGTCTCCGCAGCGGCGCGGGCGGGAGGGAGTGGGGAGCGCGCTCGGTGCCGTGCCGGCCGCTCCCGGCCAGCGCTGCGCTGCGCCGAGGCGTTTTCCCGCCCGTCCTGGGAAGGACATAAGCGACACCGTAGTTGGAGCTTAGCTGTCAGGGGGTACAACTTCCCTCCATTGGCGACCTCCTTTTCCCTCTGATTCAGCTACCTTGTGGTAGGTGCGATGGTGCTGAAGAAGGGTGGCGGCTTGGCACAGTTGCTGTCATAGGTGGTGCGAGAGCTCCACGCAAGGAGCTTTGAGTGGCATGTGTGAGGGTAGGAGGGTACGGCACCCATAGCTGAAGGCAAAAAAGGTCAGGGCATGTCATCAGCCGCAGTCGTGCTAAGTTGTTCATCTTTGCAAACTGCTTGCCGAGTTGTTCCTTTCTTAGGTAATGGGGGCTTGTATCAACCAGAACTGCAAATGGTCAGTATTTGCAGAGAAGGTTACTTGGACTGTTGTTGAAGTGAGTGTAGCAGTTTCTATGGCATTCTGCAAAAAAAGTGACAGGTCTCCCTGTGTTCCCCAGTTCTTAACAAAGATGAAGTTAACAAACCCCTGAAAAGAGGTTTTGCAAAACTTCAGGGATATTTTCCTACTAGTACTGTAGAGACAACCATAGTCACCTTGTCTTTCCAAAAGTGAAGGTTCCCTATTTTTGTCCAAGAGCATCAAGTGCTTTTGATCAGCGTTTGTGTGCATGCATTAGCCTCGTTCTTGCTCTTCCTTGGAGAACTTTTACAATACTCACATGATCTGTGTAGGCTGCAGACTGCAGTGGTGAACTTCAAGGCTTCCAGCAGAAGGGAGATGCTATCCACATTTTGGATTCTCCTTAGCCTGAACCTTCAACGTCCAAGGCTTCACTTTTCAAGCAGTTGGAAGAGCTCCAAATTAAGACATGAACAGGTCTTAATTGACCTTGCCACCGCCTCAGTTAGTCAAGTAATGCTGTGCATTGGATTTGACTAGTGCAACATGTGCTTAAAATATGTAGAGTAACTCCTCGATTACCCTCTCAGAAGGGTTGGAATGGAGAACAAGGAGTTCCCAAGACAAATATTTGGTGTACGAGGAGTAGAATTTAGGAGTTGATTGCAGAGCACTGCATGCACAAATGTCTAAGGAGAATCCATCTTTTGATGTCCCATCTATGCTTGTTCTCATTTGAAATCCTGCACATTCTGCAGGCTGGTTTTGTTAGGCTTGGGGCTGGGGAAGGAGTGATGGTGGGGGAGGAGTGGGTGTTGGTTTTGGGTTATTTTTTTGTTTCCAGAATAGTGTACACAGAACTTGTGCCCAAAACCAGCAGTAGGAAACAATGCAGGTATAAAAGAAGGTCACAGAAATGTCAGATAATACGAATCTGAAAGCGCTTCAGTATTTTACTCAGGAGTTTCACTCTAACAAGGTGATTTTCCTTCACAGAAATGTAGTGGCAGGCTTATGCCATGCTAGAAGTGATGACCTTTCTCTGCCCCAAATTGAGCAGCAAAAGGTTTTGGCTCTTAATTTGAACCCCTGAGCCAGCTGTGTTTCAGGCTGCAGAAGCTGCAGCTGTTGTGGCAGACGCGGGGTGCAGCCCTGCCTGCCAGTTCCGAGCTGGCCTGCGCTGGTGGCAGCCGTCAGCGCCCGGGGTCCCCTGTGCCACCCATGCCAGGGCTCTGCCTGCCTGCCTCGCAGCCCTGGTAGCCTCAGGGAAACATCGCACTACTCCATCTGCTTTAAAAACAAACAAGCAAACAAAAAGCTCCCTGTAAATATATGTAGAAGTCTTGAAACTAATTCTCAGCGCTTGCTCGGAGTTTGTTGATGGAGCAAATGGATTTTGGATAAACTGCTATTGCTAGTACTACTTAGGTTCCTAAACTTCAGAAGGGAGGCTATGGTGGTCACGTACCCCTGAGGAATGTTGGGAACAGTAAGACAGCTCAGTCATTTCAAGGTGGCCAGAAAATGGGTGTGGCAGTGGAGTGGACACTCTGTGAGTAGGTAGCCTTAAGTCATGTAACGACATGCACTTCAGTGGGAATTTTGCATCAACACCAAGAGATTGTGTCATGATGTGTTGCGTAACAACAAATTGGGCCAAAATTCTGCTGATTTTGACCAAGGTGGATGGGCCACCTTCACTTAAGCTGGCAAAGGGACATAAGTCAATGATGTTTGAAAAACAGCCATGAAACATAGCCCCTTTAGTTTGTTGCTCTGTTGCAAGTCTGCAAAGCTCTGTTGACAGGTCATTGGAAGTAGCTGTTGGAATCTAAGTGCAGTTGGACGCTTTGTCAGTCAGCATCAGCAGGAGGCTTAACGGTTTAGGTTGAGAGGTGGTGCATGGTTTTTTTTCAGAGGAATGGCCCAGTGAAGAGCAGTGTTCACTGCCATGACTACCGTTGTAGCCTTCAAGAGCAATGGTTCATTCAGAGAGAACTTCCTTGGTTCTGCTGGTTTGGTTTCGCAGCTGGAGCAAAGGTACAGCACTGGAAGCAATTCCTAGGGCAGAAGCGGGAGATATCCGAAGCTCTGGACTTCGTTGCCTAAGTGAGCGTAGTCTAATTGGAAGAGTGGTGAGCATCAGTGATATCAGATTTTTTACAAGTTCTTAATTCTGTCAAAACAAGAAAGAAGGAGAGTGATGAAGATGAAATCCTTTCCTCTTCAATCTGCCTACGCAACAACTTCAGCTGTAGTTGTAATGTGTATTCACCTATTTTGAATTGCCCAAAACCAGGCCTAGAGATGCTTCAGAGTCAGAGAAGCGGGTATTTGCTTTATTCGGCGCTGGGTGCATGGGGGATCACTCCTCCTAACACACACACACAGAGCACTCCATACAGTCCAGCATTATGTGTAAAATTTATGAACATTCATCACAATTCTTGGGATAGGAGTGGTTCTAGAAATTACTTCTCGGAAGTCATTAATATCATTAGCATACGTGCCATGCATGCGCTGTGTACGCTGATGGGCGCACTGAGGAAGGCTCCTCTTCTTCCTCGAGGGTCTTTCTGATGAAGATCAGTAGTCTTTGTCACAATGCACTTTTTACCTTTCTTTCTGGAGCATGCACAGTTCTTCGGTGGCTGATGCAGCGATCTCTGTGCCGGTTTTCAAAAGATCCTGTTCCTCTTATCTTGACAAGATTAAGGCGAATCCTGCTGCTTAGGTTTTGTGATTAACATTTGCTGTCTCTTAGTAGTTCACTCGTGTTTACATGAGTTAACTATGGATCAACCCCCTTCTCAATTTTAGCACTGAAAGGATATTAGAGTCATTTAAAGAGATGTCTCCTATGGAGTACTATAAAACTGCCATAATGGTAAGACGTTTTCATACAGTAGTTTTAGCACAGAAGTAATATATGTACAATCTTGGATGTTTCATCCTGCTGGCTCAGGAGCCAGTATTGAGCTTTTCTCCTTTAAATCCAGTCTTAGAGCTCTGCAAGGATCACTGCAGCATGACGTTGTGACAAGGGGATGCTGATTCATGCATAAACCTTTGACGCTTTCCTTCTATCTTCAAGCAGCTTTGAAAACCAGTGATTATCTGGCATGTTGCGACTTGAGAGTCATGGTAAAGGTTTCACCAAACACTTTGTAATATCAGGCTACAGCTTTCATTCCTAAGGAAAGAGCATTGAGCAGATTGCTGGCAAAATGCTGAAAGAATGAGCCAAAACCAAAATCCTTTAATGGGAAAGATGGAAAAAATTTAGATGTGTTTATTTGAACTAAAAATAATGTGGACCAAGCCTAAATGTATTTCACACTAAATTCTTAGAACTGATTTTAAGGGAAGAAGTGAGAAAGATGAATTCCCAAGCGGAATTTTCAGCAGCATAATATTGAGCATTTATTAGTAGAACAAAGGCATATCACAGTGCAGGAGCACTTAGCAATATTGCTAGAGGCGTGGCTCCATTCATTTTACTGTGAACTTTAGTACTTCTTTAAACATAGTCCTTAAGCCCAGAAAGTCATTTACACTTCACTCAACTTTCCCCCCTCCGTCTCTGCCCCCTTGCGCCAGCACACGCCAGCACACTGCCACCTCGGTCCTCTGAGTAGCTCCAGAATTGAAGGCAGGCACCCCCCTCCGGTGCCTCCTCAGTCTCCAACCTAATTTGTAGTTGATGGGTTCTTTGGGAGGTGTGAGTTTTGATGAGATAACAGACTTCCTGGGATGCATGCGGTTTATCTTCTTTGTTTCTTGAAGATGTCTTGGTTTCCACCTCTGTAATTTCTCAACTTAAAGGACATTTATTATCATGTGTTTCTTCCTACGTTTCCCAACATGTTACCACTCATTCGAAGTTACAATTTACTCTAGTCTTGTTTTTACTTACCTATATTTTACCTTAACACTATTTCTACATAGTACATTCTCACTTCTAAATGTTAAAGTGATAGATGCGAAAGACAAAATTTATCGTTCACTCATTTATCACAGGAGGAATGTGTTAGCTGCTTGTGTTGCAGTTCACTTGTAATTGTGGTCTATTACCGCAGGCCTGGGCCCTAGGGTGTATCACTGTGTCCCGCAGCCATAGGGAGGAGGAGGAGAGAAGATCCAGCAGGCAGGAATTGTGCACCAAGATTTATTCATTTAATTATTTCACAAACTCTTTTACAGACTTTTTTCTTCATAGTCTAATTGGACAAAGGATCAGCCCCCCCCCTTGGGGTGATTGGCTAAAATCCTAAACCATCCATTGTCAAAATATTTTTCTACTAGACCATAAACCAGACTTTTCAAGGTTGCAGGTGGCTTGGTTGTTTACATACTCTGCTACCTCTTCTGTGAGAGAGAAAAGTCTCTCACAGACTTAGAAAATAGCAAGAAAATCCTCGCTAGCAGCATTTTGGTATCTACAATTCCCCCTTTTTGTTTGATAAGATAACAACTCCACTATTAATCCTAAATAGAAATTTACATCAGTTATTAATTCTAAATATGTCCTTAAGGCTTTAACGATCTGACTCCATAACAAGAAATTTAAAGTTCAGTCTCTGCTTGTGGAAGGACCATCCCAGTCTCTGCTTGTAGAAGGACCATCTGCCTGATGGTCAACATCTTGGTCATCATCAGAAGAGTCTGATGGCTGATGATCTACATTCTGGTGGCCACTTGGATGGTTGGTGTTCTGGTCATCATTTGGAGGTTGCCTGTTCTGCCTCTGGTGCCGTAGGGCAGGGCGAACACATTTTGCAGCTAGCCACCGTACCCCAGTATCTGTAGAAACGCAAGCATAGCCACGACCCCAAACCATAAGTTCCCGCAGGCCTTCCCACTGGTTAGTGAGTAAATTCCACACCCAGACTTTTGCCCAGGGCAGTTGTCTCTTGCCTGCAGATTGCAATGAGAGAAAGTGATTCAGAAGAACAGGATTCTTTGAATTTTGTGGTACCGTAAGGTGATTAATTGTATACGAGCTTTTGCTAGTCGGCTTCAGTAACCAAATTCAAAGGTTCCTGTGAGAATCGTTGAAAAGCCATGATAACAGCCCTTAATTCAACTAACTAAGCAGAGTCTGACTCGGATTGGTGTGTTAATCAACCACTGCAAAGGCAGTGTAGGATACTGTGCACCTTTGCGCACAGTGACCCCTGCTAAAAATTTGTCCCGATCCGTATGCCCCAGGCTGCCAACACATCCCGTCCCCAAAGGTTAAGGGAAGTGGTAGTAACATAAGGCCTAATTGTAGCTGTGTGCCCCTCTGAGTCCTTCACCGTCACAGGCCGTTCGCTTCAATAGCTCTGTGTGGTTCATCCTCATCCTGTGATGGCCGATCCCACTGGGGGTAAAGGCCATGAGGGAGGCCACGCAGAGAAGGAGATGATAGTTACATCAGCACCAGTATCAATCAAACCTTGAAGCTGAGTCCAGGGCGGACGGGCGTTCGGCAGGATCAGGGTACACGTCATCTGTGGCCTTTGGTCAGAGATGTCTGCAGTCCAGAAGGCCTGCAGAAGTCCTGTAGATCCACTGCTGTTATCTTTGTGAGTTTGTTGTTCTATCCTGGGGACACAAGACTTAAAAGGCACTAATTTAGCAAGGCAGGTCTTTTCAGGAATAGTTACAGGGGGTTTTCAAATTCCCTATAAAACTGAGGACAAGGCTCCGAGGAGCGGATTCCCATCAATCCGACCTCATCCTCATCCTATCGCATTAAACCTGTTAGAAGCCAGACCTGAACAGCCCCTCTCTTCCTTTGTCTCTGAGCTAACGTGAGCCGACATCAACGGCTCCTGCCGTGTTTCCCTCTGCAAAGAAGCCAGCTAGCTAGCCCAGCAAGCTCTTTTCCTGATCCCGAAGTCGCTTCAGCGACGCGTGGAGGTAACGCAGCTGGACTGTCTCTGACCAGGGGCACGCCAGAGTCAGTGCCTCGAGCACCAAACGCTGCGTTATTGGACATTGAAGGTTCAGGCTAAGGAGAATCCAAAACGTGGACAGCATCTCCCTTCTGCTGGAAGCCTTGAAGTTCACCACTGCAGTCTGCAGCCTACACAGATCATGTGAGTATTGTAAAAGTTCTCCAAGGAAGAGCAAGAACGAGGCTAATGCATGCACACAAACGCTGATCAAAAGCACTTGATGCTCTTGGACAAAAATAGGGAACCTTCACTTTTGGAAAGACAAGGTGACTATGGTTGTCTCTACAGTACTAGTAGGAAAATATCCCTGAAGTTTTGCAAAACCTCTTTTCAGGGGTTTGTTAACTTCATCTTTGTTAAGAACTGGGGAACACAGGGAGACCTGTCACTTTTTTTGCAGAATGCCATAGAAACTGCTACACTCACTTCAACAACAGTCCAAGTAACCTTCTCTGCAAATACTGACCATTTGCAGTTCTGGTTGATACAAGCCCCCATTACCTAAGAAAGGAACAACTCGGCAAGCAGTTTGCATAGATGAACAACTTAGCACGACTGCGGCTGATGACATGCCCTGACCTTTTTTGCCTTCAGCTATGGGTGCCGTACCCTCCTACCCTCACACATGCCACTCAAAGATCCACCTGTGACAGCAACTGTGCCAAGCCGCCACCCTTCTTCAGCACCATCGCACCTACCACAAGGTAGCTGAATCAGAGGGAAAAGGAGGTCGCCAATGGAGGTGTTATAAACATATATTATATTGGCTTCTCGCAAAGTATAAAGTAGATATTATATAATGTTAGAAATGCTTTTTGCTGTGTGGATGTAGTTTTCTCTCTTTTTAGCAAGAATGTTAACAAGTGTGAGCACGTAAGATAACCTCCAAACGAACAGAGGATGAGGCCCGAAAAGCTGCTAATCAACACTTTGTCTAGGGAGCAAAAGGGCCCAAAGGCTACTCCGCCCGGAGAACAGGCGGCCAGGAGAGTCCAAGAGCCGTTATCACCACTCTGCCCGGAGAGACGAAGAGGCCCAAAGCTGCAATCAGCCCTGTCTGTCTGGAGAATTAAGAAATCCACCCTACCATCGACTCTTGCCTAGCGGGCCCAACCCCAAGAATCAAGAGAAATAAAACCACAAGGCAGAAGACTACGCATGCTCTAAAAAGGCGGAACCAAGGAGTGGCCATGCAGAACAGCTCCAGGAAAAGTTTTAATATGAATAAAGAACAGACAGTAAAAATGGTATAAAAAAGACTCACCTCTGGCATCAGGTGTGCTCTTGGCAGAGCACCAAGGCACCCGGCCATTACCCCGTTGCTTTATTTGATGTGTCTCTTATTGTCTTTATATTAAACCCTTTAAATTCTCACAGGAGAGTGAACCTCGTTTTTCACAATTAAGGGCTCGTCCCGGAGCTACACCTCGCCTCTGAAAAGCGTGGGAGGATTCAAGAAGCAAGGGTAAGGCGCCTCCCGCCCAAGTTGGCAGGACCTTTGCTTAGCATCCTCTGGCGTGATTTGGTGGCAGCAGGGCAACACCCGGAGGACAAGAAAGACACAAAAATAAAGCAAATGAAAGAGAGCGCTCTCGACAAAAATCCCACAGACACTGGAAAAGAAACAGGACTGGGAAGTATTGTCCAAAGAAAAAGGGGGTGGTTACGGGAGATGAGCGTGTGTGAATGAGACGTGGGCTGGTTGCCCCCAGATCTGCGAAGCGAGTGTGGCAGTCTCTGAGTGCTGCCGTTCCGTCTTGTTCACGAGAACAGCGGCCAGCGAGGAGACAAAGCGAGAGATAAGCGGAGTGAAAGAATCTCCGGGGGTGACTGGGACGGGGTCCCAGAGAAGGGGTTGCAAAGTGGGAGCTACCCCCCCATATGCTGGGTTGAGGAAAACTCCAAGAGCACCCAGGGCCTAAAAGTACCCCAAGAGAGGTTGGGGTTTGGATGCTAGCAATGCTGGGTTGAGGGAAATCCAAGAGCACCCAGAATCCTAAGGATTATATCATACCCATGGGTGGATACTAACAAGTGACTTGAAAGAGGTACCTTATTATTCTGTTGTGAGTAGGAATGAGTGAGTGAACAAATATTAAAAAAGAGTGAATGTGTGAATGAAAAACTGTGTAATTCGAAGTTAACTTTGTTTTTGGGGAAGGTGGGCTCTAATAAATTTTTTGGTGTTTTTTGTACTGTGAAAGGGTGGGTAGTATTTTACAGCAGTGAAGATTGGTGTTTTAAAGGAATGAATTAGTATTTCAAAGGGGGGGATAAATTGGTATTTTGAGTAATAGAGAACTCCTGGGAAAATGGGACAACAACCTAGTAAATTAAGTTCAAATTATAAAAGGGTGCCAGAGGATATACCCCGAGACAGTCCCCTCGGGGTCAAACTCGCAAACTGGGAAACTGATCCTTCTACAAAAGGAAAAGAGAAAGTAAAAATGATTCAATTCTGCATGAAAGAGTGGGTAAAAAAGGAAATCAGATCTGATCATGTGTACTGGCCAAAATACGGGTCTGATGAGGCATGGATTTGCCAGGCTCTAAATGTATTTGTAAATTCAAAAGAGCCATCTCACCCTGAGGAGAGAGAATATGCTTCTTGCTGGACAGGAATTACAAAACCTCTGGGAACCAAAGTCTTCAAAATATCAGAAACCGCAGAGGAAAAGCAAACAGAAGAGAAAAAAGGCTGAGACCCTTTAGAAGTATTGCCTCCGCCGCCAGCACCAGAAGCTGCCCTCCTCCCCCTGGCTCCGGGGCTTCCCCCGCCAGCCCCCCCTCCGCCCGCACCGGGGGCCTTTCCCCCGGCAGCCCTCCCGCCCCAATGGAGCTGGGGGGGAGCCCTGCCCCCGCCCATGCCGGGGATCCCACCCTTCCCATATATCTCGGGAATCCCAGCACCCTCAATTGCATCAAGGGAAAGGTCACACGTCCCGGCTTCAGCCCCTACCTCTCCTGCCTTGAGAAACCCGGCTTTAGTCCCGGTGCCCGCCTCCTGTGCTCCGGAATATCTGGCTTCACTGCCATACCCCACCCCCACCCTCTGCACCACAGAATATTCAGCTTCAGCGCCAGACTTTGAATCTGCCCCTCCTCCCCAGGGGAGTTCGGTGCTTTCTTCCCAAATCAACCCTCTTCTTAACGAAGGAGCACCATCCCAGAATACAGGAGGTGCCATTAAGGCTCCGAGGCAGCCCAACAAGCCCTCCATTGCTAAACAAACAGAGGGAAGCCGAGAAATTCATTTCTTTCCGTTAAGAGAAGTACCTACGGGAGGAGGGGGAAGCGGCTTTGTGAGTGCTCCTCTAACCTCTACAGAGGTTAGGAATTTCAAAAAAGAAATTAAAGGATTATTAGAAGACCCCATAGGTACAGCTGAAATGTTGGACCAGTTCTTAGGTCCCAACATTTTCACTTGGGAAGAAATGCAATCAATAATGAAAATAATATTCTCCCAAGAAGAAAGAGAAATGATTAGAATTGCTGGAATAAAAATTTGGGGAAAAGAAAACCAACAAGGTCCACCCGGGGATCAGAAAATGCCCATTACACCTCCTAACTGGAACCAAAATGATGAAGCTGGGAGGGGACATATGAATGATTATTGTAATTTGATAATCAAGGGAATAAAAGAGGGGGCACTCTGAGGACAAAATGTCAGAAAGGCCTTTGAGGGGCAGCAAGGGAAGGAAGAAACCCCGACTGAGTGGCTGGAGAGGCTCCGAAAGAATATGAAACAATATTCTGGGAGAGACCCGGAGTCCCTAGCAGGGCAAGCCCTGCTAAGAGTTAACTTTGTCACTCATGCCTGGCCAGATATTAGAAAAAAATTGGAAAAAATAGAAGATTGGTATGAGAAACCATTACAAGACCTAGTAAGGGAAGCTCAAAAGATATATATGTCCGGAGGGATGAAGAAAAAGCCAAAGTGGGAGCAAAGATCATGATAGCCACTATGCGAGAGAGTACCTTCCAAAAAAAATCTAAAGCCCTCAGGTAACACTCCTAAACATTCCAGATTCAGAAATGGTGGAAAAGAGAAAAATAAAACCTCAGCACAATCAAGATTCCAAGAACAACCCAGGGATGCCTGTTTCTATTGCAAGGAAGAAGGGCATTATCAAAGAGAATGCCCCCACCTGAGGAGGGATCTGAAAAGATTTCAAGAGACACGCACAGAAGAAAAATAGGGAAATCATGGGCTCTATTTTTGGGGGGATAAATACCATCTGGAGCCTTTGATAACTTTAAAAGTAGGCCCCGAAGAGGAAGTATTGGAATTTATAGTTGACACTGGGGCAGAAAAGACTTGTGTGATGAATATTCCAAAAGGGAGTAATGATATGGTAAAAGTAACAGGAGCAAAGGGGGAAGGATTTAAGGTCTCTGTCATTAAAGATGTGGTTATTGAAGGGGAAACAAAAATAGGGATAGGGGATGCTTTGTTAGCTCCTGAGGCTGGCAGCAATTTATTGGGAAGGGATTTACAAATCCAACTGGGGATTGGAGTCATACCAGAAGAAGGGAAAATGACGGCCAAAGTGTTTAAACTTAGCCAAGAAGATGAAAGCAAAATTAACAGAGAGGTTTGGGCTAGGGAAGGGAATAGGGGTGGACTAGATCTTGACCCCATAAGGGTCACAATTGAAAAAGAAGAAGGTCCCATTTGTGTACATCAGTACCCTATATCTTTAGAAGGGAGAAAAGGCTTAAAACCAGTGATAGAAGAATTAATAAAGGATGGGACACTAGAACCTTGTAAATCCCCTCATAATAGCCCTATTCTCCCAGTAAAGAAATCTGATGGAAATTATAAATTAGTGCAAGATTTAAGAGAAGTAAACAAAAGAACACGGGCCTGCTACCCTATGGTTCCTAATCCCTGCACTCTTTTAAGCAAAATTCCACCTCAACATCAGTGGTTTAGTGTGGTAGATCTTAAAAATGCCTTTTGGGCCTGCCCACTGGCAGAGGAAAGCCGAAATATTTTTGCCTTTGAATGGGAAGATCCAAACACAGGGAAAAAGAACCAGTTGAGGTGGACTAAACTGCCACAGGGCTATTGTGAGGCCCCAAATTTATTTGGGCAAGCCTTGGGAGAAATACTACAAACCTTCCCCACTCCCCCAGGAATACAATTTATCCAATATGGAGATGACCTTCTAATATCAGGAGAAGATGAAATGAAAGTTAAAGGAGCTACCATAAAGCTTCTAAATTTTCTTGGGAAAAAGGGACTAAAGGCATCAAAAAGGAAATTACAGTTTGTGGAATCAGAAGTAAAATATCTCGGCCACCTGATAAGCAAAGGTAGCTGACAACTAAGTCCTGAAACAATTACAGGGATTTTATCCCTCCCTCCTCCCTCTTCAAAAAAGGAGGTTAGGAGACTGCTGGGGCTACTGGGATATTGCAGATTATGGATTGAAAGATATACACAAGCAGTAAAATTTTTATATGAAAAATTAACAGGGGGAGACAATATACAATGGACCAAAGATGATGATGATAATAAATTAGAAAAACTGAAGTTGAAACTAGCCTCGGTACCAGCCCTAAGCTTACCCTCACTAGAAAAACCCTTTCATTTATATGTGAATGCAGAAAATGGAGTAGCTCATGGTGTATTAGTCCAGGAATGGGGAGGGGTGAGAAGACCAATAGCTTATTTAGCTAAACTATTGGACCCAGTAAGCCGTGGCTGGCCAGTATGCATTCAAGCCATAGCAGCTACCGCTATTTTGGTGGAGGAGAGCCGTAAGCTCACCTTTGGAAGTAAACTGATTGTATACACACCCCATGCGGTCCGAAATGTGCTAAATCAAAAAGCTGAAAAATGGTTAACAGACTCCAGGCTATTAAAATATGAAGCAATTCTGATTGACAGTAATGATCTAACTATAGAAGCAAGCAAAAGCCTCAATCCGGCCCAATTCCTGTATGGAGAACCAGAAGATGACCTGGCACATGATTGCTTAGAAATTACTCAATACCAAACAAAAGTTCGAGAAGATCTAGCTGAACAAGCCCTCTTAGAAGAGGAAAGAA
Organism: Aphelocoma coerulescens; assembly: GCF_041296385.1. Classification (NCBI taxonomy): domain Eukaryota; kingdom Metazoa; phylum Chordata; class Aves; order Passeriformes; family Corvidae; genus Aphelocoma; species Aphelocoma coerulescens. The sequence continues at coordinate 160,507 of NW_027183471.1, forward strand.
TATATGTGGATGGTTCATCCAGATGCTTGCAAGGAAAAAGAATGTCAAGATATGCCTTAGTCGATGGGATAAATATGCAGGCCATCGAAAAAGGAAAACTACCTTCAAATTGGTCGGCGCAGTCTTGTGAATTATACGCTCTAAAGAGAGCACTGGAGCATTTAGCACACAAAAAGGGGACCGTCTATACTGATTCAAAGTACATACCTTTGGAAAGATCTGGGAAGAAAGGGGTTTACTAAATTCAAAGGGGAAAGAACTGATACATGAAGGCCTGATTTCAGAAGTGTTGGAAGCATTAAAATTGCCTGAAGAAATAGCCGTAGTGCATATCAAAGGACACCAAGAAGGGATGACCCCAGAAATAAGAGGGAATAACCTAGCAGACCAAGAAGCCAAAGATGCAGCAGAAAATGGGACTGAACCAATTCTGTTAATCCTGACCCCAGAAAGGGGAGAATTGGAAATCCCCAAATTTAGTAAAGAAGAAGAAAAAGAATTATTTAAGATAGGGGGAGAACAAGATCAATCTGGAAAACGGAAACTTCCTGATGGGAGACAGTTACTTAATAAGCCACTCACTAAGAGAATATTAGAAGATATGCATCAAAAAACTCATTGGGGTACTCAAGCTAGCTTGTGTGATCATTTTCTAAAAAATTATGGGTGTATTGGAATCTTTGGGGTAGCAAAACAAATAACTGGGAACTGTAGAACTTGCCAAAGAGTGACTAGGAAAATAATGAGAAAAACAACATTAGGAGGCCGTGAGTTAGCTCTGCGACCATTCCAAAGTATCCAAGTAGATTTCACTAAACTTCCTCAAATACAGAGATGGAAGTTCCTATTAGTAATAGCAGACCACCTAACTTGTTGGGTAGAAGCAGTTCCTGCTACTAGAGCTACAGCTAACATAGTATGCAAAACCCTTCTGGAACAAATTATTCCCAGATATGGAATGGTTAATAAAATAAACTCAGATAGAAGAACACATTTTACATCCAAAGTCTTACAACAAATAACTCAAGCCTTGGGAATAAAATGGGAATTACATACCCCCTGGCACCCACAAAGTTCAGGCCAAGTAGAAAGAGTGAACCAGACTTTGAAAAAAACTTTAACAAAATTAATGATTGAAACTCAAATGTCATGGGTAAAATGCTTACCTTTGGCTCTGTTGAGAGGCCGAACACAGCCCAGGTCAGACCTGGGAGTGTCTCCTTATGAGATGATGTTCGGATTACCCTTCCTTACTGCTCAACATGAAACAGCCACTTATGAAGTAGGAGAAGTAAGTGTCAAAAAATATGTCACCGCAATTGCCAGAACACTTGAAAATTTGCGGCTGAAAGGAATGATCCCTCAAACCACAGCTTTGGAGTTCAAAATTCATAATATCCATTCAGGGGAATGGGTACTAGTAAAAACATGGAAAGAACAATCTTTGACTCCACAATGGGAGGGTCCTTTTCAGGTACTGCTGATGACTGAGGCCGCAATCCAGACCAAGGAACGAGGGTAGATCCATGCCAGCAGAATCAAAGGACCTGTAAAAGAACCTGAAGAGTGGACTGTAATATCCAAACCAGGTGATACCAAATTGATTCTTAAACGGAGACCAGGTGGCAATGAGCTAGAACAATCTAAATAATCCAAGGGATATGCAAAGAATCACACCTAACTGAGAAGTAAAAGCCAAATTTATATCAGTGGCCCCTGGACAAATTCTGGGACATCGTGGAGAAGAATATTCTCACTTCAAACAGGAAGGGTTGGGACTGGATCAAACAGGGAACTCTCATGTCCTGATTCTAGCCTGTGATTTGTATTAAGAAGGGGGAGAATCACAACTTCCATCAGTGCCACATCATATACCCTGTTTGAATCATTCTAACACGGGGCATGCCAACCACGTCAAATATAAGTAATTAATCTAGAGGGAAATTGGCATTTCACACCGTCGACACCCTAGTTGTAAAGGGTGTCAAGCACAAAATCAACCCCCTATCCAGACAAAATCATAAGCAACAAAAGCAATAACTTTGCTCTGCAGATGGGAATTACTAGTGCCTGTTGAATGGGAAACACCTAAGATACGATAAGATACTACAGTTAAAAAGGTGCCAAAAGAAATTTGCCTAAAAGCTACAAAGGAAGTGACAAGGAAATAGAGGGCAAGACCGGGTCGGCCACTGTACTCGCCACCGAGAAGATCCAATACACCTGCTATGGGTTGCAACCTCATAGGCAAGGGAGGTGGGAGTATAAGCCATGCCGGACCTCTGTTATTCCTTCTTTTGTCACTTCTCCTGGTCCCTTTTGGGACACCGGCAAGACCATGTTACAAATGCTATCGAAAGCTCTACATGGAAAGACACCGGGGCTTCTTTCTTATTACTCATACCCATACCAACAGTCACTGTTATGACTCATCCAAATTAGGTATTTGCATGCATAAAGGAGAAAAATATTGGATTACAGAAAATTTAGGAACAAGTGGAAACAGACTAAGAAGCAATTGTCCAAAAGGAGAAAAATAGATTTGCTCCACAGCTGCCACCAGGGGAACAGTCCAAGATTTGGTAAAAGAGCAAGTGGTAAGTAAAGATACAAAGCCAGCACAGCAACCTCGCCCTATATTCACCTCACCACGCCAGGACCTGTATGCAAAGCTCAAACAACAAAGAGGAAAAAACCCCAAGGTTAGGAAAAAACCTGTTTGTGGAATTGGGGGAGAGGATAGGTAAAGAACTTAACATAACCAACTGTTGGGTCTGTGGAGGAGCTTTAATGACAGAAGAATGGCCACGGAAAGGTAGCAGCGTAGGCCCGGTAGAACTCCTTAAATGGAACCGGACAAATATAAGAGGGGGGAACCGACCTGAGGGGTGGATTTTAAGTTCAACAGTGATAGGGGAAGAATGCCTCTGGCGAACTGGGATAAACTTTCTTAATGAAGTAGGAAACACTCCCTGTAAAAGCTATAAAGTGAGTAACAAAACTTCAAGGTGGTGGGTCCCAGAAAAACCAACTTGGTATTGAGCCCAGAAAAAAGGAAAAGACTGTGTATATGATCATGAAGTTGGACTCTTTCAGTGTAATGACACGAGGAAAAATCCTTATTTTGGAATCCCAGAAATAGCCAAATTTGGGGAGAATATAAATCAACAAGAAGGTGATTATTGGAAAGCACCAGATGGCTTCTTTTGGATATGTGGGAAAAGGGCATCCCCAAGACTCCCTTCACATTGGAAAGGGAGTTGTACACTAAGAATCATTCAACCAGGGTTTTTCCTTTTCCCAGAACCAGTGGGAGATCAATTAGGTATACCTCTCTATGAAGACTTCAAAAGAAAGAAAAGAGATTTAATTGGAGGATTCCAAAAATGGAAAGATGAGGAATGGCCCCCTGAACGAATATTAGAAACAGATGGGCCAGCTACCTAAGCACAAGATGGAAGTTGGGGATATCAGACCCCAATTTACATGCTGAATCGTATCATCAGACTCCAAGCTCTTGTAGAAATCATAACCAATGAAACAGCTGGGGCTATGGAATTAATAGTCAGCCAGCAACGCCAAACCAGAGCTGCAATACATCAAAATAGGCTGGCTTTAGACTATTTACTGGCCGAAGAAGGCGGTGTGTGCAGGAAGTTCAATACATCGGACTGTTGTTTAAAAATTGATGACAATGGGGATGCCGTTCTAGATATGGCCAACCAAATCAGAAAAATAGCCCATGTACCAGTCCAAAAATGGGAATCAATGATGTCTGCTAACTGGTGGGATGGCATATTGGGGAAAGAATGGTGGAAGAAGCTAGGTTTCTTCCTCTTATGTGCTACAGCTAGTCTAATATTTCTCCCTTGCTTGATCCCCCGCTTTATTCGGCTAATCACCAGCATAGTTCAAGGCATGCAAGTTGTGGCAATGCCTACTGACCCAAAGTTGGCTATGTCTGGAACAGCACAAAAAATTATGGTATTAAAAAGACAAAGTGATACAAAAGACCCTCTTGAAGAAGCCAAATTGATCTGTGAAAAGAACGAACAGACATTAGAAGCCAAGAAAAAAGAATTATTGCTCAAGCCAAATGATTTATAAAATAGAAAAGGGGGGATTGTTATAAACATATATTATATTAGCTTCTCGCAAAGTATAAAGTAGATATTATATAACGTTAGAAATGCTTTCTGCTGTGTGGATGTAGTTTTCTCTCTTTTTAGCAAGAATGTTAGCAAGTGTGAGCACGTAAGATAACCTCCAAACGAACAGAGGATGAGGCCCGAAAAGCTGCTAATCAACACTTTGTCTAGGGAGCAAAAGGGCCCAAAGGCTACTCCGCCCGGAGAACGGGCGGCCAGGAGAGTCCGGGAGATTTTATCACCACTCTGCCCGGAGAGACGAAGAGGCCCAAAGCTGCAATCAGCCCTGACTGTCTGGAGAATTAAGAAATCCACCCTACCATCGACTCTTGCCTAGCGGGCCCAACCCCAAGAATCAAGAGAAATAAAACCACAAGGCAGAAGACTAGGCACGCTCTAAAAAGGCGGAACCAAGGAGTGGCCATGCAGAACAGCTCCAGGAAAAGTTTTAATATGAATAAAGAACAGACAGTAAAAACGGTATAAAAAGGACTGACCTCTGGCATCAGGTGTGCTCTTGGCAGAGCGCCAAGGCAACTGGCTGTTACCCCGTTGCTTTATTTGATGTGTCTCTTATTGTCTTTATATTAAACCCCTTTAAATTCTCACAGGAGAGTGAACTTCGTTTTTCACAGAGAGAAGTTGTTCCCCCTGACAGCTAAGCTCCAACTACGGTGTCGCTTATGTCCTTCCCAGGACGGGCGGGAAAACGCCTCGGCGCAGCGCAGCGCTGGCCGGGAGCGGCCGGCACGGCACCGAGCGCGCTCCCCACTCCCTCCCGCCCGCGCCGCTGCGGAGACCCCGGGTTCGCCGGAATCGGCCACATGCTGCACGGAGGGCAGCGCGGCAAAGGCGGCCTCCCCTCGTCGCCCGGGGAAGGCCGGCCTCGGATCCCCGCTCTCTCCACCGGCACGGGCAGTGCCAGCAGCCTCTCGCTGTGGTCGCCGCTGGCCGAAAGCCTCGCCGCGCACCGCCCGGCCGGCCCCGCCGCTCCGCGGGGTCACACGGCACCTGCCGTGGGCGGCCGCCGAGCGACAGGAAGCAGAAGCGCTCACCGCCGCGCCGCTCGCCGCCCCGCCCGGGCGCTCCTCTCCTCGCGCTACCACGATGGCGCCGGCCCGCCCCGCCTTCCCCGTCGCCTGCGGCGCAACGCGGCTGCTCCGAGCCACGCAGCACGCGTGCGGCCGGGCCCTGCCGAGCTGCCGGCGGAGCCGGGGCACAGCACGGGCGGGAGAGCTTCCGGCGAGGCTGGGCGGGCGGCGAGCGCGGCCGAGCGTGAGCGCGCCAGGCGGGCGGCGGCGTGATGGAGAGCTAGATGGAGGCGGCAGCACCGCGCGGCATAAAATAGCTGATCGTCCGGCAGCCGCCCGCTCCGCAGCCCCTCGGCTGCTGTCGAGAAGGGCCCCGGCCCTGGCCGCGCCGGTGGCGAGGCGGCTCCGCAGCCCGCGGGCAGCCCTGGCGGGGCAGGGGAGCACTGCGGGCAGCCCCGGGGCCGCGCAGCCGTCTGCAACGCGCGGTGGGAGCCGCTGGGAACTATTTTACACGTCCCGGGGGGCTGGAGAGGAGCACGGAGACCACGCGGCAGGTCGCTGCCGTTAGGAAAAATTAATCCACGATGCCTGAGGTTTATATCCGAAAAGGAGACAGAGGAGTCCTGCAACATTCTTCGACTACAGGGAGAGTCCATGGGGCTTTTCCCATGGCGTCTGTCAAACGGTTGCGGGATGCAGCCCCCTTTTGATGCCAAGTTCCCGGCCACAGCACCCTCTTCCTTTTCCCCACTGGCTGAGGTATTCGGGAGATACAGACTTCCGGAACTGCCTACTCTATGCGCCCCCCTCTAATATGCACCCCCCTCTTGGCATCGAGAAGAAAGAAAAGAACCCCATTCCTAATGCTCTTAAGTCTTTGTTGCCTTGCTCTAGGTTCAGGAATTTAACACGGCCTTGATTAATCAACAGTCTCTGATGATTAGTAACAGTTCTAGAGAACTCCTAGTTTCTTCTGTTACTTCACTAGCCATAACTTCCTAGCCTTGTCTACAGGCCGATTCACACGGTCTCTTTGTAAAGACTCATCCATCTCATTCCTTTTAATCCCTCCTCTTTTTATTTGCTCTGTATTTGTCTTTACAAACCTTAATTACCATGGATTTAATTTTTTCTTCTGGAGTCTTCTTGGGTTTTGCTATTATTTGCAGTGACATTCTTTTCTGTCCTTTTGTAGTCATTTCTGGATCAGGTAGGCATGGCTGCTAGCGGCATCCCCTTGAGCACCTGCTGAAAGAGCTGCAGCCAGCATGGTGTCACGCATGGTAAAAAGATGAGAATTGCGATAGCATATAAGAGGAGAAATCGTATTCATTTAGCCCATAGCTGGCCAGTTAACTATGAAAATATGTCCCATTCCCATCCTTTCAACATTTGGACAGGTCCACGAGCTGACGTTATTTCCTTTGTTATTTGTTTGACCACTTTTCCGCTGTCATCTGCTTGCAAACAGCAGCTCGAGTCATTTAATTTCCCACAAACTCCTCCTTCTTCTGCCAACAGATAATCTAATACCATCCAATGTTGAAATACCGTTTTCCTCATTTAAGTGGGTTGCTCAGCAAAAAGGTCAAGCGCTGTGGCTGGCTGGTTGGTAATTATTTCCGAGACAGCTTGTAACCTAATTATCTCCTTCAAATGATAAATGGGTTCCCAGGCATCTGGGATTAATTCCTTAGGTTTCCAAGGGGCTGGTCCATTGTGTTGGGTAACTTGTTCTGTTGGCCGTTCATCATTTTCCCGTTTTGGGGTGCTCCCTCCAGCCAGGGCTGCATCAGCTGACTGCTTTTCTCTAATTAAATCATCACAGATTTTGATTCCTAAGCGATTTCCCAGAACTTGTAGTAGCAAAAAGAACAACAGTCTACTAAATATACCATATCCCTGACCAGTTTGGAGGTAACCTGAGCTAAGCATGTTGGCCACAAATCCAATACTGTCCTTTCAAAGCCCGTGTTCCATTAGCAAAGGAACCTACCCATGGTCATCAATTGGTGGCTCAAAATACAGCAGGATTCCCGGGCCTAACGGTCCTCCAACAAGAGTTGCCCCACCATAAGGGTCCCAGCATTTGCATTTCCAAGCTCCCGCACAGGGTTCCCACCTACATTTACATCTGCAAGCTGCTTGGTTGGATTTGGAGCAGAACTCACTAAAAGGCTTTGAGTTCCAATCCGGTGTGGCCATTCCCACTGATAATCACAAACAACATGTCTTCTACTTGTGGAATTTTTGTGGGGACTGCTCAAAAACAGGTGGTCAAAAAAACCCCTTGTCCCTCCCCATTGCTTTACAGGCTTCCAAATATTTTTGGTAAGTGTGATAAGAACGCCTTACGCAGCTACTGTTAGTGAGCCGAACAGGTATTTGATTGCATTTGCCTTGATATTTGGAACAATTGGAAGGAGGGCAATTGGGGGTCCAAACCCAGTTGTTCAAGCCCAGAGGGAAAGTCAATTGACAATTGCCTTTTCCTACATAGACACGCCCTATCCTATTAGGCAATAAGTGCCTGTTGGAGAAGAATGAAGTGGCCATGAACTTCCTTCTTTGGCCCCAAATCCCATCCCACTGTGGGCCCTCACATTGACCCACCATTTAGGTTCAGCTGGGCTAGCCAACTATGGCCACTCTTCAGATCCTCCTGGCCTTCCACAGAGCCAGCAATTGCTAAGGTTAAAAACTTTTGCTACTTCTTCTCCTAAGGCTGCAAATTGATTCTCCCACTCCTGGCCTAAACTCAGCTGACCATATCAAAGTAGAATTAGTAAGGAAAATGTTTTAATAGTGTCATCTAATTAGCTAGTCTAATTTTCCCGTTGTCTTCTGCAGCACCTGTGGCAATTGAAGACACAGAAACCACTTAACGTAACAAAATGGCCACAAGTATTAGCCCCCAAGTGAGTGGAGATTCTAGAGGAGGGATGCCTATACAGTCTATTTCAGCAGACGGTCTGAAGGTAGGACTGCGGGGCTTCTTCCGATGTCGAAGCACTGCCTACTGCTCCGGCCCACTCCTGCAGAGTGTCAGTCACGGCCTCCCGGCCTTCTCCTCCAGCTGAGATGTGCAAATCTCCGAGGCTTCAGAGACCTTGACCCGAGAGTGACGGGTTCACCTGTGTTCAGCTTACTTGACGGCTGTTTTCTGTCGTCAGTGACACTTGGAATGGGCCACGCCATTTCACCAGCACTGGCGCTTCTTTCTACTCCTTAATTAGGACTCAATCTCCTGGTTGGATGTTAAAAGCAGCAAAGTCCAAAGGCCGGGCTTGCGCCAGCTGAGTTTCCTGTTGAAGGGGTTTCACAAGAAGCAGGATCCTGGCCACAGATGGTTTTAAAAATGCATCACTTGCCTCTACCCCCCCCACTGGGTGGAGACTTACCAGGAGGGCAATTGCAAACAACGATTGAAAGGGAGATAACTGAATCTCTCTTCTGGGTTGGGCCCTCATTCTCACCAAAGCCAATGTCCAAAGCCCTACCCATGGCATCTTGGTTTCTATTACCAGCTTCAAAAGGTGTTTATTTCTCTCTTCATTGTTTTCTACCCGAGCCGAGCTCTGGGGGTGCCAGGGCCTATGGAGGTTCCATTGTGTTCCTAAAGAAGCCAAAACCCCTTGAAGGATCTTTCCTGCAAAATGAGTTCCCCTATCTGAATCTATTGCTTCTACAATGCTGTATCTTGGAATGATTTGTTCCAAAAATGCCTTAAGAACTGATCCTGTCATTACTGAAGTAGTTGGAAATACTTCTGGCCACCTTGCTAGCTGACATACGATTACCAGAAGATATTAAGCCTTGCCACTTGGGGCATCTCCGGAAAATCCACCTGGCATCTTTGGAAGGGCCATGCAGCCCAAGGCCTCCCTCCTCTAGCAAGTTACTTTGTAACTTGGCTGTTGGCTTTAGCACAGATCAAGCAACCTTCAACAGCTCCTTTTGCCAGTCTAAAAAGACTCCCAGCAACATACATCATGAGATAGGCTTCTGCCAATCCTCAGGAAGTGCAAGAACTCTCTTAATGGAGTTGCTTTAATATTGGTAGGGCCAAAGGTTCTGGTATCTCTTGTTTGCCATCCCTTGGAAACCAATTCTTGCCTTTTTTCTCTGCCACACGACTTTTAACTGTATGTCAAACTGCTGTGGTAGAAAAGACAGCTTCCTGGGCAGTGATGGAGTCACGGGGAGCAAAGGGGGCATCTTGGAGAGTTCTGGCAGAAGTGTGGCTTTCTGAGTTTCTTCATCCACCAAAAAGGAGACAGAGGAGTCCTGTAACATTCTTCAACTCCAGGGAGAGGCCATGGGGCTTTTGCCATGGAGTCTCTCAAATGATTGCGGGAAGCAGCCCCCTTCTGATGTTAAGTTCCTGGCAACAGCACCCTCTGAGGTACTCGGGAATTACAGACTTCCGGAACTGCCTACTCTACGCCCCCCTCTAATATGCAGTCCCCTTTTGGAATGGAAAAGGAAGAAAACCAAACTATTCCTAATGCTGGGAAGTCTTTGCTGCCTTGCTCTAGGTTCAGGAATTTAGCAGGGCCTTGGCTGAGCAACAGTCTCTGTTGATTAGTAACAGTTTCTAGAACGAATACTTTCTTCTGTTACTTCCCCCCCTGTAAATTCCTAGCCTTGTCTAAGGAGAGATTCACACGGTCTCTTTGTAAAGACACATCTATCTTACTCCTTTCACTCCCACACCTTCCTTGCGGTGGAACGGCTCTCCCCGGCACAGCACCTGGCACAAAACCCCCGTATACGCACACACACACCTGCACTTACCCTGCACTCCACTGCACACACACACACACACACACCTCCCGCATACTAACACCCCCTCCACATCCCCACCATGCTACTTGCAGTGGCCCCGCCCCTGCCATCCCCACCGGCTGGCAGCACCCACTCCTCGCATGCTTCCCCATGCCTTGCATTTCCTTGCTGCCCCCTCTGTAGCCTTCCCTCAACCTGCCTTTTCTCCCCTGCCTTGCACTGACTTGCTCACCCATCCCCCACCTGACTTCCTTTCACATTCGTCTAGGTCTGGCCTCACCTTTCCTTTTCCTTCTAGGACCCTCATTGCCTTGCCTCGCCTCGCAAAGCCACCACTTGCCTTGCCTTGCCCTTGAACCCCTCCCTTGCCTTGCATGACCTTGCTCACCCCTCCCCCACCTGGAATTCAACACCCCTTTTCAATGACATTTCTGGGCCTTGCCCTGCCCTTTCTGCTCCTCCGAGGAATCTCAAAGCTCTCAAGCATCTCCGGTGTTTCAGGATCCCATGAGAGGAAGACCAGGGGAGGACGCATGTTGCCACACATCTCTGTGGGCAGCCTTTGTCTGGGAGCAATCCTTGCATGTCTTGAACCTTGGAGGGGCAATTCACATTTTGCCCTTGAGCTCGGGGACCAGAAAGAGAGTTCTTTTGCATACAAGGGAAAGCAGGTAGCTCAAGTCTTTTAGGTACAGAGGAGAGATGACCCACGCGGGATCAAGGCCACACAGAGCACTTGGTCCTGGCCACTTTTGTGTACCAGCAGTCCTTGAATGTACTTCTCACCTGCCTTGCCTGGCCTTGCCTTGGCAACACAACAGTTGCCTTGCCTTGCCCTGCTAGCCCTCTGGAGCCTTGCATTCCTTTGCACGGCCATGCCCAGCACATGACCTGCCTACTGTTTTCCTCCAGGGCCTTGGCTTGCTGAGCCCTTCCTGTTTCTGCCTGGCCTTCCCATCAGTGGCCCTTCCTTCCTACAGCCAGCCTTGCCTCTAACTTCTGGACCTTCTCTTGTCTACCACTCCATTTGCTTTCCCCTCACTGCTCTGGCCTTGCCTACCTCTCCCTTGACTTGCCCACAATTGCCTGCACTCGGTTTGCAGCGCCTTGCCTGCATGGAAGGCAAGGGAAAGAGTGGTAGGCTGGGCAAAGCAAAGCCAGCAAGTTGTAGGCAGTGCGAGGCAAGGCAGACGTAGGCAAAGGAAGCAGAGCAAGGGTACCTTAAGAAGAACTAGACAAGGCAAGGCCAAGAGACTCGGAGTGCCTTTCCTTGGGAAGGCAAGGACATAGTGCCAGTGTTGCTGGAGCAGATGTTAAGGTACTGTGGGGAGGAATAGTCCAGCAAGACATTTCTCTTCTGGCCCCTGTGCGTGTGGGGGCAATTGTTGGACATATTCAATACTGGAGGCGGATCAGTCGCTGGATGTGTTGTATTTTGGAGGAGGGGATGCCGTTTCTTTGGAGATGGGCTTGTAGTTGCTCTCTTTGGCAAGGAAGGCAGGTTTGGATGTGCACATCAGGTACTCCTAGGGATTTTAAAGGCTTTTCCCAACAGGCAGAGCTCTCTCTGGGTTCGAGCTGTTGAGCTGTCAGTGGGAATGCAAAGGCCAAGCTCTTAAGCTATTTGTCCTGGTGCCTTCAGTGTGTGAGCAGTCCCTGGTGCCGTTGCCTTTGGATCCTGACTCTGGGAGAGGAAAGGCTTAGGATGGTACCTAGAGCTGAGAAGGAGAGTGCTGAGAACAGCGTGTGTGCTGCTAGTTTGAGGGGTGCAGGTGAAGTTGTAGGCAGCAAGATCTTCCTCAGCTGGCACTGTTTTGAGCCCTGTTTTTGCCAGATGGTTTCAAGTTGGTGGGCGGAATCTGCGAGAGGGAAAAGATTTGTATGGGCCAAAGAGGTGTGGTGTAAAGAAGAGTGTGCTCTTGGAAGGGGAAGATGAGGGCAACCTTTTTGTCCTGACACCGTTGATTTGAGTGCAGGGCCGTTTGCAAGTTGCCTCTGTCTGCCCTTGGGGTGGTTTCGAGCTGGGCCAGGTGCTTGGCCTTCTTTTGCAAGTCTGCAGCGCCGTCGTGTGGTTGTTTCCATGAGCGCTGACAGTGCCCGGCAAAAAGCGCTTGGCTGGCGCGGCCCCAGTCGTGTGGAAGCAGTTGGTGGAAGAGCTCCGCTGTGCATCCTGCCTCTTGGAGACATAAAAGGATGTAACCCTGCGCGTAGCGGGGAAGCAAGACGAATCTTTTCATTGTTGGCTGAGCAGTTTCTACGCGGCAAAAGTAAAGGCAGTTTCAGCACGGCCTCTTTCTTTCAGAACCTTTTCTGTGCCATCATGAACATGCTCAACATGCCACTCGCACCCGCTGAACTGCATCAAAGGCCCTGGAGATAGGCGCTTTCCTTCAAGCTCTCTGTAGCATCGTACCCTCCACCTCTGGCGGATCCCAAAGCCCTTCCAAACATCCAGCAGCTGCACGCAGAGAACAAGTGCTAAAACAAGGCGTTGGCCTTCCTAGTCCTTTTAAAGTCTGTGAACTAGGCGAAACATTCCAGTGAGCAGCACTTTCCTTCGCAACTATATCTAGAGCATCATCACATTCTCTCCAAGTGGGTAAGTCCACCCTTGCAGCGCAGCGTTTGCAGCCACAGTTCGGACTGAGAGATAGGCCAGGTGAGAAAGCATTTCTTGACTATCCCTCTTCTCTGGAAGACTTGATACTCGCAGCGCAACCACGTCCACACACCTTCAGTGTGGCCAGGTTCAAGCAGCTAGAGCTCCCAGAGATGGGAGAGTCAGGAGAGAAGACGTTCCAAAAGTACCGTGTACTTACAGCAGCATTAAAACTGTGCACAGCAGTCTGCAGCACTGTAGACTGCGGCTTCTCCGACAGACGAGCCATCCCATTGTTGCCTCTCGCAGCCTGCTTGCTAGCTGCTCTCCTGAAGAAAAGAACTAGAAGAAAAAGCCAATGCTGGGCTGCACCTTCCCCTTGCCTTACGTAAAGCCACCTAAACTCCCCGCTGCACTCTCTACTTCCCCTCTCCTTGGAAGCGACCACTGTGTTTGCTGCATCTCGAAGCCTAAAGTTAAGCGCCAGTGGTTTTGGGGATGGTTGGAAGAGGGATAAGTAGTAGCACAAGGAAGTAGTTGTCGTTGAACTTCCTCCTTCTCAATGCTAACGTGAATTGGGCAGGCAGGCGAGTGCTAGCCACGCTCCTTTCTCAGTTTGTACGCTGCGGACACGAGTCCGGTGCTCTGCGCCTTCGTTCGGCCTCTTTAGTACCCATGTCGCTCTTTCATTCAGCCGGAGTCGAAGCGTCGTCTACTTCTCGCCCGGAGAGCACGGTGCCGGCAGCGAAATGCCCCAGCCGACTGCTTCTGCCGACACACGCCTGGTCTATGCACTTTCCCTCGCAGCGACATACAGCAGCACTTTCGGTCTTTCTTGTCGTCCAAATGTAAAGGGAAAGATTCTCTGCTATGTCCCGCCCAGAGAACAGTTTTAGGTCAACCAGCACGCCCAGAGCTTGCCCTCGACGCGTGGAAACTTGTGTTTGCACCACATTCAAGTGGCTGCCGTCTTTCCTTTACAGCCTGCAGAGCACCGTCAGACCGCCGTGCTCTCTGCACCTGCCTTCTCAGTTCTAAGTACTACCGCGCCTCTTACAGCCTTGCAGGAAGCAAAGACACGGGTAGTCATCTCGCAGAGAAGAACGTGGAAGGACGAAAGGATGACCTTCCTTTCTCCTGCTTCTTGCCTGAATTGTGGTGCTGTATTGAAAGTCTTGGCTAGCGAAAAGCTCATCCAGCAAGTGCCTCATTCCTGACGCATCTCGCTGAGCGAGAGTTTCACGAAGAGTTTAGACTCTGGAAACAGCAAGAAAATGATTGTACGTCGAGCTGAGGAAAATCCGTGCACAGCACACTGTGGATGCGTGCAGTGTTCGCGCTGAAGAGCGCCAAAACGCAAAGCCATCGCTGGGCTTCAGTTTTGTCCAGACCGCAGAAGGCAAAGAACGAAGCAACTGGGCACCGCGTTAACGTACTCAGTGGACCGAATTTCAAATGTCCAGCCAAAAGCTGCTTCATAAGCAGATTCAGCTGAGAATGCTCTGGCTGCTTCACAAAGTAAGGCGCAGCCGTTTCCATTCATCACACTACCTGGCCAGAAGCAGTATCCTACACCTTCAATGCTGCAGCGTCCATGCAGCTGGAGCACACGCAGTAGGACGCGTCCAGATAGACGGCGTTCTTCAAGTACCCCCCTCCTCCAAGCAGCCTTGAAACTGAGCACAACACACTGCGGCTCGGGAGCTTCCTTCTCAGATAGACGTGCCGTCACGTTATTCACTCTCGCAGCTCCGTTGCCCACTTGCAGCAGCTGCTACCAAAGCAAAATGCTCCAGAAGTAAAAAGCACTGCCGGGCTGCACTTTCCCTTGCCTCACGTAAAGCACCATAAACTGTCCGCTGTGCTCTGTATTTCCATTCTCCGCCGCATCTACCACTGTTATCTCTGCATCTCGAAGCATAAAGCTCGGCACAATTCCTCCCAGGGAACGCTGGAAGAGAAATAGGCAGCAGCACAAGTAGCTGCAAGTGGAACTTTCTGTTTTAAAACGCTAACGTGAATCCGGAAACAAGCGAGTGACAGCCAGGCTTCCTCTTGCAGCCTGTGCGATGCACACACCAGCTCGGTGCTCTGCCCTCATTCTTTAATGCTCTTCGTACCATGTCGCGCTTTCATTCTGCCGGAGTCGAAGCGTCGTCTACTTCTCGCCCAGAGAGCACGGTGCCAGCGGAGAAAGGCTCCAGAAAAACGCTCCAGGCTGCTGATTCTTCCCAAACACACCAGGGCTATGCACTTTCCTTCGCAGCGCTAAGTAGCATCACATTCTGTTTGCGTTGGAGCCGGAATGCAAAGGGAAAGATTCTCGGTTACGTCTCACTCAGCGCCCAGTTTTAGGTCACCAAGCTTACCCGGAGCTTACCCGCGACGCGTGGAAATTGGTATTTGCACCATATTCAAGTGGTAGCTTTCTTTCCTTTACAGCCTGCAGAGCGCCGTCAGATCGCGGTGCTCTCTGCACCTGCCTTCTCCCTTCCAAGTACCACCGCGCACCTTACAGCCTTGCAGGAAGCAAAGACGTGGAGAGATGTCTCGCAGAGAAGATCGTGCAAAGACGAAAAGATGTTCTTCTTTGCTTTTCCTCGTCGCCCAGATTGTGGTGCTCTACTGAAAGCGTGGGCTAACGAATGGCTAATCTAGCATGTGCTTCCCTTCTAATGCATTTCGCTGAGCGAGAGCTGAGGAAAATCCTTGCACTGTACACTATGGATGCGTGCAGTAGACACGCAGAAGAGCGGCACAGCTCATAACCATCGCACACTCCAGCCCAGAGCTCTGGGGCTGCGTTCTTCTCAATTTCCGGCGCTGGACAGAACTGAGACATTGAGCTTTGGCTCTCTTTAGTGTGTGTACTGCACGCATCCAGAGCGCGCTGTGCACAGATTCTCCTCAGCGCTACGTGCAAGCACAGACTTTCTGCTTCGCAGAGCCCAACTGTCCGCCGAAGCTCTCGCTCAGAGAAATGTGTCAGGAGAGAAGCACTTGCTGGATTAGCCTTACACTGGCCAACAGTTCCAAAGAAGCACCATAGTCTTCTTGCGAGAAAGGATAATAAAACACATGTATTGTCCCAGCAAAGTTCTCTGTGCTAGCCGAAGCCGAGAATCTTTCCCTTAAGATTAAGACCACAACGCAGACAGCATTTTGTGCTACTTAACGCTGAGAGGGATAGCCCAGGCGTGTTTCGGCAGAGGCAGAAGCCCGGAGCGTTTCTCTGCCGGCACCGTGCTCTCAGGCGAGAAGTAGACGACGCTTCGACTCCGGCAGAATGAAAAGCGCGACATGGTACGAAGAGCATACGAATGAGGGCGCAGAGCACCGAGCTGGTGTGCGCATCGCACAGGCTGCAAGAAGAAGCGTGGCTGCCGCTCGCTTCTTTGCGGATTCACGTTAGCAGTTGAAAACAAAAGTTCCACTTGCAGCTACTTGTGCTGCTACCTATTTCTCTTCCAGCTTTCCCTGGGAAGAATTGTGCTGCGAGAGTGAATAACGTGACGGCACGTCTATCTGAGAAGGAAGCTCCCGAGCCGCAGTGTGTTGTGCTCAGTTTCAAGGCTGCTTGGAGAAGGGGGTACTTGAAGACCGCCTTCTATCTCGACGCGTCCTACTGCGTGTGCTCCAGCTGCATGGACGCTGCAGCATTGAAGGTGTAGGATACTGCTTCTGGCCAGGTAGTGTGATGAATGGAAACGGCTGCGCCTTACTTTGTGAAGCAGCCAGAGCATTCTCAGCTGAATCTGCTTATGAAGCAGCTTTTGGCTGGACATTTGAAATTCGGTCCACTGAGTACGTTAACGCGGTGCCCAGCTGCTTCGTTCTTCGCCTTCTGCCGTCTGGACAGAACTGAAGCCCAGCGATGGCTTTGATTTTTGCCGCTCTTCAGCATGTGTACTGCACGCATCCGCAGTGTGCTGTGCAAGGATTTTCCTCAGCTCTCCCTCAGCGAAATGCATCAGGTGAGAAACACTTGCTGGATTAGCCTTTCGCTGGCCATGGCTTTCAGTACAGCACCACAATCTGGGCGACGAGGAGGAGCAAAGAAGAACATCTTTTCGTCTTTGCACGTTCTTCTCTGCGAGACGACTATCCGCGTCATTGCTTCCTGCAAGGCTATATTCTGCGCAGTGGTACTTGAAAGGGAGAAGGCAGGTGCAGAGAGCACCGCGATCTGACGGCGCTCTGCAGGCTGTAAAGGAAAGAGGGCTGCCACTGGAATGTGTGCAAACACAAGTTTCCACGAGTCGCGGGCAAGCTCTGGGCGTGCTTGTTGACCTAAAACTGTTCTCTGTGCCCGACATTGCTGAGAATCTTTCCCTTTACATTTGGACGACAAGAAAAGACCGAAAGTGCTGCTGTATGTCGCTGCGAGAAAAGTGCATAGCCCTGGTGTGTTTCGGAAGGGCAGTCGGCTGGGGCATTTCTCTTCCGGCACCGTGCTCTCCGGGCGAGAAGTAGACGACGCTTCGACTCCGGCTGAATGAAAAGCGCGACATGGTACGAAGAGCATACGAATGAGGGCGCAGAGCACCGAGCTGGTGTGCGCATCGCACAGGCTGCAAGAAGAAGCGTGGCTGCCGCTCGCTTCTTTGCGGATTCACGTTAGCAGTTGAAAACAAAAGTTCCACTTGCAGCTACTTGTGCTGCTACCTATTTCTCTTCCAGCTTTCCCTGGGAAGAATTGTGCCGAGCTTTATGCTTCGAGATGCAGAGATGACAGTGGTAGATGCAGCGGAGAATGGAAATAAAGAGTGCAGCGGACAGTTTACAGTGCTTTACGTGAGGCAAAGGAAAAGGTTTGCTCAGCAGTGCTTTTTACTTCTGGAGCATTTTGCTTTGGTAGCAGCTGCTGCAAGTGGGCAACGGAGCTGCGAGAGTGAATAACGTGACGGCACGTCTATCTGAGAAGGAAGCTCCCGAGCCGCAGTGTGTTGTGCTCAGTTTCAAGGCTGCTTGGAGGAGGGGGGTACTTGAAGAACGCCGTCTATCTGGACGCGTCCTACTGCGTGTGCTCCAGCTGCATGGACTCTGCAGCATTGAAGGTGTAAGAAACTTCTTCTGGCCAGGTAGTGTGATAGAGTGCAACGGCTACGCCTTACTTTGTGAACCATCCAGAGCATTCTCAGCTGAATCTGCTTGTGAAGCAGCTCTTGGCTGGACATTTGAAATTCGGTCCACTGAGTACGTTAACGCGGTGCCCAGCTGCTTCGTTCTTCGCCTTCTGCCGTCTGGACAGAACTGAAGCCCAGCGATTGCTTTTAGCTGTGGCTCCCTTCAGCATGTGTACTGCACGCATCCGCAGTGTGCTGTGCAAGGATTTTCCTCAGCTCTCCCTCAGCGAGATGCGTCAGGTGAGAAACACTTGCTGGATTAGCCTTTCGCTGGCCAAGGCTTTTAATACAGCACCACAATATGGGCGACGAGGAGAAAGGAAGAACATCTTTTCGTCCTGGCACGTTCTTCTGAGCGACATGACTATCCGCGTGTTTGCTTCCTGCAAAGCTGTATTGTGCGCGGCGGTATTGGAACTGAGAAGGCAGGTGTAGAGAGCACCGGGATCTGACGGCGTTCTGCAGCCTGTAAAGGAAAGACGGCTACCACTTGAATGTGGTGCAAACACAAGTTTCCACGCGTCGAGGGCAAGCTCTGGGCGTGCTGGTTGACCTAAAACTGTTCTCTGGGCGGGACATAGCAGAGAATCTTTCCCTTTCCATTTGGACGACAAGAAAGACCGAAAGTGCTGCTGTATGTCGCTGCGAGGGAAAGTGCATAGACCAGGCGTGTGTCGGCAGAAGCAGTCGGCTGGGGCATTTCGCTGCCGGCACCGTGCTCTCTGGGCGAGAAGTAGACGACGCTTCGACTCCGGCTGAATGAAAGAGCGACATGGGTACTAAAGAGGCCGAACGAAGGCGCAGAGCACCGGACTCGTGTCCGCAGCGTACAAACTGAGAAAGGAGCGTGGCTAGCACTCGCCTGCCTGCCCAATTCACGTTAGCATTGAGAAGGAGGAAGTTCAACGACAACTACTTCCTTGTGCTACTACTTATCCCTCTTCCAACCATCCCCAAAACCACTGGCGCTTAACTTTAGGCTTCGAGATGCAGCAAACACAGTGGTCGCTTCCAAGGAGAGGGGAAGTAGAGAGTGCAGCGGGGAGTTTAGGTGGCTTTACGTAAGGCAAGGGGAAGGTGCAGCCCAGCATTGGCTTTTTCTTCTAGTTCTTTTCTTCAGGAGAGCAGCTAGCAAGCAGGCTGCGAGAGGCAACAATGGGATGGCTCGTCTGTCGGAGAAGCCGCAGTCTACAGTGCTGCAGACTGCTGTGCACAGTTTTAATGCTGCTGTAAGTACACGGTACTTTTGGAACGTCTTCTCTCCTGACTCTCCCATCTCTGGGAGCTCTAGCTGCTTGAACCTGGCCACACTGAAGGTGTGTGGACGTGGTCGCGCTGCGAGTATCAAGTCTTCCAGAGAAGAGGGATAGTCAAGAAATGCTTTCTCACCTGGCCTATCTCTCAGTCCGAACTGTGGCTTCAAACGCTGCGCTGCAAGGGTGGACTTACCCACTTGGAGAGAATGTGATGATGCTCTAGATATAGTTGCGAAGGAAAGTGCTGCTCACTGGAATGTTTCGCCTAGTTCACAGACTTTAAAAGGACTAGGAAGGCCAACGCCTTGTTTTAGCACTTGTTCTCTGCGTGCAGCTGCTGGATGTTTGGAAGGGCTTTGGGATCCGCCAGAGGTGGAGGGTACGATGCTACAGAGAGCTTGAAGGAAAGTGCCTATCTCCAGGGCCTTTGATGCAGTTCAGCGGGTGCGAGTGGCATGTTGAGCATGTTCATGATGGCACAGAAAAGGTTCTGAAAGAAAGAGGCCGTGCTGAAACTGCCTTTACTTTTGCCGCGTAGAAACTGCTCAGCCAACAATGAAAAGATTCGTCTTGCTTCCCCCCTACGCGCAGGGTTACATCCTTTTATGTCTCCAAGAGGCAGGATGCACAGCGGAGCTCTTCCACCAACTGCTTCCACACGACTGGGGCCGCGCCAGCCAAGCGCTTTTTGCCGGGCACTGTCAGCGCTCATGGAAACAACCACACGACGGCGCTGCAGACTTGCAAAAGAAGGCCAAGCACCTGGCCCAGCTCGAAACCACCCCAAGGGCAGACAGAGGCAACTTGCAAACGGCCCTGCACTCAAATCAACGGTGTCAGGACAAAAAGGTTGCCCTCATCTTCCCCTTCCAAGAGCACACTCTTCTTTACACCACACCTCTTTGGCCCAAACAAATCTTTTCCCTCTCGCAGATTCCGCCCACCAACTTGAAACCATCTGGCAAAAACAGGGCTCAAAACAGTGCCAGCTGAGGAAGATCTTGCTGCCTACAACTTCACCTGCACCCCTCAAACTAGCAGCACACACGCTGTTCTCAGCACTCTCCTTCTCAGCTCTAGGTACCATCCTAAGCCTTCCCTCTCCCAGAGTCAGGATCCAAAGGCAACGGCACCAGGGACTGCTCACACACTGAAGGCACCAGGACAAATAGCTTAAGAGCTTGGCCTTTGCATTCCCACTGACAGCTCAACAGCTCGAACCCAGAGAGAGCTCTGCCTGTTGGGAAAAGCCTTTAAAATCCCTAGGAGTACCTGATGTGCACATCCAAACCTGCCTTCCTTGCCAAAGAGAGCAACTACAAGCCCATCTCCAAAGAAACGGCATCCCCTCCTCCAAAATACAACACATCCAGCGACTGATCCGCCTCCAGTATTGAATATGTCCAACAATTGCCCCTACACGCACAGGGGCCAGAAGAGAAATGTCTTGCTGGACTATTCCTCCCCACAGTACCTTAACATCTGCTCCAGCAACACTGGCACTATGTCCTTGCCTTCCCAAGGAAAGGCACTCCGAGTCTCTTGGCCTTGCCTTGTCTAGTTCTTCTTAAGGTACCCTTGCTCTGCTTCCTTTGCCTGCGTCTGCCTTGCCTCGCACTGCCTACAACTTGCTGGCTTTGCTTTGCCCGGCCTACCACTCTTTCCCTTGCCTTCCATGCAGGCAAGGCGCTGCAAACCGAGTGCAGGCAATTGTGGGCAAGTCAAGGGAGAGGTAGGCAAGGCCAGAGCAGTGAGGGGAAAGCAAATGGACTGGTAGGCAAGAGAAGGCCCAGAAGTTAGAGGCAAGGCTGGCTGTAGGAAGGAAGGGCCACTGATGGGAAGGCCAGGCAGAAACAGGAAGGGCTCAGCAAGCCAAGGCCCTGGAGGAAAACAGTAGGCAGGTCATGTGCGGGGCATGGCCGTGCAAAGGAATGCAAGGCTACAGAGGGCTAGCAGGGCAAGGCAAGGCAACTGTTGTGTTGCCAAGGCAAGGCCAGGCAAGGCAGGTGAGAAGTACATTCAAGGACTGCTGGTGCACAAAAGTGGCCAGGACCAAGTGCTCTGTGTGGCCTTGATCCCGCGTGGGTCATCTCTCCTCTGTACCTAAAAGACTTGAGCTACCTGCCTTCCCTTGTATGCAAAAGAACTCTCTTTCTGGTCCCCGAGCTCAAGGGCAAAATGTGAATTGCCCCTCCAAGGTTCAAGACATGCAAGGATTGCTCCCAGACAAAGGCTGCCCACAGAGATGAGTGTGGCAACATGCGTCCTCCCCTGGTCTTCCTCTCATGGGATCCTGAAACACCGGAGATGCTTGAGAGCTTTGAGATTCCTCGGAGGAGCAGAAAGGGCAGGGCAAGGCCCAGAAATGTCATTGAAAAGGGGTGTTGAATTCCAGGTGGGGGAGGGGTGAGCAAGGTCATGCAAGGCAAGGGAGGGGTTCAAGGGCAAGGCAAGGCAAGTGGTGGCTTTGCGAGGCGAGGCAAGGCAATGAGGGTCCTAGAAGGAAAAGGAAAGGTGAGGCCAGACCTAGACGAATGTGAAAGGAAGTCAGGTGGGGGATGGGTGAGCAAGTCAGTGCAAGGCAGGGGAGAAAAGGCAGGTTGAGGGAAGGCTACAGAGGGGGCAGCAAGGAAATGCAAGGCATGGGGAAGCATGCGAGGAGTGGGTGCTGCCAGCCGGTGGGGATGGCAGGGGCGGGGCCACTGCAAGTAGCATGGTGGGGATGTGGAGGGGGTGTTAGTGTGCGGGAGGTGTGTGTGTGTGTGTGTGTGCAGTGGAGTGCAGGGTAAGTGCAGGTGTGTGTGTGCGTATACGGGGGTTTTGTGCCAGGTGCTGTGCCGGGGAGAGCCGTTCCACCGCAAGGAAGGTGTGGGCGTGAAAGGAGTAAGATAGATGTGTCTTTACAAAGAGACCGTGTGAATCTCTCCTTAGACAAGGCTAGGAATTTACAGGGGGGGAAGTAACAGAAGAAAGTATTCGTTCTAGAAACTGTTACTAATCAACAGAGACTGTTGCTCAGCCAAGGCCCTGCTAAATTCCTGAACCTAGAGCAAGGCAGCAAAGACTTCCTAGCATTAGGAATAGTTTGGTTTTCTTCCTTTTCCATTCCAAAAGGGGAGTGCATATTAGAGGGGGGCATAGAGTAGGCAGTTCCGGAAGTCTGTAATTCCCGAGTACCTCAGAGGGTGCTGTTGCCAGGAACTTAGCATCAGAAGGGAGCTGCATCCCGCAATCATTTGAGAGACTCCATGGCAAAAGCCCCATGGCCTCTCCCTGGAGTTGAAGAATGTTACAGGACTCCTCTGTCTCCTTTTTGGTGGATGAAGAAACTCAGAAAGCCACACTTCTGCCAGAACTCTCCAAGATGCCCCCTTTGCTCCCCGTGACTCCATCACTGCCCAGGAAGCTGTCTTTTCTACCGCAGCAGTTTGACATACAGTTAAAAGTCGTGTGGCAGAGAAAAAAGGCAAGAATTGGTTTCCAAGGGATGGCAAACAAGAGATACCAGAACCTTTGGCCCTACCAATATTAAAGCAACTCCATTAAGAGAGTTCTTGCACTTCCTGAGGATTGGCAGAAGCCTATCTCATGATGTATGTTGCTGGGGGTCTTTTTAGACTGGCAAAAGGAGCTGTTGAAGGTTGCTTGATCTGTGCTAAAGCCAACAGCCAAGTTACAAAGTAACTTGCTAGAGGAGGGAGGCCTTGGGCTGCATGGCCCTTCCAAAGATGCCAGGTGGATTTTCCGGAGATGCCCCAAGTGGCAAGGCTTAATATCTTCTGGTAATCGTATGTCAGCTAGCAAGGTGGCCAGAAGTATTTCCAACTACTTCAGTAATGACAGGATCAGTTCTTAAGGCATTTTTGGAACAAATCATTCCAAGATACAGCATTGTAGAAGCAATAGATTCAGATAGGGGAACTCATTTTGCAGGAAAGATCCTTCAAGGGGTTTTGGCTTCTTTAGGAACACAATGGAACCTCCATTGGCCCTGGCACCCCCAGAGCTCGGCTCGGGTAGAAAACAATGAAGAGAGAAATAAACACCTTTTGAAGCTGGTAATAGAAACCAAGATGCCATGGGTAGGGCTTTGGACATTGGCTTTGGTGAGAATGAGGGCCCAAGCCAGAAGAGAGATTCAGTTATCTCCCTTTCAATCGTTGTTTGCAATTGCCCTGGTAAGTCTCCACCCAGTGGGGGGGGGTAGAGGCAAGTGATGCATTTTTAAAACCATCTGTGGCCAGGATCCTGCTTCTTGTGAAACCCCTTCAACAGGAAACTCAGCTGGTGCAAGCCCGGCCTTTGGACTTTGCTGCTTTTAACATCCAACCAGGAGATTGAGTCCTAATTAAGGAGTAGAAAGAAGCGCCAGTGCTGGTGAAATGGCGTGGCCCATTCCAAGTGTCACTGACGACAGAAAACAGCCGTCAAGTAAGCTGAACACAGGTGAACCCGTCACTCTCGGGTCAAGGTCTCTGAAGCCTCGGAGATTTGCACATCTCAGCTGGAGGAGAAGGCCGGGAGGCCGTGACTGACACTCTGCAGGAGTGGGCCGGAGCAGTAGGCAGTGCTTCGACATCGGAAGAAGCCCCGCAGTCCTACCTTCAGACCGTCTGCTGAAATAGACTGTATAGGCATCCCTCCTCTAGAATCTCCACTCACTTGGGGGCTAATACTTGTGGCCATTTTGTTACGTTAAGTGGTTTCTGTGTCTTCAATTGCCACAGGTGCTGCAGAAGACAACGGGAAAATTAGACTAGCTAATTAGATGACACTATTAAAACATTTTCCTTACTAATTCTACTTTGATATGGTTAGCTGAGTTTAGGCCAGGAGTGGGAGAATCAATTTGCAGCCTTAGGAGAAGAAGTAGCAAAAGTTTTTAACCTTAGCAATTGCTGGCTCTGTGGAGGGCCAGGAGGATCTGAAGAGTGGCCATAGTTGGCTAGCCCAGCTGAACCTAAATGGTGGGTCAATGTGAGGGCCACAGTGGGATGGGATTTGGGGCCAAAGAAGGAAGTTCATGGCCACTTCATTCTTCTCCAACAGGCACTTATTGCCTAAATAGGATAGGGCGTGTCTATGTAGGAAAAGGCAATTGTCAATTGACTTTCCCTCTGGGCTTGAACAACTGGGTTTGGACCCCCAATTGCCCTCCTTCCAATTGTTCCAAATATCAAGGCAAATGCAATCAAATACCTGTTCGGCTCACTAACAGTAGCTGCGTAAGGCGTTCTTATCACACTTACCAAAAATATTTGGAAGCCTGTAAAGCAATGGGGAGGGACAAGGGGTTTTTTTGACCACCTGTTTTTGAGCAGTCCCCACAAAAATTCCACAAGTAGAAGACATGTTGTTTGTGATTATCAGTGGGAATGGCCACACCGGATTGGAACTCAAAGCCTTTTAGTGAGTTCTGCTCCAAATCCAACCAAGCAGCTTGCAGATGTAAATGTAGGTGGGAACCCTGTGCGGGAGCTTGGAAATGCAAATGCTGGGACCCTTATGGTGGGGCAACTCTTGTTGGAGGACCGTTAGGCCCGGGAATCCTGCTGTATTTTGAGCCACCAATTGATGACCATGGGTAGGTTCCTTTGCTAATGGAACACGGGCTTTGAAAGGACAGTATTGGATTTGTGGCCAACATGCTTAGCTCAGGTTACCTCCAAACTGGTCAGGGATATGGTATATTTAGTAGACTGTTGTTCTTTTTGCTACTACAAGTTCTGGGAAATCGCTTAGGAATCAAAATCTGTGATGATTTAATTAGAGAAAAGCAGTCAGCTGATGCAGCCCTGGCTGGAGGGAGCACCCCAAAACGGGGAAATGATGAACGGCCAACAGAACAAGTTACCCAACACGATGGACCAGCCCCTTGGAAACCTAAGGAATTAATCCCAGATGCCTGGGAACCCATTTATCATTTGAAGGAGATAATTAGGTTACAAGCTGTCTCGGAAATAATTACCAACCAGCCAGCCACAGCGCTTGACCTTTTTGCTGAGCAACCCACTTAAATGAGGAAAGCGGTATTTCAACATTGGATGGTATTAGATTATCTGTTGGCAGAAGAAGGAGGAGTTTGTGGGAAATTAAATGACTCGAGCTGCTGTTTGCAAGCAGATGACAGCGGAAAAGTGGTCAAACAAATAACAAAGGAAATAACGTCAGCTCGTGGACCTGTCCAAATGTTGAAAGGATGGGGATGGGACATGTTTTCATGGTTAACTGGCCAGCTCTGGGCTAAATGAATACGATTCCTCCTCTTACATGCTATAGCAACTCTCATCTTTTTACCATGTGTGACACCATGCTGGCGGCAGCTCTTTCAGCAGGTGCTCAAGGGGATGCCGCTAGCAGCCATGCCTACCTGATCCAGAAATGACTACAAAAGGACAGAAAAGAATGTCACTGCAAATAATAGCAAAACCCAAGAAGACTCCAGAAGAAAAAAATTAAATCCATGGTAATTAAGGTTTGTAAAGACAAATACAGAGCAAATAAAAAGAGGAGGGATTAAAAGGAATGAGATGGATGAGTCTTTACAAAGAGACCGTGTGAATCGGCCTGTAGACAAGGCTAGGAAGTTATGGCTAGTGAAGTAACAGAAGAAACTAGGAGTTCTCTAGAACTGTTACTAATCATCAGAGACTGTTGATTAATCAAGGCCGTGTTAAATTCCTGAACCTAGAGCAAGGCAACAAAGACTTAAGAGCATTAGGAATGGGGTTCTTTTCTTTCTTCTCGATGCCAAGAGGGGGGTGCATATTAGAGGGGGGCGCATAGAGTAGGCAGTTCCGGAAGTCTGTATCTCCCGAATACCTCAGCCAGTGGGGAAAAGGAAGAGGGTGCTGTGGCCGGGAACTTGGCATCAAAAGGGGGCTGCATCCCGCAACCGTTTGACAGACGCCATGGGAAAAGCCCCATGGACTCTCCCTGTAGTCGAAGAATGTTGCAGGACTCCTCTGTCTCCTTTTCGGATATAAACCTCAGGCATCGTGGATTAATTTTCCCTAACGGCAGCGACCTGCCGCGTGGTCTCCGTGCTCCTCTCCAGCCCCCCGGGACGTGTAAAATAGTTCCCAGCGGCTCCCACCGCGCGTTGCAGACGGCTGCGCGGCCCCGGGGCTGCCCGCAGTGCTCCCCTGCCCCGCCAGGGCTGCCCGCGGGCTGCGGAGCCGCCTCGCCACCGGCGCGGCCAGGGCTGGGGCCCTTCTCGACAGCAGCCGAGGGGCTGCGGAGCGGGCGGCTGCCGGACGATCAGCTATTTTATGCCGCGCGGTGCTGCCGCCTCCATCTAGCTCTCCATCGCGCCGCCGCCCGCCGCCCGCCTGGCGCGCTCACGCTCGGCCGCGCTCGCCGCCCGCCCAGCCTCGCCGGAAGCTCTCCCGCCCGGGCTGTGCCCCGGCTCCGCCGGCAGCTCGGCAGGGCCCGGCCGCACGCGTGCTGCGTGGCTCGGAGCAGCCGCGTTGCGCCGCAGGCGACGGGGAAGGCGGGGCGGGCCGGCGCCATCGTGGTAGCGCGAGGAGAGGAGCGCCCGGGCGGGGCGGCGAGCGGCGCGGCGGTGAGCGCTTCTGCTTCCTGTCGCTCGGCGGCCGCCCACGGCAGGTGCCGTGTGACCCCGCGGAGCGGCGGGGCCGGCCGGGCGGTGCGCGGCGAGGCTTTCGGCCAGCGGCGGCCACAGCGAGAGGCTGCTGGCACTGCCCGTGCCGGTGGAGAGAGCGGGGATCCGAGGCCGGCCTTCCCCGGGCGACGAGGGGAGGCCGCCTTTGCCGCGCTGCCCTCCGTGCAGCATGTGGCCGATTCCGGCGAACCCGGGGTCTCCGCAGCGGCGCGGGCGGGAGGGAGTGGGGAGCGCGCTCGGTGCCGTGCCGGCCGCTCCCGGCCAGCGCTGCGCTGCGCCGAGGCGTTTTCCCGCCCGTCCTGGGAAGGACATAAGCGACACCGTAGTTGGAGCTTAGCTGTCAGGGGGTACAACTTCCCTCCATTGGCGACCTCCTTTTCCCTCTGATTCAGCTACCTTGTGGTAGGTGCGATGGTGCTGAAGAAGGGTGGCGGCTTGGCACAGTTGCTGTCATAGGTGGTGCGAGAGCTCCACGCAAGGAGCTTTGAGTGGCATGTGTGAGGGTAGGAGGGTACGGCACCCATAGCTGAAGGCAAAAAAGGTCAGGGCATGTCATCAGCCGCAGTCGTGCTAAGTTGTTCATCTTTGCAAACTGCTTGCCGAGTTGTTCCTTTCTTAGGTAATGGGGGCTTGTATCAACCAGAACTGCAAATGGTCAGTATTTGCAGAGAAGGTTACTTGGACTGTTGTTGAAGTGAGTGTAGCAGTTTCTATGGCATTCTGCAAAAAAAGTGACAGGTCTCCCTGTGTTCCCCAGTTCTTAACAAAGATGAAGTTAACAAACCCCTGAAAAGAGGTTTTGCAAAACTTCAGGGATATTTTCCTACTAGTACTGTAGAGACAACCATAGTCACCTTGTCTTTCCAAAAGTGAAGGTTCCCTATTTTTGTCCAAGAGCATCAAGTGCTTTTGATCAGCGTTTGTGTGCATGCATTAGCCTCGTTCTTGCTCTTCCTTGGAGAACTTTTACAATACTCACATGATCTGTGTAGGCTGCAGACTGCAGTGGTGAACTTCAAGGCTTCCAGCAGAAGGGAGATGCTATCCACATTTTGGATTCTCCTTAGTCTGAACCTTCAACGTCCAAGGCTTCACTTTTCAAGCAGTTGGAAGAGCTCCAAATTAAGACATGAACAGGTCTTAATTGACCTTGCCACCGCCTCAGTTAGTCAAGTAATGCTGTGCATTGGATTTGACTAGTGCAACATGTGCTTAAAATATGTAGAGTAACTCCTCGATTACCCTCTCAGAAGGGTTGGAATGGAGAACAAGGAGTTCCCAAGACAAATATTTGGTGTACGAGGAGTAGAATTTAGGAGTTGATTGCAGAGCACTGCATGCACAAATGTCTAAGGAGAATCCATCTTTTGATGTCCCATCTATGCTTGTTCTCATTTGAAATCCTGCACATTCTGCAGGCTGGTTTTGTTAGGCTTGGGGCTGGGGAAGGAGTGATGGTGGGGGAGGAGTGGGTGTTGGTTTGGGGTTATTTTTTTGTTTCCAGAATAGTGTACACAGAACTTGTGCCCAAAACCAGCAGTAGGAAACAATGCAGGTATAAAAGAAGGTCACAGAAATGTCAGATAATACGAATCTGAAAGCGCTTCAGTATTTTACTCAGGAGTTTCACTCTAACAAGGTGATTTTCCTTCACAGAAATGTAGTGGCAGGCTTATGCCATGCTAGAAGTGATGACCTTTCTCTGCCCCAAATTGAGCAGCAAAAGGTTTTGGCTCTTAATTTGAACCCCTGAGCCAGCTGTGTTTCAGGCTGCAGAAGCTGCAGCTGTTGTGGCAGACGCGGGGTGCAGCCCTGCCTGCCAGTTCCGAGCTGGCCTGCGCTGGTGGCAGCCGTCAGCGCCCGGGGTCCCCTGTGCCACCCATGCCAGGGCTCTGCCTGCCTGCCTCGCAGCCCTGGTAGCCTCAGGGAAACATCGCACTACTCCATCTGCTTTAAAAACAAACAAGCAAACAAAAAGCTCCCTGTAAATATATGTAGAAGTCTTGAAACTAATTCTCAGCGCTTGCTCGGAGTTTGTTGATGGAGCAAATGGATTTTGGATAAACTGCTATTGCTAGTACTACTTAGGTTCCTAAACTTCAGAAGGGAGGCTATGGTGGTCACGTACCCCTGAGGAATGTTGGGAACAGTAAGACAGCTCAGTCATTTCAAGGTGGCCAGAAAATGGGTGTGGCAGTGGAGTGGACACTCTGTGAGTAGGTAGCCTTAAGTCATGTAACGACATGCACTTCAGTGGGAATTTTGCATCAACACCAAGAGAT
This sequence comes from Aphelocoma coerulescens, assembly GCF_041296385.1. Lineage (NCBI taxonomy): Eukaryota > Metazoa > Chordata > Aves > Passeriformes > Corvidae > Aphelocoma > Aphelocoma coerulescens. The sequence continues at coordinate 189,361 of NW_027183471.1, forward strand.
TGTGTCATGATGTGTTGCGTAACAACAAATTGGGCCAAAATTCTGCTGATTTTGACCAAGGTGGATGGGCCACCTTCACTTAAGCTGGCAAAGGGACATAAGTCAATGATGTTTGAAAAACAGCCATGAAACATAGCCCCTTTAGTTTGTTGCTCTGTTGCAAGTCTGCAAAGCTCTGTTGACAGGTCATTGGAAGTAGCTGTTGGAATCTAAGTGCAGTTGGACGCTTTGTCAGTCAGCATCAGCAGGAGGCTTAACGGTTTAGGTTGAGAGGTGGTGCATGGTTTTTTTTCAGAGGAATGGCCCAGTGAAGAGCAGTGTTCACTGCCATGACTACCGTTGTAGCCTTCAAGAGCAATGGTTCATTCAGAGAGAACTTCCTTGGTTCTGCTGGTTTGGTTTCGCAGCTGGAGCAAAGGTACAGCACTGGAAGCAATTCCTAGGGCAGAAGCGGGAGATATCCGAAGCTCTGGACTTCGTTGCCTAAGTGAGCGTAGTCTAATTGGAAGAGTGGTGAGCATCAGTGATATCAGATTTTTTACAAGTTCTTAATTCTGTCAAAACAAGAAAGAAGGAGAGTGATGAAGATGAAATCCTTTCCTCTTCAATCTGCCTATGCAACAACTTCAGCTGTAGTTGTAATGTGTATTCACCTATTTTGAATTGCCCAAAACCAGGCCTAGAGATGCTTCAGAGTCAGAGAAGCGGGTATTTGCTTTATTCGGCGCTGGGTGCATGGGGGATCACTCCTCCTAACACACACACACAGAGCACTCCATACAGTCCAGCATTATGTGTAAAATTTATGAACATTCATCACAATTCTTGGGATAGGAGTGGTTCTAGAAATTACTTCTCGGAAGTCATTAATATCATTAGCATACGTGCCATGCATGCGCTGTGTACGCTGATGGGCGCACTGAGGAAGGCTCCTCTTCTTCCTCGAGGGTCTTTCTGATGAAGATCAGTAGTCTTTGTCACAATGCACTTTTTACCTTTCTTTCTGGAGCATGCACAGTTCTTCGGTGGCTGATGCAGCGATCTCTGTGCCGGTTTTCAAAAGATCCTGTTCCTCTTATCTTGACAAGATTAAGGCGAATCCTGCTGCTTAGGTTTTGTGATTAACATTTGCTGTCTCTTAGTAGTTCACTCGTGTTTACATGAGTTAACTATGGATCAACCCCCTTCTCAATTTTAGCACTGAAAGGATATTAGAGTCATTTAAAGAGATGTCTCCTATGGAGTACTATAAAACTGCCATAATGGTAAGACGTTTTCATACAGTAGTTTTAGCACAGAAGTAATATATGTACAATCTTGGATGTTTCATCCTGCTGGCTCAGGAGCCAGTATTGAGCTTTTCTCCTTTAAATCCAGTCTTAGAGCTCTGCAAGGATCACTGCAGCATGACGTTGTGACAAGGGGATGCTGATTCATGCATAAACCTTTGACGCTTTCCTTCTATCTTCAAGCAGCTTTGAAAACCAGTGATTATCTGGCATGTTGCGACTTGAGAGTCATGGTAAAGGTTTCACCAAACACTTTGTAATATCAGGCTACAGCTTTCATTCCTAAGGAAAGAGCATTGAGCAGATTGCTGGCAAAATGCTGAAAGAATGAGCCAAAACCAAAATCCTTTAATGGGAAAGATGGAAAAAATTTAGATGTGTTTATTTGAACTAAAAATAATGTGGACCAAGCCTAAATGTATTTCACACTAAATTCTTAGAACTGATTTTAAGGGAAGAAGTGAGAAAGATGAATTCCCAAGCGGAATTTTCAGCAGCATAATATTGAGCATTTATTAGTAGAACAAAGGCATATCACAGTGCAGGAGCACTTAGCAATATTGCTAGAGGCGTGGCTCCATTCATTTTACTGTGAACTTTAGTACTTCTTTAAACATAGTCCTTAAGCCCAGAAAGTCATTTACACTTCACTCAACTTTCCCCCCTCCGTCTCTGCCCCCTTGCGCCAGCACACGCCAGCACACTGCCACCTCGGTCCTCTGAGTAGCTCCAGAATTGAAGGCAGGCACCCCCCTCCGGTGCCTCCTCAGTCTCCAACCTAATTTGTAGTTGATGGGTTCTTTGGGAGGTGTGAGTTTTGATGAGATAACAGACTTCCTGGGATGCATGCGGTTTATCTTCTTTGTTTCTTGAAGATGTCTTGGTTTCCACCTCTGTAATTTCTCAACTGAAAGGACATTTATTATCATGTGTTTCTTCCTACGTTTCCCAACACGTTACCACTCATTCGAAGTTACAATTTACTCTAGTCTTGTTTTTACTTACCTATATTTTACCTTAACACTATTTCTACATAGTACATTCTCACTTCTAAATGTTAAAGTGATAGATGCGAAAGACAAAATTTATCGTTCACTCATTTATCACAGGAGGAATGTGTTAGCTGCTTGTGTTGCAGTTCACTTGTAATTGTGGTCTATTACCGCAGGCCTGGGCCCTAGGGTGTATCACTGTGTCCCGCAGCCATAGGGAGGAGGAGGAGAGAAGATCCAGCAGGCAGGAATTGTGCACCAAGATTTATTCATTTAATTATTTCACAAACTCTTTTACAGACTTTTTTCTTCATAGTCTAATTGGACAAAGGATCAGCCCCCCCCCTTGGGGTGATTGGCTAAAATCCTAAACCATCCATTGTCAAAATATTTTTCTACTAGACCATAAACCAGACTTTTCAAGGTTGCAGGTGGCTTGGTTGTTTACATACTCTGCTACCTCTTCTGTGAGAGAGAAAAGTCTCTCACAGACTTAGAAAATAGCAAGAAAATCCTCGCTAGCAGCATTTTGGTATCTACAATTCCCCCTTTTTGTTTGATAAGATAACAACTCCACTATTAATCCTAAATAGAAATTTACATCAGTTATTAATTCTAAATATGTCCTTAAGGCTTTAACGATCTGACTCCATAACAAGAAATTTAAAGTTCAGTCTCTGCTTGTGGAAGGACCATCCCAGTCTCTGCTTGTAGAAGGACCATCTGCCTGATGGTCAACATCTTGGTCATCATCAGAAGAGTCTGATGGCTGATGATCTACATTCTGGTGGCCACTTGGATGGTTGGTGTTCTGGTCATCATTTGGAGGTTGCCTGTTCTGCCTCTGGTGCCGTAGGGCAGGGCGAACACATTTTGCAGCTAGCCACCGTACCCCAGTATCTGTAGAAACGCAAGCATAGCCACGACCCCAAACCATAAGTTCCCGCAGGCCTTCCCACTGGTTAGTGAGTAAATTCCACACCCAGACTTTTGCCCAGGGCAGTTGTCTCTTGCCTGCAGATTGCAATGAGAGAAAGTGATTCAGAAGAACAGGATTCTTTGAATTTTGTGGTACCGTAAGGTGATTAATTGTATACGAGCTTTTGCTAGTCGGCTTCAGTAACCAAATTCAAAGGTTCCTGTGAGAATCGTTGAAAAGCCATGATAACAGCCCTTAATTCAACTAACTAAGCAGAGTCTGACTCGGATTGGTGTGTTAATCAACCACTGCAAAGGCAGTGTAGGATACTGTGCACCTTTGCGCACAGTGACCCCTGCTAAAAATTTGTCCCGATCCGTATGCCCCAGGCTGCCAACACATCCCGTCCCCAAAGGTTAAGGGAAGTGGTAGTAACATAAGGCCTAATTGTAGCTGTGTGCCCCTCTGAGTCCTTCACCGTCACAGGCCGTTCGCTTCAATAGCTCTGTGTGGTTCATCCTCATCCTGTGATGGCCGATCCCACTGGGGGTAAAGGCCATGAGGGAGGCCACGCAGAGAAGGAGATGATAGTTACATCAGCACCAGTATCAATCAAACCTTGAAGCTGAGTCCAGGGCGGACGGGCGTTCGGCAGGATCAGGGTACACGTCATCTGTGGCCTTTGGTCAGAGATGTCTGCAGTCCAGAAGGCCTGCAGAAGTCCTGTAGATCCACTGCTGTTATCTTTGTGAGTTTGTTGTTCTATCCTGGGGACACAAGACTTAAAAGGCACTAATTTAGCAAGGCAGGTCTTTTCAGGAATAGTTACAGGGGGTTTTCAAATTCCCTATAAAACTGAGGACAAGGCTCCGAGGAGCGGATTCCCATCAATCCGACCTCATCCTCATCCTATCGCATTAAACCTGTTAGAAGCCAGACCTGAACAGCCCCTCTCTTCCTTTGTCTCTGAGCTAACGTGAGCCGACATCAACGGCTCCTGCCGTGTTTCCCTCTGCAAAGAAGCCAGCTAGCTAGCCCAGCAAGCTCTTTTCCTGATCCCGAAGTCGCTTCAGCGACGCGTGGAGGTAACGCAGCTGGACTGTCTCTGACCAGGGGCACGCCAGAGTCAGTGCCTCGAGCACCAAACGCTGCGTTATTGGACATTGAAGGTTCAGGCTAAGGAGAATCCAAAACGTGGACAGCATCTCCCTTCTGCTGGAAGCCTTGAAGTTCACCACTGCAGTCTGCAGCCTACACAGATCATGTGAGTATTGTAAAAGTTCTCCAAGGAAGAGCAAGAACGAGGCTAATGCATGCACACAAACGCTGATCAAAAGCACTTGATGCTCTTGGACAAAAATAGGGAACCTTCACTTTTGGAAAGACAAGGTGACTATGGTTGTCTCTACAGTACTAGTAGGAAAATATCCCTGAAGTTTTGCAAAACCTCTTTTCAGGGGTTTGTTAACTTCATCTTTGTTAAGAACTGGGGAACACAGGGAGACCTGTCACTTTTTTTGCAGAATGCCATAGAAACTGCTACACTCACTTCAACAACAGTCCAAGTAACCTTCTCTGCAAATACTGACCATTTGCAGTTCTGGTTGATACAAGCCCCCATTACCTAAGAAAGGAACAACTCGGCAAGCAGTTTGCATAGATGAACAACTTAGCACGACTGCGGCTGATGACATGCCCTGACCTTTTTTGCCTTCAGCTATGGGTGCCGTACCCTCCTACCCTCACACATGCCACTCAAAGATCCACCTGTGACAGCAACTGTGCCAAGCCGCCACCCTTCTTCAGCACCATCGCACCTACCACAAGGTAGCTGAATCAGAGGGAAAAGGAGGTCGCCAATGGAGGTGTTATAAACATATATTATATTGGCTTCTCGCAAAGTATAAAGTAGATATTATATAATGTTAGAAATGCTTTTTGCTGTGTGGATGTAGTTTTCTCTCTTTTTAGCAAGAATGTTAACAAGTGTGAGCACGTAAGATAACCTCCAAACGAACAGAGGATGAGGCCCGAAAAGCTGCTAATCAACACTTTGTCTAGGGAGCAAAAGGGCCCAAAGGCTACTCCGCCCGGAGAACAGGCGGCCAGGAGAGTCCAAGAGCCGTTATCACCACTCTGCCCGGAGAGACGAAGAGGCCCAAAGCTGCAATCAGCCCTGTCTGTCTGGAGAATTAAGAAATCCACCCTACCATCGACTCTTGCCTAGCGGGCCCAACCCCAAGAATCAAGAGAAATAAAACCACAAGGCAGAAGACTACGCATGCTCTAAAAAGGCGGAACCAAGGAGTGGCCATGCAGAACAGCTCCAGGAAAAGTTTTAATATGAATAAAGAACAGACAGTAAAAATGGTATAAAAAAGACTCACCTCTGGCATCAGGTGTGCTCTTGGCAGAGCACCAAGGCACCCGGCCATTACCCCGTTGCTTTATTTGATGTGTCTCTTATTGTCTTTATATTAAACCCTTTAAATTCTCACAGGAGAGTGAACCTCGTTTTTCACAATTAAGGGCTCGTCCCGGAGCTACACCTCGCCTCTGAAAAGCGTGGGAGGATTCAAGAAGCAAGGGTAAGGCGCCTCCCGCCCAAGTTGGCAGGACCTTTGCTTAGCATCCTCTGGCGTGATTTGGTGGCAGCAGGGCAACACCCGGAGGACAAGAAAGACACAAAAATAAAGCAAATGAAAGAGAGCGCTCTCGACAAAAATCCCACAGACACTGGAAAAGAAACAGGACTGGGAAGTATTGTCCAAAGAAAAAGGGGGTGGTTACGGGAGATGAGCGTGTGTGAATGAGACGTGGGCTGGTTGCCCCCAGATCTGCGAAGCGAGTGTGGCAGTCTCTGAGTGCTGCCGTTCCGTCTTGTTCACGAGAACAGCGGCCAGCGAGGAGACAAAGCGAGAGATAAGCGGAGTGAAAGAATCTCCGGGGGTGACTGGGACGGGGTCCCAGAGAAGGGGTTGCAAAGTGGGAGCTACCCCCCCATATGCTGGGTTGAGGAAAACTCCAAGAGCACCCAGGGCCTAAAAGTACCCCAAGAGAGGTTGGGGTTTGGATGCTAGCAATGCTGGGTTGAGGGAAATCCAAGAGCACCCAGAATCCTAAGGATTATATCATACCCATGGGTGGATACTAACAAGTGACTTGAAAGAGGTACCTTATTATTCTGTTGTGAGTAGGAATGAGTGAGTGAACAAATATTAAAAAAGAGTGAATGTGTGAATGAAAAACTGTGTAATTCGAAGTTAACTTTGTTTTTGGGGAAGGTGGGCTCTAATAAATTTTTTGGTGTTTTTTGTACTGTGAAAGGGTGGGTAGTATTTTACAGCAGTGAAGATTGGTGTTTTAAAGGAATGAATTAGTATTTCAAAGGGGGGGATAAATTGGTATTTTGAGTAATAGAGAACTCCTGGGAAAATGGGACAACAACCTAGTAAATTAAGTTCAAATTATAAAAGGGTGCCAGAGGATATACCCCGAGACAGTCCCCTCGGGGTCAAACTCGCAAACTGGGAAACTGATCCTTCTACAAAAGGAAAAGAGAAAGTAAAAATGATTCAATTCTGCATGAAAGAGTGGGTAAAAAAGGAAATCAGATCTGATCATGTGTACTGGCCAAAATACGGGTCTGATGAGGCATGGATTTGCCAGGCTCTAAATGTATTTGTAAATTCAAAAGAGCCATCTCACCCTGAGGAGAGAGAATATGCTTCTTGCTGGACAGGAATTACAAAACCTCTGGGAACCAAAGTCTTCAAAATATCAGAAACCGCAGAGGAAAAGCAAACAGAAGAGAAAAAAGGCTGAGACCCTTTAGAAGTATTGCCTCCGCCGCCAGCACCAGAAGCTGCCCTCCTCCCCCTGGCTCCGGGGCTTCCCCCGCCAGCCCCCCCTCCGCCCGCACCGGGGGCCTTTCCCCCGGCAGCCCTCCCGCCCCAATGGAGCTGGGGGGGAGCCCTGCCCCCGCCCATGCCGGGGATCCCACCCTTCCCATATATCTCGGGAATCCCAGCACCCTCAATTGCATCAAGGGAAAGGTCACACGTCCCGGCTTCAGCCCCTACCTCTCCTGCCTTGAGAAACCCGGCTTTAGTCCCGGTGCCCGCCTCCTGTGCTCCGGAATATCTGGCTTCACTGCCATACCCCACCCCCACCCTCTGCACCACAGAATATTCAGCTTCAGCGCCAGACTTTGAATCTGCCCCTCCTCCCCAGGGGAGTTCGGTGCTTTCTTCCCAAATCAACCCTCTTCTTAACGAAGGAGCACCATCCCAGAATACAGGAGGTGCCATTAAGGCTCCGAGGCAGCCCAACAAGCCCTCCATTGCTAAACAAACAGAGGGAAGCCGAGAAATTCATTTCTTTCCGTTAAGAGAAGTACCTACGGGAGGAGGGGGAAGCGGCTTTGTGAGTGCTCCTCTAACCTCTACAGAGGTTAGGAATTTCAAAAAAGAAATTAAAGGATTATTAGAAGACCCCATAGGTACAGCTGAAATGTTGGACCAGTTCTTAGGTCCCAACATTTTCACTTGGGAAGAAATGCAATCAATAATGAAAATAATATTCTCCCAAGAAGAAAGAGAAATGATTAGAATTGCTGGAATAAAAATTTGGGGAAAAGAAAACCAACAAGGTCCACCCGGGGATCAGAAAATGCCCATTACACCTCCTAACTGGAACCAAAATGATGAAGCTGGGAGGGGACATATGAATGATTATTGTAATTTGATAATCAAGGGAATAAAAGAGGGGGCACTCTGAGGACAAAATGTCAGAAAGGCCTTTGAGGGGCAGCAAGGGAAGGAAGAAACCCCGACTGAGTGGCTGGAGAGGCTCCGAAAGAATATGAAACAATATTCTGGGAGAGACCCGGAGTCCCTAGCAGGGCAAGCCCTGCTAAGAGTTAACTTTGTCACTCATGCCTGGCCAGATATTAGAAAAAAATTGGAAAAAATAGAAGATTGGTATGAGAAACCATTACAAGACCTAGTAAGGGAAGCTCAAAAGATATATATGTCCGGAGGGATGAAGAAAAAGCCAAAGTGGGAGCAAAGATCATGATAGCCACTATGCGAGAGAGTACCTTCCAAAAAAAATCTAAAGCCCTCAGGTAACACTCCTAAACATTCCAGATTCAGAAATGGTGGAAAAGAGAAAAATAAAACCTCAGCACAATCAAGATTCCAAGAACAACCCAGGGATGCCTGTTTCTATTGCAAGGAAGAAGGGCATTATCAAAGAGAATGCCCCCACCTGAGGAGGGATCTGAAAAGATTTCAAGAGACACGCACAGAAGAAAAATAGGGAAATCATGGGCTCTATTTTTGGGGGGATAAATACCATCTGGAGCCTTTGATAACTTTAAAAGTAGGCCCCGAAGAGGAAGTATTGGAATTTATAGTTGACACTGGGGCAGAAAAGACTTGTGTGATGAATATTCCAAAAGGGAGTAATGATATGGTAAAAGTAACAGGAGCAAAGGGGGAAGGATTTAAGGTCTCTGTCATTAAAGATGTGGTTATTGAAGGGGAAACAAAAATAGGGATAGGGGATGCTTTGTTAGCTCCTGAGGCTGGCAGCAATTTATTGGGAAGGGATTTACAAATCCAACTGGGGATTGGAGTCATACCAGAAGAAGGGAAAATGACGGCCAAAGTGTTTAAACTTAGCCAAGAAGATGAAAGCAAAATTAACAGAGAGGTTTGGGCTAGGGAAGGGAATAGGGGTGGACTAGATCTTGACCCCATAAGGGTCACAATTGAAAAAGAAGAAGGTCCCATTTGTGTACATCAGTACCCTATATCTTTAGAAGGGAGAAAAGGCTTAAAACCAGTGATAGAAGAATTAATAAAGGATGGGACACTAGAACCTTGTAAATCCCCTCATAATAGCCCTATTCTCCCAGTAAAGAAATCTGATGGAAATTATAAATTAGTGCAAGATTTAAGAGAAGTAAACAAAAGAACACGGGCCTGCTACCCTATGGTTCCTAATCCCTGCACTCTTTTAAGCAAAATTCCACCTCAACATCAGTGGTTTAGTGTGGTAGATCTTAAAAATGCCTTTTGGGCCTGCCCACTGGCAGAGGAAAGCCGAAATATTTTTGCCTTTGAATGGGAAGATCCAAACACAGGGAAAAAGAACCAGTTGAGGTGGACTAAACTGCCACAGGGCTATTGTGAGGCCCCAAATTTATTTGGGCAAGCCTTGGGAGAAATACTACAAACCTTCCCCACTCCCCCAGGAATACAATTTATCCAATATGGAGATGACCTTCTAATATCAGGAGAAGATGAAATGAAAGTTAAAGGAGCTACCATAAAGCTTCTAAATTTTCTTGGGAAAAAGGGACTAAAGGCATCAAAAAGGAAATTACAGTTTGTGGAATCAGAAGTAAAATATCTCGGCCACCTGATAAGCAAAGGTAGCTGACAACTAAGTCCTGAAACAATTACAGGGATTTTATCCCTCCCTCCTCCCTCTTCAAAAAAGGAGGTTAGGAGACTGCTGGGGCTACTGGGATATTGCAGATTATGGATTGAAAGATATACACAAGCAGTAAAATTTTTATATGAAAAATTAACAGGGGGAGACAATATACAATGGACCAAAGATGATGATGATAATAAATTAGAAAAACTGAAGTTGAAACTAGCCTCGGTACCAGCCCTAAGCTTACCCTCACTAGAAAAACCCTTTCATTTATATGTGAATGCAGAAAATGGAGTAGCTCATGGTGTATTAGTCCGGGAATGGGGAGGGGTGAGAAGACCAATAGCTTATTTAGCTAAACTATTGGACCCAGTAAGCCGTGGCTGGCCAGTATGCATTCAAGCCATAGCAGCTACCGCTATTTTGGTGGAGGAGAGCCGTAAGCTCACCTTTGGAAGTAAACTGATTGTATACACACCCCATGCGGTCCGAAATGTGCTAAATCAAAAAGCTGAAAAATGGTTAACAGACTCCAGGCTATTAAAATATGAAGCAATTCTGATTGACAGTAATGATCTAACTATAGAAGCAAGCAAAAGCCTCAATCCGGCCCAATTCCTGTATGGAGAACCAAAAGATGACCTGGCACATGATTGCTTAGAAATTACTCAATACCAAACAAAAGTTCGAGAAGATCTAGCTGAACAAGCCCTCTTAGAAGAGGAAAGAATATATGTGGATGGTTCATCCAGATGCTTGCAAGGAAAAAGAATGTCAAGATATGCCTTAGTCGATGGGATAAATATGCAGGCCATCGAAAAAGGAAAACTACCTTCAAATTGGTCGGCGCAGTCTTGTGAATTATACGCTCTAAAGAGAGCACTGGAGCATTTAGCACACAAAAAGGGGACCGTCTATACTGATTCAAAGTACATACCTTTGGAAAGATCTGGGAAGAAAGGGGTTTACTAAATTCAAAGGGGAAAGAACTGATACATGAAGGCCTGATTTCAGAAGTGTTGGAAGCATTAAAATTGCCTGAAGAAATAGCCGTAGTGCATATCAAAGGACACCAAGAAGGGATGACCCCAGAAATAAGAGGGAATAACCTAGCAGACCAAGAAGCCAAAGATGCAGCAGAAAATGGGACTGAACCAATTCTGTTAATCCTGACCCCAGAAAGGGGAGAATTGGAAATCCCCAAATTTAGTAAAGAAGAAGAAAAAGAATTATTTAAGATAGGGGGAGAACAAGATCAATCTGGAAAACGGAAACTTCCTGATGGGAGACAGTTACTTAATAAGCCACTCACTAAGAGAATATTAGAAGATATGCATCAAAAAACTCATTGGGGTACTCAAGCTAGCTTGTGTGATCATTTTCTAAAAAATTATGGGTGTATTGGAATCTTTGGGGTAGCAAAACAAATAACTGGGAACTGTAGAACTTGCCAAAGAGTGACTAGGAAAATAATGAGAAAAACAACATTAGGAGGCCGTGAGTTAGCTCTGCGACCATTCCAAAGTATCCAAGTAGATTTCACTAAACTTCCTCAAATACAGAGATGGAAGTTCCTATTAGTAATAGCAGACCACCTAACTTGTTGGGTAGAAGCAGTTCCTGCTACTAGAGCTACAGCTAACATAGTATGCAAAACCCTTCTGGAACAAATTATTCCCAGATATGGAATGGTTAATAAAATAAACTCAGATAGAAGAACACATTTTACATCCAAAGTCTTACAACAAATAACTCAAGCCTTGGGAATAAAATGGGAATTACATACCCCCTGGCACCCACAAAGTTCAGGCCAAGTAGAAAGAGTGAACCAGACTTTGAAAAAAACTTTAACAAAATTAATGATTGAAACTCAAATGTCATGGGTAAAATGCTTACCTTTGGCTCTGTTGAGAGGCCGAACACAGCCCAGGTCAGACCTGGGAGTGTCTCCTTATGAGATGATGTTCGGATTACCCTTCCTTACTGCTCAACATGAAACAGCCACTTATGAAGTAGGAGAAGTAAGTGTCAAAAAATATGTCACCGCAATTGCCAGAACACTTGAAAATTTGCGGCTGAAAGGAATGATCCCTCAAACCACAGCTTTGGAGTTCAAAATTCATAATATCCATTCAGGGGAATGGGTACTAGTAAAAACATGGAAAGAACAATCTTTGACTCCACAATGGGAGGGTCCTTTTCAGGTACTGCTGATGACTGAGGCCGCAATCCAGACCAAGGAACGAGGGTAGATCCATGCCAGCAGAATCAAAGGACCTGTAAAAGAACCTGAAGAGTGGACTGTAATATCCAAACCAGGTGATACCAAATTGATTCTTAAACGGAGACCAGGTGGCAATGAGCTAGAACAATCTAAATAATCCAAGGGATATGCAAAGAATCACACCTAACTGAGAAGTAAAAGCCAAATTTATATCAGTGGCCCCTGGACAAATTCTGGGACATCGTGGAGAAGAATATTCTCACTTCAAACAGGAAGGGTTGGGACTGGATCAAACAGGGAACTCTCATGTCCTGATTCTAGCCTGTGATTTGTATTAAGAAGGGGGAGAATCACAACTTCCATCAGTGCCACATCATATACCCTGTTTGAATCATTCTAACACGGGGCATGCCAACCACGTCAAATATAAGTAATTAATCTAGAGGGAAATTGGCATTTCACACCGTCGACACCCTAGTTGTAAAGGGTGTCAAGCACAAAATCAACCCCCTATCCAGACAAAATCATAAGCAACAAAAGCAATAACTTTGCTCTGCAGATGGGAATTACTAGTGCCTGTTGAATGGGAAACACCTAAGATACGATAAGATACTACAGTTAAAAAGGTGCCAAAAGAAATTTGCCTAAAAGCTACAAAGGAAGTGACAAGGAAATAGAGGGCAAGACCGGGTCGGCCACTGTACTCGCCACCGAGAAGATCCAATACACCTGCTATGGGTTGCAACCTCATAGGCAAGGGAGGTGGGAGTATAAGCCATGCCGGACCTCTGTTATTCCTTCTTTTGTCACTTCTCCTGGTCCCTTTTGGGACACCGGCAAGACCATGTTACAAATGCTATCGAAAGCTCTACATGGAAAGACACCGGGGCTTCTTTCTTATTACTCATACCCATACCAACAGTCACTGTTATGACTCATCCAAATTAGGTATTTGCATGCATAAAGGAGAAAAATATTGGATTACAGAAAATTTAGGAACAAGTGGAAACAGACTAAGAAGCAATTGTCCAAAAGGAGAAAAATAGATTTGCTCCACAGCTGCCACCAGGGGAACAGTCCAAGATTTGGTAAAAGAGCAAGTGGTAAGTAAAGATACAAAGCCAGCACAGCAACCTCGCCCTATATTCACCTCACCACGCCAGGACCTGTATGCAAAGCTCAAACAACAAAGAGGAAAAAACCCCAAGGTTAGGAAAAAACCTGTTTGTGGAATTGGGGGAGAGGATAGGTAAAGAACTTAACATAACCAACTGTTGCGTCTGTGGAGGAGCTTTAATGACAGAAGAATGGCCACGGAAAGGTAGCAGCGTAGGCCCGGTAGAACTCCTTAAATGGAACCGGACAAATATAAGAGGGGGGAACCGACCTGAGGGGTGGATTTTAAGTTCAACAGTGATAGGGGAAGAATGCCTCTGGCGAACTGGGATAAACTTTCTTAATGAAGTAGGAAACACTCCCTGTAAAAGCTATAAAGTGAGTAACAAAACTTCAAGGTGGTGGGTCCCAGAAAAACCAACTTGGTATTGAGCCCAGAAAAAAGGAAAAGACTGTGTATATGATCATGAAGTTGGACTCTTTCAGTGTAATGACACGAGGAAAAATCCTTATTTTGGAATCCCAGAAATAGCCAAATTTGGGGAGAATATAAATCAACAAGAAGGTGATTATTGGAAAGCACCAGATGGCTTCTTTTGGATATGTGGGAAAAGGGCATCCCCAAGACTCCCTTCACATTGGAAAGGGAGTTGTACACTAAGAATCATTCAACCAGGGTTTTTCCTTTTCCCAGAACCAGTGGGAGATCAATTAGGTATACCTCTCTATGAAGACTTCAAAAGAAAGAAAAGAGATTTAATTGGAGGATTCCAAAAATGGAAAGATGAGGAATGGCCCCCTGAACGAATATTAGAAACAGATGGGCCAGCTACCTAAGCACAAGATGGAAGTTGGGGATATCAGACCCCAATTTACATGCTGAATCGTATCATCAGACTCCAAGCTCTTGTAGAAATCATAACCAATGAAACAGCTGGGGCTATGGAATTAATAGTCAGCCAGCAACGCCAAACCAGAGCTGCAATACATCAAAATAGGCTGGCTTTAGACTATTTACTGGCCGAAGAAGGCGGTGTGTGCAGGAAGTTCAATACATCGGACTGTTGTTTAAAAATTGATGACAATGGGGATGCCGTTCTAGATATGGCCAACCAAATCAGAAAAATAGCCCATGTACCAGTCCAAAAATGGGAATCAATGATGTCTGCTAACTGGTGGGATGGCATATTGGGGAAAGAATGGTGGAAGAAGCTAGGTTTCTTCCTCTTATGTGCTACAGCTAGTCTAATATTTCTCCCTTGCTTGATCCCCCGCTTTATTCGGCTAATCACCAGCATAGTTCAAGGCATGCAAGTTGTGGCAATGCCTACTGACCCAAAGTTGGCTATGTCTGGAACAGCACAAAAAATTATGGTATTAAAAAGACAAAGTGATACAAAAGACCCTCTTGAAGAAGCCAAATTGATCTGTGAAAAGAACGAACAGACATTAGAAGCCAAGAAAAAAGAATTATTGCTCAAGCCAAATGATTTATAAAATAGAAAAGGGGGGATTGTTATAAACATATATTATATTAGCTTCTCGCAAAGTATAAAGTAGATATTATATAACGTTAGAAATGCTTTCTGCTGTGTGGATGTAGTTTTCTCTCTTTTTAGCAAGAATGTTAGCAAGTGTGAGCACGTAAGATAACCTCCAAACGAACAGAGGATGAGGCCCGAAAAGCTGCTAATCAACACTTTGTCTAGGGAGCAAAAGGGCCCAAAGGCTACTCCGCCCGGAGAACGGGCGGCCAGGAGAGTCCGGGAGATTTTATCACCACTCTGCCCGGAGAGACGAAGAGGCCCAAAGCTGCAATCAGCCCTGACTGTCTGGAGAATTAAGAAATCCACCCTACCATCGACTCTTGCCTAGCGGGCCCAACCCCAAGAATCAAGAGAAATAAAACCACAAGGCAGAAGACTAGGCACGCTCTAAAAAGGCGGAACCAAGGAGTGGCCATGCAGAACAGCTCCAGGAAAAGTTTTAATATGAATAAAGAACAGACAGTAAAAACGGTATAAAAAGGACTGACCTCTGGCATCAGGTGTGCTCTTGGCAGAGCGCCAAGGCAACTGGCTGTTACCCCGTTGCTTTATTTGATGTGTCTCTTATTGTCTTTATATTAAACCCCTTTAAATTCTCACAGGAGAGTGAACTTCGTTTTTCACAGAGAGAAGTTGTTCCCCCTGACAGCTAAGCTCCAACTACGGTGTCGCTTATGTCCTTCCCAGGACGGGCGGGAAAACGCCTCGGCGCAGCGCAGCGCTGGCCGGGAGCGGCCGGCACGGCACCGAGCGCGCTCCCCACTCCCTCCCGCCCGCGCCGCTGCGGAGACCCCGGGTTCGCCGGAATCGGCCACATGCTGCACGGAGGGCAGCGCGGCAAAGGCGGCCTCCCCTCGTCGCCCGGGGAAGGCCGGCCTCGGATCCCCGCTCTCTCCACCGGCACGGGCAGTGCCAGCAGCCTCTCGCTGTGGTCGCCGCTGGCCGAAAGCCTCGCCGCGCACCGCCCGGCCGGCCCCGCCGCTCCGCGGGGTCACACGGCACCTGCCGTGGGCGGCCGCCGAGCGACAGGAAGCAGAAGCGCTCACCGCCGCGCCGCTCGCCGCCCCGCCCGGGCGCTCCTCTCCTCGCGCTACCACGATGGCGCCGGCCCGCCCCGCCTTCCCCGTCGCCTGCGGCGCAACGCGGCTGCTCCGAGCCACGCAGCACGCGTGCGGCCGGGCCCTGCCGAGCTGCCGGCGGAGCCGGGGCACAGCACGGGCGGGAGAGCTTCCGGCGAGGCTGGGCGGGCGGCGAGCGCGGCCGAGCGTGAGCGCGCCAGGCGGGCGGCGGCGTGATGGAGAGCTAGATGGAGGCGGCAGCACCGCGCGGCATAAAATAGCTGATCGTCCGGCAGCCGCCCGCTCCGCAGCCCCTCGGCTGCTGTCGAGAAGGGCCCCGGCCCTGGCCGCGCCGGTGGCGAGGCGGCTCCGCAGCCCGCGGGCAGCCCTGGCGGGGCAGGGGAGCACTGCGGGCAGCCCCGGGGCCGCGCAGCCGTCTGCAACGCGCGGTGGGAGCCGCTGGGAACTATTTTACACGTCCCGGGGGGCTGGAGAGGAGCACGGAGACCACGCGGCAGGTCGCTGCCGTTAGGAAAAATTAATCCACGATGCCTGAGGTTTATATCCGAAAAGGAGACAGAGGAGTCCTGCAACATTCTTCGACTACAGGGAGAGTCCATGGGGCTTTTCCCATGGCGTCTGTCAAACGGTTGCGGGATGCAGCCCCCTTTTGATGCCAAGTTCCCGGCCACAGCACCCTCTTCCTTTTCCCCACTGGCTGAGGTATTCGGGAGATACAGACTTCCGGAACTGCCTACTCTATGCGCCCCCCTCTAATATGCACCCCCCTCTTGGCATCGAGAAGAAAGAAAAGAACCCCATTCCTAATGCTCTTAAGTCTTTGTTGCCTTGCTCTAGGTTCAGGAATTTAACACGGCCTTGATTAATCAACAGTCTCTGATGATTAGTAACAGTTCTAGAGAACTCCTAGTTTCTTCTGTTACTTCACTAGCCATAACTTCCTAGCCTTGTCTACAGGCCGATTCACACGGTCTCTTTGTAAAGACTCATCCATCTCATTCCTTTTAATCCCTCCTCTTTTTATTTGCTCTGTATTTGTCTTTACAAACCTTAATTACCATGGATTTAATTTTTTCTTCTGGAGTCTTCTTGGGTTTTGCTATTATTTGCAGTGACATTCTTTTCTGTCCTTTTGTAGTCATTTCTGGATCAGGTAGGCATGGCTGCTAGCGGCATCCCCTTGAGCACCTGCTGAAAGAGCTGCAGCCAGCATGGTGTCACGCATGGTAAAAAGATGAGAATTGCGATAGCATATAAGAGGAGAAATCGTATTCATTTAGCCCAGAGCTGGCCAGTTAACTATGAAAATATGTCCCATTCCCATCCTTTCAACATTTGGACAGGTCCACGAGCTGACGTTATTTCCTTTGTTATTTGTTTGACCACTTTTCCGCTGTCATCTGCTTGCAAACAGCAGCTCGAGTCATTTAATTTCCCACAAACTCCTCCTTCTTCTGCCAACAGATAATCTAATACCATCCAATGTTGAAATACCGTTTTCCTCATTTAAGTGGGTTGCTCAGCAAAAAGGTCAAGCGCTGTGGCTGGCTGGTTGGTAATTATTTCCGAGACAGCTTGTAACCTAATTATCTCCTTCAAATGATAAATGGGTTCCCAGGCATCTGGGATTAATTCCTTAGGTTTCCAAGGGGCTGGTCCATTGTGTTGGGTAACTTGTTCTGTTGGCCGTTCATCATTTTCCCGTTTTGGGGTGCTCCCTCCAGCCAGGGCTGCATCAGCTGACTGCTTTTCTCTAATTAAATCATCACAGATTTTGATTCCTAAGCGATTTCCCAGAACTTGTAGTAGCAAAAAGAACAACAGTCTACTAAATATACCATATCCCTGACCAGTTTGGAGGTAACCTGAGCTAAGCATGTTGGCCACAAATCCAATACTGTCCTTTCAAAGCCCGTGTTCCATTAGCAAAGGAACCTACCCATGGTCATCAATTGGTGGCTCAAAATACAGCAGGATTCCCGGGCCTAACGGTCCTCCAACAAGAGTTGCCCCACCATAAGGGTCCCAGCATTTGCATTTCCAAGCTCCCGCACAGGGTTCCCACCTACATTTACATCTGCAAGCTGCTTGGTTGGATTTGGAGCAGAACTCACTAAAAGGCTTTGAGTTCCAATCCGGTGTGGCCATTCCCACTGATAATCACAAACAACATGTCTTCTACTTGTGGAATTTTTGTGGGGACTGCTCAAAAACAGGTGGTCAAAAAAACCCCTTGTCCCTCCCCATTGCTTTACAGGCTTCCAAATATTTTTGGTAAGTGTGATAAGAACGCCTTACGCAGCTACTGTTAGTGAGCCGAACAGGTATTTGATTGCATTTGCCTTGATATTTGGAACAATTGGAAGGAGGGCAATTGGGGGTCCAAACCCAGTTGTTCAAGCCCAGAGGGAAAGTCAATTGACAATTGCCTTTTCCTACATAGACACGCCCTATCCTATTAGGCAATAAGTGCCTGTTGGAGAAGAATGAAGTGGCCGTGAACTTCCTTCTTTGGCCCCAAATCCCATCCCACTGTGGGCCCTCACATTGACCCACCATTTAGGTTCAGCTGGGCTAGCCAACTATGGCCACTCTTCAGATCCTCCTGGCCTTCCACAGAGCCAGCAATTGCTAAGGTTAAAAACTTTTGCTACTTCTTCTCCTAAGGCTGCAAATTGATTCTCCCACTCCTGGCCTAAACTCAGCTGACCATATCAAAGTAGAATTAGTAAGGAAAATGTTTTAATAGTGTCATCTAATTAGCTAGTCTAATTTTCCCGTTGTCTTCTGCAGCACCTGTGGCAATTGAAGACACAGAAACCACTTAACGTAACAAAATGGCCACAAGTATTAGCCCCCAAGTGAGTGGAGATTCTAGAGGAGGGATGCCTATACAGTCTATTTCAGCAGACGGTCTGAAGGTAGGACTGCGGGGCTTCTTCCGATGTCGAAGCACTGCCTACTGCTCCGGCCCACTCCTGCAGAGTGTCAGTCACGGCCTCCCGGCCTTCTCCTCCAGCTGAGATGTGCAAATCTCCGAGGCTTCAGAGACCTTGACCCGAGAGTGACGGGTTCACCTGTGTTCAGCTTACTTGACGGCTGTTTTCTGTCGTCAGTGACACTTGGAATGGGCCACGCCATTTCACCAGCACTGGCGCTTCTTTCTACTCCTTAATTAGGACTCAATCTCCTGGTTGGATGTTAAAAGCAGCAAAGTCCAAAGGCCGGGCTTGCGCCAGCTGAGTTTCCTGTTGAAGGGGTTTCACAAGAAGCAGGATCCTGGCCACAGATGGTTTTAAAAATGCATCACTTGCCTCTACCCCCCCCACTGGGTGGAGACTTACCAGGAGGGCAATTGCAAACAACGATTGAAAGGGAGATAACTGAATCTCTCTTCTGGCTTGGGCCCTCATTCTCACCAAAGCCAATGTCCAAAGCCCTACCCATGGCATCTTGGTTTCTATTACCAGCTTCAAAAGGTGTTTATTTCTCTCTTCATTGTTTTCTACCCGAGCCGAGCTCTGGGGGTGCCAGGGCCTATGGAGGTTCCATTGTGTTCCTAAAGAAGCCAAAACCCCTTGAAGGATCTTTCCTGCAAAATGAGTTCCCCTATCTGAATCTATTGCTTCTACAATGCTGTATCTTGGAATGATTTGTTCCAAAAATGCCTTAAGAACTGATCCTGTCATTACTGAAGTAGTTGGAAATACTTCTGGCCACCTTGCTAGCTGACATACGATTACCAGAAGATATTAAGCCTTGCCACTTGGGGCATCTCCGGAAAATCCACCTGGCATCTTTGGAAGGGCCATGCAGCCCAAGGCCTCCCTCCTCTAGCAAGTTACTTTGTAACTTGGCTGTTGGCTTTAGCACAGATCAAGCAACCTTCAACAGCTCCTTTTGCCAGTCTAAAAAGACCCCCAGCAACATACATCATGAGATAGGCTTCTGCCAATCCTCAGGAAGTGCAAGAACTCTCTTAATGGAGTTGCTTTAATATTGGTAGGGCCAAAGGTTCTGGTATCTCTTGTTTGCCATCCCTTGGAAACCAATTCTTGCCTTTTTTCTCTGCCACACGACTTTTAACTGTATGTCAAACTGCTGTGGTAGAAAAGACAGCTTCCTGGGCAGTGATGGAGTCACGGGGAGCAAAGGGGGCATCTTGGAGAGTTCTGGCAGAAGTGTGGCTTTCTGAGTTTCTTCATCCACCAAAAAGGAGACAGAGGAGTCCTGTAACATTCTTCAACTCCAGGGAGAGGCCATGGGGCTTTTGCCATGGAGTCTCTCAAATGATTGCGGGAAGCAGCCCCCTTCTGATGTTAAGTTCCTGGCAACAGCACCCTCTGAGGTACTCGGGAATTACAGACTTCCGGAACTGCCTACTCTACGCCCCCCTCTAATATGCAGTCCCCTTTTGGAATGGAAAAGGAAGAAAACCAAACTATTCCTAATGCTGGGAAGTCTTTGCTGCCTTGCTCTAGGTTCAGGAATTTAGCAGGGCCTTGGCTGAGCAACAGTCTCTGTTGATTAGTAACAGTTTCTAGAACGAATACTTTCTTCTGTTACTTCCCCCCCTGTAAATTCCTAGCCTTGTCTAAGGAGAGATTCACACGGTCTCTTTGTAAAGACACATCTATCTTACTCCTTTCACTCCCACACCTTCCTTGCGGTGGAACGGCTCTCCCCGGCACAGCACCTGGCACAAAACCCCCGTATACGCACACACACACCTGCACTTACCCTGCACTCCACTGCACACACACACACACACACACCTCCCGCATACTAACACCCCCTCCACATCCCCACCATGCTACTTGCAGTGGCCCCGCCCCTGCCATCCCCACCGGCTGGCAGCACCCACTCCTCGCATGCTTCCCCATGCCTTGCATTTCCTTGCTGCCCCCTCTGTAGCCTTCCCTCAACCTGCCTTTTCTCCCCTGCCTTGCACTGACTTGCTCACCCATCCCCCACCTGACTTCCTTTCACATTCGTCTAGGTCTGGCCTCACCTTTCCTTTTCCTTCTAGGACCCTCATTGCCTTGCCTCGCCTCGCAAAGCCACCACTTGCCTTGCCTTGCCCTTGAACCCCTCCCTTGCCTTGCATGACCTTGCTCACCCCTCCCCCACCTGGAATTCAACACCCCTTTTCAATGACATTTCTGGGCCTTGCCCTGCCCTTTCTGCTCCTCCGAGGAATCTCAAAGCTCTCAAGCATCTCCGGTGTTTCAGGATCCCATGAGAGGAAGACCAGGGGAGGACGCATGTTGCCACACATCTCTGTGGGCAGCCTTTGTCTGGGAGCAATCCTTGCATGTCTTGAACCTTGGAGGGGCAATTCACATTTTGCCCTTGAGCTCGGGGACCAGAAAGAGAGTTCTTTTGCATACAAGGGAAAGCAGGTAGCTCAAGTCTTTTAGGTACAGAGGAGAGATGACCCACGCGGGATCAAGGCCACACAGAGCACTTGGTCCTGGCCACTTTTGTGTACCAGCAGTCCTTGAATGTACTTCTCACCTGCCTTGCCTGGCCTTGCCTTGGCAACACAACAGTTGCCTTGCCTTGCCCTGCTAGCCCTCTGGAGCCTTGCATTCCTTTGCACGGCCATGCCCAGCACATGACCTGCCTACTGTTTTCCTCCAGGGCCTTGGCTTGCTGAGCCCTTCCTGTTTCTGCCTGGCCTTCCCATCAGTGGCCCTTCCTTCCTACAGCCAGCCTTGCCTCTAACTTCTGGACCTTCTCTTGTCTACCACTCCATTTGCTTTCCCCTCACTGCTCTGGCCTTGCCTACCTCTCCCTTGACTTGCCCACAATTGCCTGCACTCGGTTTGCAGCGCCTTGCCTGCATGGAAGGCAAGGGAAAGAGTGGTAGGCTGGGCAAAGCAAAGCCAGCAAGTTGTAGGCAGTGCGAGGCAAGGCAGACGTAGGCAAAGGAAGCAGAGCAAGGGTACCTTAAGAAGAACTAGACAAGGCAAGGCCAAGAGACTCGGAGTGCCTTTCCTTGGGAAGGCAAGGACATAGTGCCAGTGTTGCTGGAGCAGATGTTAAGGTACTGTGGGGAGGAATAGTCCAGCAAGACATTTCTCTTCTGGCCCCTGTGCGTGTGGGGGCAATTGTTGGACATATTCAATACTGGAGGCGGATCAGTCGCTGGATGTGTTGTATTTTGGAGGAGGGGATGCCGTTTCTTTGGAGATGGGCTTGTAGTTGCTCTCTTTGGCAAGGAAGGCAGGTTTGGATGTGCACATCAGGTACTCCTAGGGATTTTAAAGGCTTTTCCCAACAGGCAGAGCTCTCTCTGGGTTCGAGCTGTTGAGCTGTCAGTGGGAATGCAAAGGCCAAGCTCTTAAGCTATTTGTCCTGGTGCCTTCAGTGTGTGAGCAGTCCCTGGTGCCGTTGCCTTTGGATCCTGACTCTGGGAGAGGAAAGGCTTAGGATGGTACCTAGAGCTGAGAAGGAGAGTGCTGAGAACAGCGTGTGTGCTGCTAGTTTGAGGGGTGCAGGTGAAGTTGTAGGCAGCAAGATCTTCCTCAGCTGGCACTGTTTTGAGCCCTGTTTTTGCCAGATGGTTTCAAGTTGGTGGGCGGAATCTGCGAGAGGGAAAAGATTTGTATGGGCCAAAGAGGTGTGGTGTAAAGAAGAGTGTGCTCTTGGAAGGGGAAGATGAGGGCAACCTTTTTGTCCTGACACCGTTGATTTGAGTGCAGGGCCGTTTGCAAGTTGCCTCTGTCTGCCCTTGGGGTGGTTTCGAGCTGGGCCAGGTGCTTGGCCTTCTTTTGCAAGTCTGCAGCGCCGTCGTGTGGTTGTTTCCATGAGCGCTGACAGTGCCCGGCAAAAACCGCTTGGCTGGCGCGGCCCCAGTCGTGTGGAAGCAGTTGGTGGAAGAGCTCCGCTGTGCATCCTGCCTCTTGGAGACATAAAAGGATGTAACCCTGCGCGTAGCGGGGAAGCAAGACGAATCTTTTCATTGTTGGCTGAGCAGTTTCTACGCGGCAAAAGTAAAGGCAGTTTCAGCACGGCCTCTTTCTTTCAGAACCTTTTCTGTGCCATCATGAACATGCTCAACATGCCACTCGCACCCGCTGAACTGCATCAAAGGCCCTGGAGATAGGCGCTTTCCTTCAAGCTCTCTGTAGCATCGTACCCTCCACCTCTGGCGGATCCCAAAGCCCTTCCAAACATCCAGCAGCTGCACGCAGAGAACAAGTGCTAAAACAAGGCGTTGGCCTTCCTAGTCCTTTTAAAGTCTGTGAACTAGGCGAAACATTCCAGTGAGCAGCACTTTCCTTCGCAACTATATCTAGAGCATCATCACATTCTCTCCAAGTGGGTAAGTCCACCCTTGCAGCGCAGCGTTTGCAGCCACAGTTCGGACTGAGAGATAGGCCAGGTGAGAAAGCATTTCTTGACTATCCCTCTTCTCTGGAAGACTTGATACTCGCAGCGCAACCACGTCCACACACCTTCAGTGTGGCCAGGTTCAAGCAGCTAGAGCTCCCAGAGATGGGAGAGTCAGGAGAGAAGACGTTCCAAAAGTACCGTGTACTTACAGCAGCATTAAAACTGTGCACAGCAGTCTGCAGCACTGTAGACTGCGGCTTCTCCGACAGACGAGCCATCCCATTGTTGCCTCTCGCAGCCTGCTTGCTAGCTGCTCTCCTGAAGAAAAGAACTAGAAGAAAAAGCCAATGCTGGGCTGCACCTTCCCCTTGCCTTACGTAAAGCCACCTAAACTCCCCGCTGCACTCTCTACTTCCCCTCTCCTTGGAAGCGACCACTGTGTTTGCTGCATCTCGAAGCCTAAAGTTAAGCGCCAGTGGTTTTGGGGATGGTTGGAAGAGGGATAAGTAGTAGCACAAGGAAGTAGTTGTCGTTGAACTTCCTCCTTCTCAATGCTAACGTGAATTGGGCAGGCAGGCGAGTGCTAGCCACGCTCCTTTCTCAGTTTGTACGCTGCGGACACGAGTCCGGTGCTCTGCGCCTTCGTTCGGCCTCTTTAGTACCCATGTCGCTCTTTCATTCAGCCGGAGTCGAAGCGTCGTCTACTTCTCGCCCGGAGAGCACGGTGCCGGCAGCGAAATGCCCCAGCCGACTGCTTCTGCCGACACACGCCTGGTCTATGCACTTTCCCTCGCAGCGACATACAGCAGCACTTTCGGTCTTTCTTGTCGTCCAAATGTAAAGGGAAAGATTCTCTGCTATGTCCCGCCCAGAGAACAGTTTTAGGTCAACCAGCACGCCCAGAGCTTGCCCTCGACGCGTGGAAACTTGTGTTTGCACCACATTCAAGTGGCTGCCGTCTTTCCTTTACAGCCTGCAGAGCACCGTCAGACCGCCGTGCTCTCTGCACCTGCCTTCTCAGTTCTAAGTACTACCGCGCCTCTTACAGCCTTGCAGGAAGCAAAGACACGGGTAGTCATCTCGCAGAGAAGAACGTGGAAGGACGAAAGGATGACCTTCCTTTCTCCTGCTTCTTGCCTGAATTGTGGTGCTGTATTGAAAGTCTTGGCTAGCGAAAAGCTCATCCAGCAAGTGCCTCATTCCTGACGCATCTCGCTGAGCGAGAGTTTCACGAAGAGTTTAGACTCTGGAAACAGCAAGAAAATGATTGTACGTCGAGCTGAGGAAAATCCGTGCACAGCACACTGTGGATGCGTGCAGTGTTCGCGCTGAAGAGCGCCAAAACGCAAAGCCATCGCTGGGCTTCAGTTTTGTCCAGACCGCAGAAGGCAAAGAACGAAGCAACTGGGCACCGCGTTAACGTACTCAGTGGACCGAATTTCAAATGTCCAGCCAAAAGCTGCTTCATAAGCAGATTCAGCTGAGAATGCTCTGGCTGCTTCACAAAGTAAGGCGCAGCCGTTTCCATTCATCACACTACCTGGCCAGAAGCAGTATCCTACACCTTCAATGCTGCAGCGTCCATGCAGCTGGAGCACACGCAGTAGGACGCGTCCAGATAGACGGCGTTCTTCAAGTACCCCCCTCCTCCAAGCAGCCTTGAAACTGAGCACAACACACTGCGGCTCGGGAGCTTCCTTCTCAGATAGACGTGCCGTCACGTTATTCACTCTCGCAGCTCCGTTGCCCACTTGCAGCAGCTGCTACCAAAGCAAAATGCTCCAGAAGTAAAAAGCACTGCCGGGCTGCACTTTCCCTTGCCTCACGTAAAGCACCATAAACTGTCCGCTGTGCTCTGTATTTCCATTCTCCGCCGCATCTACCACTGTTATCTCTGCATCTCGAAGCATAAAGCTCGGCACAATTCCTCCCAGGGAACGCTGGAAGAGAAATAGGCAGCAGCACAAGTAGCTGCAAGTGGAACTTTCTGTTTTAAAACGCTAACGTGAATCCGGAAACAAGCGAGTGACAGCCAGGCTTCCTCTTGCAGCCTGTGCGATGCACACACCAGCTCGGTGCTCTGCCCTCATTCTTTAATGCTCTTCGTACCATGTCGCGCTTTCATTCTGCCGGAGTCGAAGCGTCGTCTACTTCTCGCCCAGAGAGCACGGTGCCAGCGGAGAAAGGCTCCAGAAAAACGCTCCAGGCTGCTGATTCTTCCCAAACACACCAGGGCTATGCACTTTCCTTCGCAGCGCTAAGTAGCATCACATTCTGTTTGCGTTGGAGCCGGAATGCAAAGGGAAAGATTCTCGGTTACGTCTCACTCAGCGCCCAGTTTTAGGTCACCAAGCTTACCCGGAGCTTACCCGCGACGCGTGGAAAT
Organism: Aphelocoma coerulescens; assembly: GCF_041296385.1. Lineage (NCBI taxonomy): Eukaryota > Metazoa > Chordata > Aves > Passeriformes > Corvidae > Aphelocoma > Aphelocoma coerulescens. Next base: position 214,704 of record NW_027183471.1, read on the forward strand.
TGGTATTTGCACCATATTCAAGTGGTAGCTTTCTTTCCTTTACAGCCTGCAGAGCGCCGTCAGATCGCGGTGCTCTCTGCACCTGCCTTCTCCCTTCCAAGTACCACCGCGCACCTTACAGCCTTGCAGGAAGCAAAGACGTGGAGAGATGTCTCGCAGAGAAGATCGTGCAAAGACGAAAAGATGTTCTTCTTTGCTTTTCCTCGTCGCCCAGATTGTGGTGCTCTACTGAAAGCGTGGGCTAACGAATGGCTAATCTAGCATGTGCTTCCCTTCTAATGCATTTCGCTGAGCGAGAGCTGAGGAAAATCCTTGCACTGTACACTATGGATGCGTGCAGTAGACACGCAGAAGAGCGGCACAGCTCATAACCATCGCACACTCCAGCCCAGAGCTCTGGGGCTGCGTTCTTCTCAATTTCCGGCGCTGGACAGAACTGAGACATTGAGCTTTGGCTCTCTTTAGTGTGTGTACTGCACGCATCCAGAGCGCGCTGTGCACAGATTCTCCTCAGCGCTACGTGCAAGCACAGACTTTCTGCTTCGCAGAGCCCAACTGTCCGCCGAAGCTCTCGCTCAGAGAAATGTGTCAGGAGAGAAGCACTTGCTGGATTAGCCTTACACTGGCCAACAGTTCCAAAGAAGCACCATAGTCTTCTTGCGAGAAAGGATAATAAAACACATGTATTGTCCCAGCAAAGTTCTCTGTGCTAGCCGAAGCCGAGAATCTTTCCCTTAAGATTAAGACCACAACGCAGACAGCATTTTGTGCTACTTAACGCTGAGAGGGATAGCCCAGGCGTGTTTCGGCAGAGGCAGAAGCCCGGAGCGTTTCTCTGCCGGCACCGTGCTCTCAGGCGAGAAGTAGACGACGCTTCGACTCCGGCAGAATGAAAAGCGCGACATGGTACGAAGAGCATACGAATGAGGGCGCAGAGCACCGAGCTGGTGTGCGCATCGCACAGGCTGCAAGAAGAAGCGTGGCTGCCGCTCGCTTCTTTGCGGATTCACGTTAGCAGTTGAAAACAAAAGTTCCACTTGCAGCTACTTGTGCTGCTACCTATTTCTCTTCCAGCTTTCCCTGGGAAGAATTGTGCTGCGAGAGTGAATAACGTGACGGCACGTCTATCTGAGAAGGAAGCTCCCGAGCCGCAGTGTGTTGTGCTCAGTTTCAAGGCTGCTTGGAGAAGGGGGTACTTGAAGACCGCCTTCTATCTCGACGCGTCCTACTGCGTGTGCTCCAGCTGCATGGACGCTGCAGCATTGAAGGTGTAGGATACTGCTTCTGGCCAGGTAGTGTGATGAATGGAAACGGCTGCGCCTTACTTTGTGAAGCAGCCAGAGCATTCTCAGCTGAATCTGCTTATGAAGCAGCTTTTGGCTGGACATTTGAAATTCGGTCCACTGAGTACGTTAACGCGGTGCCCAGCTGCTTCGTTCTTCGCCTTCTGCCGTCTGGACAGAACTGAAGCCCAGCGATGGCTTTGATTTTTGCCGCTCTTCAGCATGTGTACTGCACGCATCCGCAGTGTGCTGTGCAAGGATTTTCCTCAGCTCTCCCTCAGCGAAATGCATCAGGTGAGAAACACTTGCTGGATTAGCCTTTCGCTGGCCATGGCTTTCAGTACAGCACCACAATCTGGGCGACGAGGAGGAGCAAAGAAGAACATCTTTTCGTCTTTGCACGTTCTTCTCTGCGAGACGACTATCCGCGTCATTGCTTCCTGCAAGGCTATATTCTGCGCAGTGGTACTTGAAAGGGAGAAGGCAGGTGCAGAGAGCACCGCGATCTGACGGCGCTCTGCAGGCTGTAAAGGAAAGAGGGCTGCCACTGGAATGTGTGCAAACACAAGTTTCCACGAGTCGCGGGCAAGCTCTGGGCGTGCTTGTTGACCTAAAACTGTTCTCTGTGCCCGACATTGCTGAGAATCTTTCCCTTTACATTTGGACGACAAGAAAAGACCGAAAGTGCTGCTGTATGTCGCTGCGAGAAAAGTGCATAGCCCTGGTGTGTTTCGGAAGGGCAGTCGGCTGGGGCATTTCTCTTCCGGCACCGTGCTCTCCGGGCGAGAAGTAGACGACGCTTCGACTCCGGCTGAATGAAAAGCGCGACATGGTACGAAGAGCATACGAATGAGGGCGCAGAGCACCGAGCTGGTGTGCGCATCGCACAGGCTGCAAGAAGAAGCGTGGCTGCCGCTCGCTTCTTTGCGGATTCACGTTAGCAGTTGAAAACAAAAGTTCCACTTGCAGCTACTTGTGCTGCTACCTATTTCTCTTCCAGCTTTCCCTGGGAAGAATTGTGCCGAGCTTTATGCTTCGAGATGCAGAGATGACAGTGGTAGATGCAGCGGAGAATGGAAATAAAGAGTGCAGCGGACAGTTTACAGTGCTTTACGTGAGGCAAAGGAAAAGGTTTGCTCAGCAGTGCTTTTTACTTCTGGAGCATTTTGCTTTGGTAGCACCTGCTGCTAGTGGGCAACGGAGCTGCGAGAGTGAATAACGTGACGGCACGTCTATCTGAGAAGGAAGCTCCCGAGCCGCAGTGTGTTGTGCTCAGTTTCAAGGCTGCTTGGAGGAGGGGGGTACTTGAAGAACGCCGTCTATCTGGACGCGTCCTACTGCGTGTGCTCCAGCTGCATGGACTCTGCAGCATTGAAGGTGTAAGAAACTTCTTCTGGCCAGGTAGTGTGATAGAGTGCAACGGCTACGCCTTACTTTGTGAACCATCCAGAGCATTCTCAGCTGAATCTGCTTGTGAAGCAGCTCTTGGCTGGACATTTGAAATTCGGTCCACTGAGTACGTTAACGCGGTGCCCAGCTGCTTCGTTCTTCGCCTTCTGCCGTCTGGACAGAACTGAAGCCCAGCGATTGCTTTTAGCTGTGGCTCCCTTCAGCATGTGTACTGCACGCATCCGCAGTGTGCTGTGCAAGGATTTTCCTCAGCTCTCCCTCAGCGAGATGCGTCAGGTGAGAAACACTTGCTGGATTAGCCTTTCGCTGGCCAAGGCTTTTAATACAGCACCACAATATGGGCGACGAGGAGAAAGGAAGAACATCTTTTCGTCCTGGCACGTTCTTCTGAGCGACATGACTATCCGCGTGTTTGCTTCCTGCAAAGCTGTATTGTGCGCGGCGGTATTGGAACTGAGAAGGCAGGTGTAGAGAGCACCGGGATCTGACGGCGTTCTGCAGCCTGTAAAGGAAAGACGGCTACCACTTGAATGTGGTGCAAACACAAGTTTCCACGCGTCGAGGGCAAGCTCTGGGCGTGCTGGTTGACCTAAAACTGTTCTCTGGGCGGGACATAGCAGAGAATCTTTCCCTTTACATTTGGACGACAAGAAAGACCGAAAGTGCTGCTGTATGTCGCTGCGAGGGAAAGTGCATAGACCAGGCGTGTGTCGGCAGAAGCAGTCGGCTGGGGCATTTCGCTGCCGGCACCGTGCTCTCTGGGCGAGAAGTAGACGACGCTTCGACTCCGGCTGAATGAAAGAGCGACATGGGTACTAAAGAGGCCGAACGAAGGCGCAGAGCACCGGACTCGTGTCCGCAGCGTACAAACTGAGAAAGGAGCGTGGCTAGCACTCGCCTGCCTGCCCAATTCACGTTAGCATTGAGAAGGAGGAAGTTCAACGACAACTACTTCCTTCTGCTACTACTTATCCCTCTTCCAACCATCCCCAAAACCACTGGCGCTTAACTTTAGGCTTCGAGATGCAGCAAACACAGTGGTCGCTTCCAAGGAGAGGGGAAGTAGAGAGTGCAGCGGGGAGTTTAGGTGGCTTTACGTAAGGCAAGGGGAAGGTGCAGCCCAGCATTGGCTTTTTCTTCTAGTTCTTTTCTTCAGGAGAGCAGCTAGCAAGCAGGCTGCGAGAGGCAACAATGGGATGGCTCGTCTGTCGGAGAAGCCGCAGTCTACAGTGCTGCAGACTGCTGTGCACAGTTTTAATGCTGCTGTAAGTACACGGTACTTTTGGAACGTCTTCTCTCCTGACTCTCCCATCTCTGGGAGCTCTAGCTGCTTGAACCTGGCCACACTGAAGGTGTGTGGACGTGGTCGCGCTGCGAGTATCAAGTCTTCCAGAGAAGAGGGATAGTCAAGAAATGCTTTCTCACCTGGCCTATCTCTCAGTCCGAACTGTGGCTTCAAACGCTGCGCTGCAAGGGTGGACTTACCCACTTGGAGAGAATGTGATGATGCTCTAGATATAGTTGCGAAGGAAAGTGCTGCTCACTGGAATGTTTCGCCTAGTTCACAGACTTTAAAAGGACTAGGAAGGCCAACGCCTTGTTTTAGCACTTGTTCTCTGCGTGCAGCTGCTGGATGTTTGGAAGGGCTTTGGGATCCGCCAGAGGTGGAGGGTAGGATGCTACAGAGAGCTTGAAGGAAAGTGCCTATCTCCAGGGCCTTTGATGCAGTTCAGCGGGTGCGAGTGGCATGTTGAGCATGTTCATGATGGCACAGAAAAGGTTCTGAAAGAAAGAGGCCGTGCTGAAACTGCCTTTACTTTTGCCGCGTAGAAACTGCTCAGCCAACAATGAAAAGATTCGTCTTGCTTCCCCGCTACGCGCAGGGTTACATCCTTTTATGTCTCCAAGAGGCAGGATGCACAGCGGAGCTCTTCCACCAACTGCTTCCACACGACTGGGGCCGCGCCAGCCAAGCGCTTTTTGCCGGGCACTGTCAGCGCTCATGGAAACAACCACACGACGGCGCTGCAGACTTGCAAAAGAAGGCCAAGCACCTGGCCCAGCTCGAAACCACCCCAAGGGCAGACAGAGGCAACTTGCAAACGGCCCTGCACTCAAATCAACGGTGTCAGGACAAAAAGGTTGCCCTCATCTTCCCCTTCCAAGAGCACACTCTTCTTTACACCACACCTCTTTGGCCCAAACAAATCTTTTCCCTCTCGCAGATTCCGCCCACCAACTTGAAACCATCTGGCAAAAACAGGGCTCAAAACAGTGCCAGCTGAGGAAGATCTTGCTGCCTACAACTTCACCTGCACCCCTCAAACTAGCAGCACACACGCTGTTCTCAGCACTCTCCTTCTCAGCTCTAGGTACCATCCTAAGCCTTCCCTCTCCCAGAGTCAGGATCCAAAGGCAACGGCACCAGGGACTGCTCACACACTGAAGGCACCAGGACAAATAGCTTAAGAGCTTGGCCTTTGCATTCCCACTGACAGCTCAACAGCTCGAACCCAGAGAGAGCTCTGCCTGTTGGGAAAAGCCTTTAAAATCCCTAGGAGTACCTGATGTGCACATCCAAACCTGCCTTCCTTGCCAAAGAGAGCAACTACAAGCCCATCTCCAAAGAAACGGCATCCCCTCCTCCAAAATACAACACATCCAGCGACTGATCCGCCTCCAGTATTGAATATGTCCAACAATTGCCCCTACACGCACAGGGGCCAGAAGAGAAATGTCTTGCTGGACTATTCCTCCCCACAGTACCTTAACATCTGCTCCAGCAACACTGGCACTATGTCCTTGCCTTCCCAAGGAAAGGCACTCCGAGTCTCTTGGCCTTGCCTTGTCTAGTTCTTCTTAAGGTACCCTTGCTCTGCTTCCTTTGCCTGCGTCTGCCTTGCCTCGCACTGCCTACAACTTGCTGGCTTTGCTTTGCCCGGCCTACCACTCTTTCCCTTGCCTTCCATGCAGGCAAGGCGCTGCAAACCGAGTGCAGGCAATTGTGGGCAAGTCAAGGGAGAGGTAGGCAAGGCCAGAGCAGTGAGGGGAAAGCAAATGGACTGGTAGGCAAGAGAAGGCCCAGAAGTTAGAGGCAAGGCTGGCTGTAGGAAGGAAGGGCCACTGATGGGAAGGCCAGGCAGAAACAGGAAGGGCTCAGCAAGCCAAGGCCCTGGAGGAAAACAGTAGGCAGGTCATGTGCGGGGCATGGCCGTGCAAAGGAATGCAAGGCTACAGAGGGCTAGCAGGGCAAGGCAAGGCAACTGTTGTGTTGCCAAGGCAAGGCCAGGCAAGGCAGGTGAGAAGTACATTCAAGGACTGCTGGTGCACAAAAGTGGCCAGGACCAAGTGCTCTGTGTGGCCTTGATCCCGCGTGGGTCATCTCTCCTCTGTACCTAAAAGACTTGAGCTACCTGCCTTCCCTTGTATGCAAAAGAACTCTCTTTCTGGTCCCCGAGCTCAAGGGCAAAATGTGAATTGCCCCTCCAAGGTTCAAGACATGCAAGGATTGCTCCCAGACAAAGGCTGCCCACAGAGATGAGTGTGGCAACATGCGTCCTCCCCTGGTCTTCCTCTCATGGGATCCTGAAACACCGGAGATGCTTGAGAGCTTTGAGATTCCTCGGAGGAGCAGAAAGGGCAGGGCAAGGCCCAGAAATGTCATTGAAAAGGGGTGTTGAATTCCAGGTGGGGGAGGGGTGAGCAAGGTCATGCAAGGCAAGGGAGGGGTTCAAGGGCAAGGCAAGGCAAGTGGTGGCTTTGCGAGGCGAGGCAAGGCAATGAGGGTCCTAGAAGGAAAAGGAAAGGTGAGGCCAGACCTAGACGAATGTGAAAGGAAGTCAGGTGGGGGATGGGTGAGCAAGTCAGTGCAAGGCAGGGGAGAAAAGGCAGGTTGAGGGAAGGCTACAGAGGGGGCAGCAAGGAAATGCAAGGCATGGGGAAGCATGCGAGGAGTGGGTGCTGCCAGCCGGTGGGGATGGCAGGGGCGGGGCCACTGCAAGTAGCATGGTGGGGATGTGGAGGGGGTGTTAGTGTGCGGGAGGTGTGTGTGTGTGTGTGTGTGCAGTGGAGTGCAGGGTAAGTGCAGGTGTGTGTGTGCGTATACGGGGGTTTTGTGCCAGGTGCTGTGCCGGGGAGAGCCGTTCCACCGCAAGGAAGGTGTGGGCGTGAAAGGAGTAAGATAGATGTGTCTTTACAAAGAGACCGTGTGAATCTCTCCTTAGACAAGGCTAGGAATTTACAGGGGGGGAAGTAACAGAAGAAAGTATTCGTTCTAGAAACTGTTACTAATCAACAGAGACTGTTGCTCAGCCAAGGCCCTGCTAAATTCCTGAACCTAGAGCAAGGCAGCAAAGACTTCCTAGCATTAGGAATAGTTTGGTTTTCTTCCTTTTCCATTCCAAAAGGGGAGTGCATATTAGAGGGGGGCATAGAGTAGGCAGTTCCGGAAGTCTGTAATTCCCGAGTACCTCAGAGGGTGCTGTTGCCAGGAACTTAGCATCAGAAGGGAGCTGCATCCCGCAATCATTTGAGAGACTCCATGGCAAAAGCCCCATGGCCTCTCCCTGGAGTTGAAGAATGTTACAGGACTCCTCTGTCTCCTTTTTGGTGGATGAAGAAACTCAGAAAGCCACACTTCTGCCAGAACTCTCCAAGATGCCCCCTTTGCTCCCCGTGACTCCATCACTGCCCAGGAAGCTGTCTTTTCTACCGCAGCAGTTTGACATACAGTTAAAAGTCGTGTGGCAGAGAAAAAAGGCAAGAATTGGTTTCCAAGGGATGGCAAACAAGAGATACCAGAACCTTTGGCCCTACCAATATTAAAGCAACTCCATTAAGAGAGTTCTTGCACTTCCTGAGGATTGGCAGAAGCCTATCTCATGATGTATGTTGCTGGGGGTCTTTTTAGACTGGCAAAAGGAGCTGTTGAAGGTTGCTTGATCTGTGCTAAAGCCAACAGCCAAGTTACAAAGTAACTTGCTAGAGGAGGGAGGCCTTGGGCTGCATGGCCCTTCCAAAGATGCCAGGTGGATTTTCCGGAGATGCCCCAAGTGGCAAGGCTTAATATCTTCTGGTAATCGTATGTCAGCTAGCAAGGTGGCCAGAAGTATTTCCAACTACTTCAGTAATGACAGGATCAGTTCTTAAGGCATTTTTGGAACAAATCATTCCAAGATACAGCATTGTAGAAGCAATAGATTCAGATAGGGGAACTCATTTTGCAGGAAAGATCCTTCAAGGGGTTTTGGCTTCTTTAGGAACACAATGGAACCTCCATAGGCCCTGGCACCCCCAGAGCTCGGCTCGGGTAGAAAACAATGAAGAGAGAAATAAACACCTTTTGAAGCTGGTAATAGAAACCAAGATGCCATGGGTAGGGCTTTGGACATTGGCTTTGGTGAGAATGAGGGCCCAAGCCAGAAGAGAGATTCAGTTATCTCCCTTTCAATCGTTGTTTGCAATTGCCCTGGTAAGTCTCCACCCAGTGGGGGGGGGTAGAGGCAAGTGATGCATTTTTAAAACCATCTGTGGCCAGGATCCTGCTTCTTGTGAAACCCCTTCAACAGGAAACTCAGCTGGTGCAAGCCCGGCCTTTGGACTTTGCTGCTTTTAACATCCAACCAGGAGATTGAGTCCTAATTAAGGAGTAGAAAGAAGCGCCAGTGCTGGTGAAATGGCGTGGCCCATTCCAAGTGTCACTGACGACAGAAAACAGCCGTCAAGTAAGCTGAACACAGGTGAACCCGTCACTCTCGGGTCAAGGTCTCTGAAGCCTCGGAGATTTGCACATCTCAGCTGGAGGAGAAGGCCGGGAGGCCGTGACTGACACTCTGCAGGAGTGGGCCGGAGCAGTAGGCAGTGCTTCGACATCGGAAGAAGCCCCGCAGTCCTACCTTCAGACCGTCTGCTGAAATAGACTGTATAGGCATCCCTCCTCTAGAATCTCCACTCACTTGGGGGCTAATACTTGTGGCCATTTTGTTACGTTAAGTGGTTTCTGTGTCTTCAATTGCCACAGGTGCTGCAGAAGACAACGGGAAAATTAGACTAGCTAATTAGATGACACTATTAAAACATTTTCCTTACTAATTCTACTTTGATATGGTTAGCTGAGTTTAGGCCAGGAGTGGGAGAATCAATTTGCAGCCTTAGGAGAAGAAGTAGCAAAAGTTTTTAACCTTAGCAATTGCTGGCTCTGTGGAGGGCCAGGAGGATCTGAAGAGTGGCCATAGTTGGCTAGCCCAGCTGAACCTAAATGGTGGGTCAATGTGAGGGCCACAGTGGGATGGGATTTGGGGCCAAAGAAGGAAGTTCATGGCCACTTCATTCTTCTCCAACAGGCACTTATTGCCTAAATAGGATAGGGCGTGTCTATGTAGGAAAAGGCAATTGTCAATTGACTTTCCCTCTGGGCTTGAACAACTGGGTTTGGACCCCCAATTGCCCTCCTTCCAATTGTTCCAAATATCAAGGCAAATGCAATCAAATACCTGTTCGGCTCACTAACAGTAGCTGCGTAAGGCGTTCTTATCACACTTACCAAAAATATTTGGAAGCCTGTAAAGCAATGGGGAGGGACAAGGGGTTTTTTTGACCACCTGTTTTTGAGCAGTCCCCACAAAAATTCCACAAGTAGAAGACATGTTGTTTGTGATTATCAGTGGGAATGGCCACACCGGATTGGAACTCAAAGCCTTTTAGTGAGTTCTGCTCCAAATCCAACCAAGCAGCTTGCAGATGTAAATGTAGGTGGGAACCCTGTGCGGGAGCTTGGAAATGCAAATGCTGGGACCCTTATGGTGGGGCAACTCTTGTTGGAGGACCGTTAGGCCCGGGAATCCTGCTGTATTTTGAGCCACCAATTGATGACCATGGGTAGGTTCCTTTGCTAATGGAACACGGGCTTTGAAAGGACAGTATTGGATTTGTGGCCAACATGCTTAGCTCAGGTTACCTCCAAACTGGTCAGGGATATGGTATATTTAGTAGACTGTTGTTCTTTTTGCTACTACAAGTTCTGGGAAATCGCTTAGGAATCAAAATCTGTGATGATTTAATTAGAGAAAAGCAGTCAGCTGATGCAGCCCTGGCTGGAGGGAGCACCCCAAAACGGGGAAATGATGAACGGCCAACAGAACAAGTTACCCAACACGATGGACCAGCCCCTTGGAAACCTAAGGAATTAATCCCAGATGCCTGGGAACCCATTTATCATTTGAAGGAGATAATTAGGTTACAAGCTGTCTCGGAAATAATTACCAACCAGCCAGCCACAGCGCTTGACCTTTTTGCTGAGCAACCCACTTAAATGAGGAAAGCGGTATTTCAACATTGGATGGTATTAGATTATCTGTTGGCAGAAGAAGGAGGAGTTTGTGGGAAATTAAATGACTCGAGCTGCTGTTTGCAAGCAGATGACAGCGGAAAAGTGGTCAAACAAATAACAAAGGAAATAACGTCAGCTCGTGGACCTGTCCAAATGTTGAAAGGATGGGGATGGGACATGTTTTCATGGTTAACTGGCCAGCTCTGGGCTAAATGAATACGATTCCTCCTCTTACATGCTATAGCAACTCTCATCTTTTTACCATGTGTGACACCATGCTGGCGGCAGCTCTTTCAGCAGGTGCTCAAGGGGATGCCGCTAGCAGCCATGCCTACCTGATCCAGAAATGACTACAAAAGGACAGAAAAGGATGTCACTGCAAATAATAGCAAAACCCAAGAAGACTCCAGAAGAAAAAAATTAAATCCATGGTAATTAAGGTTTGTAAAGACAAATACAGAGCAAATAAAAAGAGGAGGGATTAAAAGGAATGAGATGGATGAGTCTTTACAAAGAGACCGTGTGAATCGGCCTGTAGACAAGGCTAGGAAGTTATGGCTAGTGAAGTAACAGAAGAAACTAGGAGTTCTCTAGAACTGTTACTAATCATCAGAGACTGTTGATTAATCAAGGCCGTGTTAAATTCCTGAACCTAGAGCAAGGCAACAAAGACTTAAGAGCATTAGGAATGGGGTTCTTTTCTTTCTTCTCGATGCCAAGAGGGGGGTGCATATTAGAGGGGGGCGCATAGAGTAGGCAGTTCCGGAAGTCTGTATCTCCCGAATACCTCAGCCAGTGGGGAAAAGGAAGAGGGTGCTGTGGCCGGGAACTTGGCATCAAAAGGGGGCTGCATCCCGCAACCGTTTGACAGACGCCATGGGAAAAGCCCCATGGACTCTCCCTGTAGTCGAAGAATGTTGCAGGACTCCTCTGTCTCCTTTTCGGATATAAACCTCAGGCATCGTGGATTAATTTTCCCTAACGGCAGCGACCTGCCGCGTGGTCTCCGTGCTCCTCTCCAGCCCCCCGGAACGTGTAAAATAGTTCCCAGCGGCTCCCACCGCGCGTTGCAGACGGCTGCGCGGCCCCGGGGCTGCCCGCAGTGCTCCCCTGCCCCGCCAGGGCTGCCCGCGGGCTGCGGAGCCGCCTCGCCACCGGCGCGGCCAGGGCTGGGGCCCTTCTCGACAGCAGCCGAGGGGCTGCGGAGCGGGCGGCTGCCGGACGATCAGCTATTTTATGCCGCGCGGTGCTGCCGCCTCCATCTAGCTCTCCATCGCGCCGCCGCCCGCCGCCCGCCTGGCGCGCTCACGCTCGGCCGCGCTCGCCGCCCGCCCAGCCTCGCCGGAAGCTCTCCCGCCCGGGCTGTGCCCCGGCTCCGCCGGCAGCTCGGCAGGGCCCGGCCGCACGCGTGCTGCGTGGCTCGGAGCAGCCGCGTTGCGCCGCAGGCGACGGGGAAGGCGGGGCGGGCCGGCGCCATCGTGGTAGCGCGAGGAGAGGAGCGCCCGGGCGGGGCGGCGAGCGGCGCGGCGGTGAGCGCTTCTGCTTCCTGTCGCTCGGCGGCCGCCCACGGCAGGTGCCGTGTGACCCCGCGGAGCGGCGGGGCCGGCCGGGCGGTGCGCGGCGAGGCTTTCGGCCAGCGGCGGCCACAGCGAGAGGCTGCTGGCACTGCCCGTGCCGGTGGAGAGAGCGGGGATCCGAGGCCGGCCTTCCCCGGGCGACGAGGGGAGGCCGCCTTTGCCGCGCTGCCCTCCGTGCAGCATGTGGCCGATTCCGGCGAACCCGGGGTCTCCGCAGCGGCGCGGGCGGGAGGGAGTGGGGAGCGCGCTCGGTGCCGTGCCGGCCGCTCCCGGCCAGCGCTGCGCTGCGCCGAGGCGTTTTCCCGCCCGTCCTGGGAAGGACATAAGCGACACCGTAGTTGGAGCTTAGCTGTCAGGGGGTACAACTTCCCTCCATTGGCGACCTCCTTTTCCCTCTGATTCAGCTACCTTGTGGTAGGTGCGATGGTGCTGAAGAAGGGTGGCGGCTTGGCACAGTTGCTGTCATAGGTGGTGCGAGAGCTCCACGCAAGGAGCTTTGAGTGGCATGTGTGAGGGTAGGAGGGTACGGCACCCATAGCTGAAGGCAAAAAAGGTCAGGGCATGTCATCAGCCGCAGTCGTGCTAAGTTGTTCATCTTTGCAAACTGCTTGCCGAGTTGTTCCTTTCTTAGGTAATGGGGGCTTGTATCAACCAGAACTGCAAATGGTCAGTATTTGCAGAGAAGGTTACTTGGACTGTTGTTGAAGTGAGTGTAGCAGTTTCTATGGCATTCTGCAAAAAAAGTGACAGGTCTCCCTGTGTTCCCCAGTTCTTAACAAAGATGAAGTTAACAAACCCCTGAAAAGAGGTTTTGCAAAACTTCAGGGATATTTTCCTACTAGTACTGTAGAGACAACCATAGTCACCTTGTCTTTCCAAAAGTGAAGGTTCCCTATTTTTGTCCAAGAGCATCAAGTGCTTTTGATCAGCGTTTGTGTGCATGCATTAGCCTCGTTCTTGCTCTTCCTTGGAGAACTTTTACAATACTCACATGATCTGTGTAGGCTGCAGACTGCAGTGGTGAACTTCAAGGCTTCCAGCAGAAGGGAGATGCTATCCACATTTTGGATTCTCCTTAGTCTGAACCTTCAACGTCCAAGGCTTCACTTTTCAAGCAGTTGGAAGAGCTCCAAATTAAGACATGAACAGGTCTTAATTGACCTTGCCACCGCCTCAGTTAGTCAAGTAATGCTGTGCATTGGATTTGACTAGTGCAACATGTGCTTAAAATATGTAGAGTAACTCCTCGATTACCCTCTCAGAAGGGTTGGAATGGAGAACAAGGAGTTCCCAAGACAAATATTTGGTGTACGAGGAGTAGAATTTAGGAGTTGATTGCAGAGCACTGCATGCACAAATGTCTAAGGAGAATCCATCTTTTGATGTCCCATCTATGCTTGTTCTCATTTGAAATCCTGCACATTCTGCAGGCTGGTTTTGTTAGGCTTGGGGCTGGGGAAGGAGTGATGGTGGGGGAGGAGTGGGTGTTGGTTTTGGGTTATTTTTTTGTTTCCAGAATAGTGTACACAGAACTTGTGCCCAAAACCAGCAGTAGGAAACAATGCAGGTATAAAAGAAGGTCACAGAAATGTCAGATAATACGAATCTGAAAGCGCTTCAGTATTTTACTCAGGAGTTTCACTCTAACAAGGTGATTTTCCTTCACAGAAATGTAGTGGCAGGCTTATGCCATGCTAGAAGTGATGACCTTTCTCTGCCCCAAATTGAGCAGCAAAAGGTTTTGGCTCTTAATTTGAACCCCTGAGCCAGCTGTGTTTCAGGCTGCAGAAGCTGCAGCTGTTGTGGCAGACGCGGGGTGCAGCCCTGCCTGCCAGTTCCGAGCTGGCCTGCGCTGGTGGCAGCCGTCAGCGCCCGGGGTCCCCTGTGCCACCCATGCCAGGGCTCTGCCTGCCTGCCTCGCAGCCCTGGTAGCCTCAGGGAAACATCGCACTACTCCATCTGCTTTAAAAACAAACAAGCAAACAAAAAGCTCCCTGTAAATATATGTAGAAGTCTTGAAACTAATTCTCAGCGCTTGCTCGGAGTTTGTTGATGGAGCAAATGGATTTTGGATAAACTGCTATTGCTAGTACTACTTAGGTTCCTAAACTTCAGAAGGGAGGCTATGGTGGTCACGTACCCCTGAGGAATGTTGGGAACAGTAAGACAGCTCAGTCATTTCAAGGTGGCCAGAAAATGGGTGTGGCAGTGGAGTGGACACTCTGTGAGTAGGTAGCCTTAAGTCATGTAACGACATGCACTTCAGTGGGAATTTTGCATCAACACCAAGAGATTGTGTCATGATGTGTTGCGTAACAACAAATTGGGCCAAAATTCTGCTGATTTTGACCAAGGTGGATGGGCCACCTTCACTTAAGCTGGCAAAGGGACATAAGTCAATGATGTTTGAAAAACAGCCATGAAACATAGCCCCTTTAGTTTGTTGCTCTGTTGCAAGTCTGCAAAGCTCTGTTGACAGGTCATTGGAAGTAGCTGTTGGAATCTAAGTGCAGTTGGACGCTTTGTCAGTCAGCATCAGCAGGAGGCTTAACGGTTTAGGTTGAGAGGTGGTGCATGGTTTTTTTTCAGAGGAATGGCCCAGTGAAGAGCAGTGTTCACTGCCATGACTACCGTTGTAGCCTTCAAGAGCAATGGTTCATTCAGAGAGAACTTCCTTGGTTCTGCTGGTTTGGTTTCGCAGCTGGAGCAAAGGTACAGCACTGGAAGCAATTCCTAGGGCAGAAGCGGGAGATATCCGAAGCTCTGGACTTCGTTGCCTAAGTGAGCGTAGTCTAATTGGAAGAGTGGTGAGCATCAGTGATATCAGATTTTTTACAAGTTCTTAATTCTGTCAAAACAAGAAAGAAGGAGAGTGATGAAGATGAAATCCTTTCCTCTTCAATCTGCCTACGCAACAACTTCAGCTGTAGTTGTAATGTGTATTCACCTATTTTGAATTGCCCAAAACCAGGCCTAGAGATGCTTCAGAGTCAGAGAAGCGGGTATTTGCTTTATTCGGCGCTGGGTGCATGGGGGATCACTCCTCCTAACACACACACACAGAGCACTCCATACAGTCCAGCATTATGTGTAAAATTTATGAACATTCATCACAATTCTTGGGATAGGAGTGGTTCTAGAAATTACTTCTCGGAAGTCATTAATATCATTAGCATACGTGCCATGCATGCGCTGTGTACGCTGATGGGCGCACTGAGGAAGGCTCCTCTTCTTCCTCGAGGGTCTTTCTGATGAAGATCAGTAGTCTTTGTCACAATGCACTTTTTACCTTTCTTTCTGGAGCATGCACAGTTCTTCGGTGGCTGATGCAGCGATCTCTGTGCCGGTTTTCAAAAGATCCTGTTCCTCTTATCTTGACAAGATTAAGGCGAATCCTGCTGCTTAGGTTTTGTGATTAACATTTGCTGTCTCTTAGTAGTTCACTCGTGTTTACATGAGTTAACTATGGATCAACCCCCTTCTCAATTTTAGCACTGAAAGGATATTAGAGTCATTTAAAGAGATGTCTCCTATGGAGTACTATAAAACTGCCATAATGGTAAGACGTTTTCATACAGTAGTTTTAGCACAGAAGTAATATATGTACAATCTTGGATGTTTCATCCTGCTGGCTCAGGAGCCAGTATTGAGCTTTTCTCCTTTAAATCCAGTCTTAGAGCTCTGCAAGGATCACTGCAGCATGACGTTGTGACAAGGGGATGCTGATTCATGCATAAACCTTTGACGCTTTCCTTCTATCTTCAAGCAGCTTTGAAAACCAGTGATTATCTGGCATGTTGCGACTTGAGAGTCATGGTAAAGGTTTCACCAAACACTTTGTAATATCAGGCTACAGCTTTCATTCCTAAGGAAAGAGCATTGAGCAGATTGCTGGCAAAATGCTGAAAGAATGAGCCAAAACCAAAATCCTTTAATGGGAAAGATGGAAAAAATTTAGATGTGTTTATTTGAACTAAAAATAATGTGGACCAAGCCTAAATGTATTTCACACTAAATTCTTAGAACTGATTTTAAGGGAAGAAGTGAGAAAGATGAATTCCCAAGCGGAATTTTCAGCAGCATAATATTGAGCATTTATTAGTAGAACAAAGGCATATCACAGTGCAGGAGCACTTAGCAATATTGCTAGAGGCGTGGCTCCATTCATTTTACTGTGAACTTTAGTACTTCTTTAAACATAGTCCTTAAGCCCAGAAAGTCATTTACACTTCACTCAACTTTCCCCCCTCCGTCTCTGCCCCCTTGCGCCAGCACACGCCAGCACACTGCCACCTCGGTCCTCTGAGTAGCTCCAGAATTGAAGGCAGGCACCCCCCTCCGGTGCCTCCTCAGTCTCCAACCTAATTTGTAGTTGATGGGTTCTTTGGGAGGTGTGAGTTTTGATGAGATAACAGACTTCCTGGGATGCATGCGGTTTATCTTCTTTGTTTCTTGAAGATGTCTTGGTTTCCACCTCTGTAATTTCTCAACTTAAAGGACATTTATTATCATGTGTTTCTTCCTACGTTTCCCAACATGTTACCACTCATTCGAAGTTACAATTTACTCTAGTCTTGTTTTTACTTACCTATATTTTACCTTAACACTATTTCTACATAGTACATTCTCACTTCTAAATGTTAAAGTGATAGATGCGAAAGACAAAATTTATCGTTCACTCATTTATCACAGGAGGAATGTGTTAGCTGCTTGTGTTGCAGTTCACTTGTAATTGTGGTCTATTACCGCAGGCCTGGGCCCTAGGGTGTATCACTGTGTCCCGCAGCCATAGGGAGGAGGAGGAGAGAAGATCCAGCAGGCAGGAATTGTGCACCAAGATTTATTCATTTAATTATATCACAAACTCTTTTACAGACTTTTTTCTTCATAGTCTAATTGGACAAAGGATCAGCCCCCCCCCTTGGGGTGATTGGCTAAAATCCTAAACCATCCATTGTCAAAATATTTTTCTACTAGACCATAAACCAGACTTTTCAAGGTTGCAGGTGGCTTGGTTGTTTACATACTCTGCTACCTCTTCTGTGAGAGAGAAAAGTCTCTCACAGACTTAGAAAATAGCAAGAAAATCCTCGCTAGCAGCATTTTGGTATCTACAATTCCCCCTTTTTGTTTGATAAGATAACAACTCCACTATTAATCCTAAATAGAAATTTACATCAGTTATTAATTCTAAATATGTCCTTAAGGCTTTAACGATCTGACTCCATAACAAGAAATTTAAAGTTCAGTCTCTGCTTGTGGAAGGACCATCCCAGTCTCTGCTTGTAGAAGGACCATCTGCCTGATGGTCAACATCTTGGTCATCATCAGAAGAGTCTGATGGCTGATGATCTACATTCTGGTGGCCACTTGGATGGTTGGTGTTCTGGTCATCATTTGGAGGTTGCCTGTTCTGCCTCTGGTGCCGTAGGGCAGGGCGAACACATTTTGCAGCTAGCCACCGTACCCCAGTATCTGTAGAAACGCAAGCATAGCCACGACCCCAAACCATAAGTTCCCGCAGGCCTTCCCACTGGTTAGTGAGTAAATTCCACACCCAGACTTTTGCCCAGGGCAGTTGTCTCTTGCCTGCAGATTGCAATGAGAGAAAGTGATTCAGAAGAACAGGATTCTTTGAATTTTGTGGTACCGTAAGGTGATTAATTGTATACGAGCTTTTGCTAGTCGGCTTCAGTAACCAAATTCAAAGGTTCCTGTGAGAATCGTTGAAAAGCCATGATAACAGCCCTTAATTCAACTAACTAAGCAGAGTCTGACTCGGATTGGTGTGTTAATCAACCACTGCAAAGGCAGTGTAGGATACTGTGCACCTTTGCGCACAGTGACCCCTGCTAAAAATTTGTCCCGATCCGTATGCCCCAGGCTGCCAACACATCCCGTCCCCAAAGGTTAAGGGAAGTGGTAGTAACATAAGGCCTAATTGTAGCTGTGTGCCCCTCTGAGTCCTTCACTGTCACAGGCCGTTCGCTTCAATAGCTCTGTGTGGTTCATCCTCATCCTGTGATGGCCGATCCCACTGGGGGTAAAGGCCATGAGGGAGGCCACGCAGAGAAGGAGATGATAGTTACATCAGCACCAGTATCAATCAAACCTTGAAGCTGAGTCCAGGGCGGACGGGCGTTCGGCAGGATCAGGGTACACGTCATCTGTGGCCTTTGGTCAGAGATGTCTGCAGTCCAGAAGGCCTGCAGAAGTCCTGTAGATCCACTGCTGTTATCTTTGTGAGTTTGTTGTTCTATCCTGGGGACACAAGACTTAAAAGGCACTAATTTAGCAAGGCAGGTCTTTTCAGGAATAGTTACAGGGGGTTTTCAAATTCCCTATAAAACTGAGGACAAGGCTCCGAGGAGCGGATTCCCATCAATCCGACCTCATCCTCATCCTATCGCATTAAACCTGTTAGAAGCCAGACCTGAACAGCCCCTCTCTTCCTTTGTCTCTGAGCTAACGTGAGCCGACATCAACGGCTCCTGCCGTGTTTCCCTCTGCAAAGAAGCCAGCTAGCTAGCCCAGCAAGCTCTTTTCCTGATCCCGAAGTCGCTTCAGCGACGCGTGGAGGTAACGCAGCTGGACTGTCTCTGACCAGGGGCACGCCAGAGTCAGTGCCTCGAGCACCAAACGCTGCGTTATTGGACATTGAAGGTTCAGGCTAAGGAGAATCCAAAACGTGGACAGCATCTCCCTTCTGCTGGAAGCCTTGAAGTTCACCACTGCAGTCTGCAGCCTACACAGATCATGTGAGTATTGTAAAAGTTCTCCAAGGAAGAGCAAGAACGAGGCTAATGCATGCACACAAACGCTGATCAAAAGCACTTGATGCTCTTGGACAAAAATAGGGAACCTTCACTTTTGGAAAGACAAGGTGACTATGGTTGTCTCTACAGTACTAGTAGGAAAATATCCCTGAAGTTTTGCAAAACCTCTTTTCAGGGGTTTGTTAACTTCATCTTTGTTAAGAACTGGGGAACACAGGGAGACCTGTCACTTTTTTTGCAGAATGCCATAGAAACTGCTACACTCACTTCAACAACAGTCCAAGTAACCTTCTCTGCAAATACTGACCATTTGCAGTTCTGGTTGATACAAGCCCCCATTACCTAAGAAAGGAACAACTCGGCAAGCAGTTTGCATAGATGAACAACTTAGCACGACTGCGGCTGATGACATGCCCTGACCTTTTTTGCCTTCAGCTATGGGTGCCGTACCCTCCTACCCTCACACATGCCACTCAAAGATCCACCTGTGACAGCAACTGTGCCAAGCCGCCACCCTTCTTCAGCACCATCGCACCTACCACAAGGTAGCTGAATCAGAGGGAAAAGGAGGTCGCCAATGGAGGTGTTATAAACATATATTATATTGGCTTCTCGCAAAGTATAAAGTAGATATTATATAATGTTAGAAATGCTTTTTGCTGTGTGGATGTAGTTTTCTTTTTAGCAAGAATGTTAGCAAGTGTGAGCACGTAAGATAACCTCCAAACGAACAGAGGATGAGGCCCGAAAAGCTGCTAATCAACACTTTGTCTAGGGAGCAAAAGGGCCCAAAGGCTACTCCGCCCGGAGAACAGGCGGCCAGGAGAGTCCAAGAGCCGTTATCACCACTCTGCCCGGAGAGACGAAGAGGCCCAAAGCTGCAATCAGCCCTGTCTGTCTGGAGAATTAAGAAATCCACCCTACCATCGACTCTTGCCTAGCGGGCCCAACCCCAAGAATCAAGAGAAATAAAACCACAAGGCAGAAGACTACGCATGCTCTAAAAAGGCGGAACCAAGGAGTGGCCATGCAGAACAGCTCCAGGAAAAGTTTTAATATGAATAAAGAACAGACAGTAAAAATGGTATAAAAAGGACTCACCTCTGGCATCAGGTGTGCTCTTGGCAGAGCACCAAGGCACCCGGCCATTACCCCGTTGCTTTATTTGATGTGTCTCTTATTGTCTTTATATTAAACCCTTTAAATTCTCACAGGAGAGTGAACCTCGTTTTTCACAATTAAGGGCTCGTCCCGGAGCTACACCTCGCCTCTGAAAAGCGTGGGAGGATTCAAGAAGCAAGGGTAAGGCGCCTCCCGCCCAAGTTGGCAGGACCTTTGCTTAGCATCCTCTGGCGTGATTTGGTGGCAGCAGGGCAACACCCGGAGGACAAGAAAGACACAAAAATAAAGCAAATGAAAGAGAGCGCTCTCGACAAAAATCCCACAGACACTGGAAAAGAAACAGGACTGGGAAGTATTGTCCAAAGAAAAAGGGGGTGGTTACGGGAGATGAGCGTGTGTGAATGAGACGTGGGCTGGTTGCCCCCAGATCTGCGAAGCGAGTGTGGCAGTCTCTGAGTGCTGCCGTTCCGTCTTGTTCACGAGAACAGCGGCCAGCGAGGAGACAAAGCGAGAGATAAGCGGAGTGAAAGAATCTCCGGGGGTGACTGGGACGGGGTCCCAGAGAAGGGGTTGCAAAGTGGGAGCTACCCCCCCATATGCTGGGTTGAGGAAAACTCCAAGAGCACCCAGGGCCTAAAAGTACCCCAAGAGAGGTTGGGGTTTGGATGCTAGCAATGCTGGGTTGAGGGAAATCCAAGAGCACCCAGAATCCTAAGGATTATATCATACCCATGGGTGGATACTAACAAGTGACTTGAAAGAGGTACCTTATTATTCTGTTGTGAGTAGGAATGAGTGAGTGAACAAATATTAAAAAAGAGTGAATGTGTGAATGAAAAACTGTGTAATTCGAAGTTAACTTTGTTTTTGGGGAAGGTGGGCTCTAATAAATTTTTTGGTGTTTTTTGTACTGTGAAAGGGTGGGTAGTATTTTACAGCAGTGAAGATTGGTGTTTTAAAGGAATGAATTAGTATTTCAAAGGGGGGGATAAATTGGTATTTTGAGTAATAGAGAACTCCTGGGAAAATGGGACAACAACCTAGTAAATTAAGTTCAAATTATAAAAGGGTGCCAGAGGATATACCCCGAGACAGTCCCCTCGGGGTCAAACTCGCAAACTGGGAAACTGATCCTTCTACAAAAGGAAAAGAGAAAGTAAAAATGATTCAATTCTGCATGAAAGAGTGGGTAAAAAAGGAAATCAGATCTGATCATGTGTACTGGCCAAAATACGGGTCTGATGAGGCATGGATTTGCCAGGCTCTAAATGTATTTGTAAATTCAAAAGAGCCATCTCACCCTGAGGAGAGAGAATATGCTTCTTGCTGGACAGGAATTACAAAACCTCTGGGAACCAAAGTCTTCAAAATATCAGAAACCGCAGAGGAAAAGCAAACAGAAGAGAAAAAAGGCTGAGACCCTTTAGAAGTATTGCCTCCGCCGCCAGCACCAGAAGCTGCCCTCCTCCCCCTGGCTCCGGGGCTTCCCCCGCCAGCCCCCCCTCCGCCCGCACCGGGGGCCTTTCCCCCGGCAGCCCTCCCGCCCCAATGGAGCTGGGGGGGAGCCCTGCCCCCGCCCATGCCGGGGATCCCACCCTTCCCATATATCTCGGGAATCCCAGCACCCTCAATTGCATCAAGGGAAAGGTCACACGTCCCGGCTTCAGCCCCTACCTCTCCTGCCTTGAGAAACCCGGCTTTAGCCCCGGTGCCCGCCTCCTGTGCTCCGGAATATCTGGCTTCACTGCCATACCCCACCCCCACCCTCTGCACCACAGAATATTCAGCTTCAGCGCCAGACTTTGAATCTGCCCCTCCTCCCCAGGGGAGTTCGGTGCTTTCTTCCCAAATCAACCCTCTTCTTAACGAAGGAGCACCATACCAGAATACAGGAGGTGCCATTAAGGCTCCGAGGCAGCCCAACAAGCCCTCCATTGCTAAACAAACAGAGGGAAGCCGAGAAATTCATTTCTTTCCGTTAAGAGAAGTACCTACGGGAGGAGGGGGAAGCGGCTTTGTGAGTGCTCCTCTAACCTCTACAGAGGTTAGGAATTTCAAAAAAGAAATTAAAGGATTATTAGAAGACCCCATAGGTACAGCTGAAATGTTGGACCAGTTCTTAGGTCCCAACATTTTCACTTGGGAAGAAATGCAATCAATAATGAAAATAATATTCTCCCAAGAAGAAAGAGAAATGATTAGAATTGCTGGAATAAAAATTTGGGGAAAAGAAAACCAACAAGGTCCACCCGGGGATCAGAAAATGCCCATTACACCTCCTAACTGGAACCAAAATGATGAAGCTGGGAGGGGACATATGAATGATTATTGTAATTTGATAATCAAGGGAATAAAAGAGGGGGCACTCTGAGGACAAAATGTCAGAAAGGCCTTTGAGGGGCAGCAAGGGAAGGAAGAAACCCCGACTGAGTGGCTGGAGAGGCTCCGAAAGAATATGAAACAATATTCTGGGAGAGACCCGGAGTCCCTAGCAGGGCAAGCCCTGCTAAGAGTTAACTTTGTCACTCATGCCTGGCCAGATATTAGAAAAAAATTGGAAAAAATAGAAGATTGGTATGAGAAACCATTACAAGACCTAGTAAGGGAAGCTCAAAAGATATATATGTCCGGAGGGATGAAGAAAAAGCCAAAGTGGGAGCAAAGATCATGATAGCCACTATGCGAGAGAGTACCTTCCAAAAAAAATCTAAAGCCCTCAGGTAACACTCCTAAACATTCCAGATTCAGAAATGGTGGAAAAGAGAAAAATAAAACCTCAGCACAATCAAGATTCCAAGAACAACCCAGGGATGCCTGTTTCTATTGCAAGGAAGAAGGGCATTATCAAAGAGAATGCCCCCACCTGAGGAGGGATCTGAAAAGATTTCAAGAGACACGCACAGAAGAAAAATAGGGAAATCATGGGCTCTATTTTTGGGGGGATAAATACCATCTGGAGCCTTTGATAACTTTAAAAGTAGGCCCCGAAGAGGAAGTATTGGAATTTATAGTTGACACTGGGGCAGAAAAGACTTGTGTGATGAATATTCCAAAAGGGAGTAATGATATGGTAAAAGTAACAGGAGCAAAGGGGGAAGGATTTAAGGTCTCTGTCATTAAAGATGTGGTTATTGAAGGGGAAACAAAAATAGGGATAGGGGATGCTTTGTTAGCTCCTGAGGCTGGCAGCAATTTATTGGGAAGGGATTTACAAATCCAACTGGGGATTGGAGTCATACCAGAAGAAGGGAAAATGACGGCCAAAGTGTTTAAACTTAGCCAAGAAGATGAAAGCAAAATTAACAGAGAGGTTTGGGCTAGGGAAGGGAATAGGGGTGGACTAGATCTTGACCCCATAAGGGTCACAATTGAAAAAGAAGAAGGTCCCATTTGTGTACATCAGTACCCTATATCTTTAGAAGGGAGAAAAGGCTTAAAACCAGTGATAGAAGAATTAATAAAGGATGGGACACTAGAACCTTGTAAATCCCCTCATAATAGCCCTATTCTCCCAGTAAAGAAATCTGATGGAAATTATAAATTAGTGCAAGATTTAAGAGAAGTAAACAAAAGAACACGGGCCTGCTACCCTATGGTTCCTAATCCCTGCACTCTTTTAAGCAAAATTCCACCTCAACATCAGTGGTTTAGTGTGGTAGATCTTAAAAATGCCTTTTGGGCCTGCCCACTGGCAGAGGAAAGCCGAAATATTTTTGCCTTTGAATGGGAAGATCCAAACACAGGGAAAAAGAACCAGTTGAGGTGGACTAAACTGCCACAGGGCTATTGTGAGGCCCCAAATTTATTTGGGCAAGCCTTGGGAGAAATACTACAAACCTTCCCCACTCCCCCAGGAATACAATTTATCCAATATGGAGATGACCTTCTAATATCAGGAGAAGATGAAATGAAAGTTAAAGGAGCTACCATAAAGCTTCTAAATTTTCTTGGGAAAAAGGGACTAAAGGCATCAAAAAGGAAATTACAGTTTGTGGAATCAGAAGTAAAATATCTCGGCCACCTGATAAGCAAAGGTAGCTGACAACTAAGTCCTGAAACAATTACAGGGATTTTATCCCTCCCTCCTCCCTCTTCAAAAAAGGAGGTTAGGAGACTGCTGGGGCTACTGGGATATTGCAGATTATGGATTGAAAGATATACACAAGCAGTAAAATTTTTATATGAAAAATTAACAGGGGGAGACAATATACAATGGACCAAAGATGATGATGATAATAAATTAGAAAAACTGAAGTTGAAACTAGCCTCGGTACCAGCCCTAAGCTTACCCTCACTAGAAAAACCCTTTCATTTATATGTGAATGCAGAAAATGGAGTAGCTCATGGTGTATTAGTCCGGGAATGGGGAGGGGTGAGAAGACCAATAGCTTATTTAGCTAAACTATTGGACCCAGTAAGCCGTGGCTGGCCAGTATGCATTCAAGCCATAGCAGCTACCGCTATTTTGGTGGAGGAGAGCCGTAAGCTCACCTTTGGAAGTAAACTGATTGTATACACACCCCATGCGGTCCGAAATGTGCTAAATCAAAAAGCTGAAAAATGGTTAACAGACTCCAGGCTATTAAAATATGAAGCAATTCTGATTGACAGTAATGATCTAACTATAGAAGCAAGCAAAAGCCTCAATCCGGCCCAATTCCTGTATGGAGAACCAAAAGATGACCTGGCACATGATTGCTTAGAAATTACTCAATACCAAACAAAAGTTCGAGAAGATCTAGCTGAACAAGCCCTCTTAGAAGAGGAAAGAATATATGTGGATGGTTCATCCAGATGCTTGCAAGGAAAAAGAATGTCAAGATATGCCTTAGTCGATGGGATAAATATGCAGGCCATCGAAAAAGGAAAACTACCTTCAAATTGGTCGGCGCAGTCTTGTGAATTATACGCTCTAAAGAGAGCACTGGAGCATTTAGCACACAAAAAGGGGACCGTCTATACTGATTCAAAGTACATACCTTTGGAAAGATCTGGGAAGAAAGGGGTTTACTAAATTCAAAGGGGAAAGAACTGATACATGAAGGCCTGATTTCAGAAGTGTTGGAAGCATTAAAATTGCCTGAAGAAATAGCCGTAGTGCATATCAAAGGACACCAAGAAGGGATGACCCCAGAAATAAGAGGGAATAACCTAGCAGACCAAGAAGCCAAAGATGCAGCAGAAAATGGGACTGAACCAATTCTGTTAATCCTGACCCCAGAAAGGGGAGAATTGGAAATCCCCAAATTTAGTAAAGAAGAAGAAAAAGAATTATTTAAGATAGGGGGAGAACAAGATCAATCTGGAAAACGGAAACTTCCTGATGGGAGACAGTTACTTAATAAGCCACTCACTAAGAGAATATTAGAAGATATGCATCAAAAAACTCATTGGGGTACTCAAGCTAGCTTGTGTGATCATTTTCTAAAAAATTATGGGTGTATTGGAATCTTTGGGGTAGCAAAACAAATAACTGGGAACTGTAGAACTTGCCAAAGAGTGACTAGGAAAATAATGAGAAAAACAACATTAGGAGGCCGTGAGTTAGCTCTGCGACCATTCCAAAGTATCCAAGTAGATTTCACTAAACTTCCTCAAATACAGAGATGGAAGTTCCTATTAGTAATAGCAGACCACCTAACTTGTTGGGTAGAAGCAGTTCCTGCTACTAGAGCTACAGCTAACATAGTATGCAAAACCCTTCTGGAACAAATTATTCCCAGATATGGAATGGTTAATAAAATAAACTCAGATAGAAGAACACATTTTACATCCAAAGTCTTACAACAAATAACTCAAGCCTTGGGAATAAAATGGGAATTACATACCCCCTGGCACCCACAAAGTTCAGGCCAAGTAGAAAGAGTGAACCAGACTTTGAAAAAAACTTTAACAAAATTAATGATTGAAACTCAAATGTCATGGGTAAAATGCTTACCTTTGGCTCTGTTGAGAGGCCGAACACAGCCCAGGTCAGACCTGGGAGTGTCTCCTTATGAGATGATGTTCGGATTACCCTTCCTTACTGCTCAACATGAAACAGCCACTTATGAAGTAGGAGAAGTAAGTGTCAAAAAATATGTCACCGCAATTGCCAGAACACTTGAAAATTTGCGGCTGAAAGGAATGATCCCTCAAACCACAGCTTTGGAGTTCAAAATTCATAATATCCATTCAGGGGAATGGGTACTAGTAAAAACATGGAAAGAACAATCTTTGACTCCACAATGGGAGGGTCCTTTTCAGGTACTGCTGATGACTGAGGCCGCAATCCAGACCAAGGAACGAGGGTAGATCCATGCCAGCAGAATCAAAGGACCTGTAAAAGAACCTGAAGAGTGGACTGTAATATCCAAACCAGGTGATACCAAATTGATTCTTAAACGGAGACCAGGTGGCAATGAGCTAGAACAATCTAAATAATCCAAGGGATATGCAAAGAATCACACCTAACTGAGAAGTAAAAGCCAAATTTATATCAGTGGCCCCTGGACAAATTCTGGGACATCGTGGAGAAGAATATTCTCACTTCAAACAGGAAGGGTTGGGACTGGATCAAACAGGGAACTCTCATGTCCTGATTCTAGCCTGTGATTTGTATTAAGAAGGGGGAGAATCACAACTTCCATCAGTGCCACATCATATACCCTGTTTGAATCATTCTAACACGGGGCATGCCAACCACGTCAAATATAAGTAATTAATCTAGAGGGAAATTGGCATTTCACACCGTCGACACCCTAGTTGTAAAGGGTGTCAAGCACAAAATCAACCCCCTATCCAGACAAAATCATAAGCAACAAAAGCAATAACTTTGCTCTGCAGATGGGAATTACTAGTGCCTGTTGAATGGGAAACACCTAAGATACGATAAGATACTACAGTTAAAAAGGTGCCAAAAGAAATTTGCCTAAAAGCTACAAAGGAAGTGACAAGGAAATAGAGGGCAAGACCGGGTCGGCCACTGTACTCGCCACCGAGAAGATCCAATACACCTGCTATGGGTTGCAACCTCATAGGCAAGGGAGGTGGGAGTATAAGCCATGCCGGACCTCTGTTATTCCTTCTTTTGTCACTTCTCCTGGTCCCTTTTGGGACACCGGCAAGACCATGTTACAAATGCTATCGAAAGCTCTACATGGAAAGACACCGGGGCTTCTTTCTTATTACTCATACCCATACCAACAGTCACTGTTATGACTCATCCAAATTAGGTATTTGCATGCATAAAGGAGAAAAATATTGGATTACAGAAAATTTAGGAACAAGTGGAAACAGACTAAGAAGCAATTGTCCAAAAGGAGAAAAATAGATTTGCTCCACAGCTGCCACCAGGGGAACAGTCCAAGATTTGGTAAAAGAGCAAGTGGTAAGTAAAGATACAAAGCCAGCACAGCAACCTCGCCCTATATTCACCTCACCACGCCAGGACCTGTATGCAAAGCTCAAACAACAAAGAGGAAAAAACCCCAAGGTTAGGAAAAAACCTGTTTGTGGAATTGGGGGAGAGGATAGGTAAAGAACTTAACATAACCAACTGTTGCGTCTGTGGAGGAGCTTTAATGACAGAAGAATGGCCACGGAAAGGTAGCAGCGTAGGCCCGGTAGAACTCCTTAAATGGAACCGGACAAATATAAGAGGGGGGAACCGACCTGAGGGGTGGATTTTAAGTTCAACAGTGATAGGGGAAGAATGCCTCTGGCGAACTGGGATAAACTTTCTTAATGAAGTAGGAAACACTCCCTGTAAAAGCTATAAAGTGAGTAACAAAACTTCAAGGTGGTGGGTCCCAGAAAAACCAACTTGGTATTGAGCCCAGAAAAAAGGAAAAGACTGTGTATATGATCATGAAGTTGGACTCTTTCAGTGTAATGACACGAGGAAAAATCCTTATTTTGGAATCCCAGAAATAGCCAAATTTGGGGAGAATATAAATCAACAAGAAGGTGATTATTGGAAAGCACCAGATGGCTTCTTTTGGATATGTGGGAAAAGGGCATCCCCAAGACTCCCTTCACATTGGAAAGGGAGTTGTACACTAAGAATCATTCAACCAGGGTTTTTCCTTTTCCCAGAACCAGTGGGAGATCAATTAGGTATACCTCTCTATGAAGACTTCAAAAGAAAGAAAAGAGATTTAATTGGAGGATTCCAAAAATGGAAAGATGAGGAATGGCCCCCTGAACGAATATTAGAAACAGATGGGCCAGCTACCTAAGCACAAGATGGAAGTTGGGGATATCAGACCCCAATTTACATGCTGAATCGTATCATCAGACTCCAAGCTCTTGTAGAAATCATAACCAATGAAACAGCTGGGGCTATGGAATTAATAGTCAGCCAGCAACACCAAACCAGAGCTGCAATACATCAAAATAGGCTGGCTTTAGACTATTTACTGGCCGAAGAAGGCGGTGTGTGCAGGAAGTTCAATACATCGGACTGTTGTTTAAAAATTGATGACAATGGGGATGCCGTTCTAGATATGGCCAACCAAATCAGAAAAATAGCCCATGTACCAGTCCAAAAATGGGAATCAATGATGTCTGCTAACTGGTGGGATGGCATATTGGGGAAAGAATGGTGGAAGAAGCTAGGTTTCTTCCTCTTATGTGCTACAGCTAGTCTAATATTTCTCCCTTGCTTGATCCCCTGCTTTATTCGGCTAATCACCAGCATAGTTCAAGGCATGCAAGTTGTGGCAATGCCTACTGACCCAAAGTTGGCTATGTCTGGAACAGCACAAAAAATTATGGTATTAAAAAGACAAAGTGATACAAAAGACCCTCTTGAAGAAGCCAAATTGATCTGTGAAAAGAACGAACAGACATTAGAAGCCAAGAAAAAAGAATTATTGCTCAAGCCAAATGATTTATAAAATAGAAAAGGGGGGATTGTTATAAACATATATTATATTAGCTTCTCGCAAAGTATAAAGTAGATATTATATAACGTTAGAAATGCTTTCTGCTGTGTGGATGTAGTTTTCTCTCTTTTTAGCAAGAATGTTAACAAGTGTGAGCACGTAAGATAACCTCCAAACGAACAGAGGATGAGGCCCGAAAAGCTGCTAATCAACACTTTGTCTAGGGAGCAAAAGGGCCCAAAGGCTACTCCGCCCGGAGAACGGGCGGCCAGGAGAGTCCGGGAGATTTTATCACCACTCTGCCCGGAGAGACGAAGAGGCCCAAAGCTGCAATCAGCCCTGACTGTCTGGAGAATTAAGAAATCCACCCTACCATCGACTCTTGCCTAGCGGGCCCAACCCCAAGAATCAAGAGAAATAAAACCACAAGGCAGAAGACTAGGCACGCTCTAAAAAGGCGGAACCAAGGAGTGGCCATGCAGAACAGCTCCAGGAAAAGTTTTAATATGAATAAAGAACAGACAGTAAAAACGGTATAAAAAGGACTGACCTCTGGCATCAGGTGTGCTCTTGGCAGAGCGCCAAGGCAACTGGCTGTTACCCCGTTGCTTTATTTGATGTGTCTCTTATTGTCTTTATATTAAACCCCTTTAAATTCTCACAGGAGAGTGAACTTCGTTTTTCACAGAGAGAAGTTGTTCCCCCTGACAGCTAAGCTCCAACTACGGTGTCGCTTATGTCCTTCCCAGGACGGGCGGGAAAACGCCTCGGCGCAGCGCAGCGCTGGCCGGGAGCGGCCGGCACGGCACCGAGCGCGCTCCCCACTCCCTCCCGCCCGCGCCGCTGCGGAGACCCCGGGTTCGCCGGAATCGGCCACATGCTGCACGGAGGGCAGCGCGGCAAAGGCGGCCTCCCCTCGTCGCCCGGGGAAGGCCGGCCTCGGATCCCCGCTCTCTCCACCGGCACGGGCAGTGCCAGCAGCCTCTCGCTGTGGTCGCCGCTGGCCGAAAGCCTCGCCGCGCACCGCCCGGCCGGCCCCGCCGCTCCGCGGGGTCACACGGCACCTGCCGTGGGCGGCCGCCGAGCGACAGGAAGCAGAAGCGCTCACCGCCGCGCCGCTCGCCGCCCCGCCCGGGCGCTCCTCTCCTCGCGCTACCACGATGGCGCCGGCCCGCCCCGCCTTCCCCGTCGCCTGCGGCGCAACGCGGCTGCTCCGAGCCACGCAGCACGCGTGCGGCCGGGCCCTGCCGAGCTGCCGGCGGAGCCGGGGCACAGCCCGGGCGGGAGAGCTTCCGGCGAGGGTGGGCGGGCGGCGAGCGCGGCCGAGCGTGAGCGCGCCAGGCGGGCGGCGGGCGGCGGCGTGATGGAGAGCTAGATGGAGGCGGCAGCACCGCGCGGCATAAAATAGCTGATCGTCCGGCAGCCGCCCGCTCCGCAGCCCCTCGGCTGCTGTCGAGAAGGGCCCCGGCCCTGGCCGCGCCGGTGGCGAGGCGGCTCCGCAGCCCGCGGGCAGCCCTGGCGGGGCAGGGGAGCACTGCGGGCAGCCCCGGGGCCGCGCAGCCGTCTGCAACGCGCGGTGGGAGCCGCTGGGAACTATTTTACACGTCCCGGGGGGCTGGAGAGGAGCACGGAGACCACGCGGCAGGTCGCTGCCGTTAGGGAAAATTAATCCACGATGCCTGAGGTTTATATCCGAAAAGGAGACAGAGGAGTCCTGCAACATTCTTCGACTACAGGGAGAGTCCATGGGGCTTTTCCCATGGCGTCTGTCAAACGGTTGCGGGATGCAGCCCCCTTTTGATGCCAAGTTCCCGGCCACAGCACCCTCTTCCTTTTCCCCACTGGCTGAGGTATTCGGGAGATACAGACTTCCGGAACTGCCTACTCTATGCGCCCCCCTCTAATATGCACCCCCCTCTTGGCATCGAGAAGAAAGATAAGAACCCCATTCCTAATGCTCTTAAGTCTTTGTTGCCTTGCTCTAGGTTCAGGAATTTAACACGGCCTTGATTAATCAACAGTCTCTGATGATTAGTAACAGTTCTAGAGAACTCCTAGTTTCTTCTGTTACTTCACTAGCCATAACTTCCTAGCCTTGTCTACAGGCCGATTCACACGGTCTCTTTGTAAAGACTCATCCATCTCATTCCTTTTAATCCCTCCTCTTTTTATTTGCTCTGTATTTGTCTTTACAAACCTTAATTACCATGGATTTAATTTTTTCTTCTGGAGTCTTCTTGGGTTTTGCTATTATTTGCAGTGACATTCTTTTCTGTCCTTTTGTAGTCATTTCTGGATCAGGTAGGCATGGCTGCTAGCGGCATCCCCTTGAGCACCTGCTGAAAGAGCTGCAGCCAGCATGGTGTCACGCATGGTAAAAAGATGAGAATTGCGATAGCATATAAGAGGAGAAATCGTATTCATTTAGCCCATAGCTGGCCAGTTAACTATGAAAATATGTCCCATTCCCATCCTTTCAACATTTGGACAGGTCCACGAGCTGACGTTATTTCCTTTGTTATTTGTTTGACCACTTTTCCGCTGTCATCTGCTTGCAAACAGCAGCTCGAGTCATTTAATTTCCCACAAACTCCTCCTTCTTCTGCCAACAGATAATCTAATACCATCCAATGTTGAAATACCGCTTTCCTCATTTAAGTGGGTTGCTCAGCAAAAAGGTCAAGCGCTGTGGCTGGCTGGTTGGTAATTATTTCCGAGACAGCTTGTAACCTAATTATCTCCTTCAAATGATAAATGGGTTCCCAGGCATCTGGGATTAATTCCTTAGGTTTCCAAGGGGCTGGTCCATCGTGTTGGGTAACTTGTTCTGTTGGCCGTTCATCATTTCCCCGTTTTGGGGTGCTCCCTCCAGCCAGGGCTGCATCAGCTGACTGCTTTTCTCTAATTAAATCATCACAGATTTTGATTCCTAAGCGATTTCCCAGAACTTGTAGTAGCAAAAAGAACAACAGTCTACTAAATATACCATATCCCTGACCAGTTTGGAGGTAACCTGAGCTAAGCATGTTGGCCACAAATCCAATACTGTCCTTTCAAAGCCCGTGTTCCATTAGCAAAGGAACCTACCCATGGTCATCAATTGGTGGCTCAAAATACAGCAGGATTCCCGGGCCTAACGGTCCTCCAACAAGAGTTGCCCCACCATAAGGGTCCCAGCATTTGCATTTCCAAGCTCCCGCACAGGGTTCCCACCTACATTTACATCTGCAAGCTGCTTGGTTGGATTTGGAGCAGAACTCACTAAAAGGCTTTGAGTTCCAATCCGGTGTGGCCATTCCCACTGATAATCACAAACAACATGTCTTCTACTTGTGGAATTTTTGTGGGGACTGCTCAAAAACAGGTGGTCAAAAAAACCCCTTGTCCCTCCCCATTGCTTTACAGGCTTCCAAATATTTTTGGTAAGTGTGATAAGAACGCCTTACGCAGCTACTGTTAGTGAGCCGAACAGGTATTTGATTGCATTTGCCTTGATATTTGGAACAATTGGAAGGAGGGCAATTGGGGGTCCAAACCCAGTTGTTCAAGCCCAGAGGGAAAGTCAATTGACAATTGCCTTTTCCTACATAGACACGCCCTATCCTATTAGGCAATAAGTGCCTGTTGGAGAAGAATGAAGTGGCCGTGAACTTCCTTCTTTGGCCCCAAATCCCATCCCACTGTGGGCCCTCACATTGACCCACCATTTAGGTTCAGCTGGGCTAGCCAACTATGGCCACTCTTCAGATCCTCCTGGCCTTCCACAGAGCCAGCAATTGCTAAGGTTAAAAACTTTTGCTACTTCTTCTCCTAAGGCTGCAAATTGATTCTCCCACTCCTGGCCTAAACTCAGCTGACCATATCAAAGTAGAATTAGTAAGGAAAATGTTTTAATAGTGTCATCTAATTAGCTAGTCTAATTTTCCCGTTGTCTTCTGCAGCACCTGTGGCAATTGAAGACACAGAAACCACTTAACGTAACAAAATGGCCACAAGTATTAGCCCCCAAGTGAGTGGAGATTCTAGAGGAGGGATGCCTTTACAGTCTATTTCAGCAGACGGTCTGAAGGTAGGACTGCGGGGCTTCTTCCGATGTCGAAGCACTGCCTACTGCTCCGGCCCACTCCTGCAGAGTGTCAGTCACGGCCTCCCGGCCTTCTCCTCCAGCTGAGATGTGCAAATCTCCGAGGCTTCAGAGACCTTGACCCGAGAGTGACGGGTTCACCTGTGTTCAGCTTACTTGACGGCTGTTTTCTGTCGTCAGTGACACTTGGAATGGGCCACGCCATTTCACCAGCACTGGCGCTTCTTTCTACTCCTTAATTAGGACTCAATCTCCTGGTTGGATGTTAAAAGCAGCAAAGTCCAAAGGCCGGGCTTGCGCCAGCTGAGTTTCCTGTTGAAGGGGTTTCACAAGAAGCAGGATCCTGGCCACAGATGGTTTTAAAAATGCATCACTTGCCTCTACCCCCCCCCACTGGGTGGAGACTTACCAGGAGGGCAATTGCAAACAACGATTGAAAGGGAGATAACTGAATCTCTCTTCTGGGTTGGGCCCTCATTCTCACCAAAGCCAATGTCCAAAGCCCTACCCATGGCATCTTGGTTTCTATTACCAGCTTCAAAAGGTGTTTATTTCTCTCTTCATTGTTTTCTACCCGAGCCGAGCTCTGGGGGTGCCAGGGCCTATGGAGGTTCCATTGTGTTCCTAAAGAAGCCAAAACCCCTTGAAGGATCTTTCCTGCAAAATGAGTTCCCCTATCTGAATCTATTGCTTCTACAATGCTGTATCTTGGAATGATTTGTTCCAAAAATGCCTTAAGAACTGATCCTGTCATTACTGAAGTAGTTGGAAATACTTCTGGCCACCTTGCTAGCTGACATACGATTACCAGAAGATATTAAGCCTTGCCACTTGGGGCATCTCCGGAAAATCCACCTGGCATCTTTGGAAGGGCCATGCAGCCCAAGGCCTCCCTCCTCTAGCAAGTTACTTTGTAACTTGGCTGTTGGCTTTAGCACAGATCAAGCAACCTTCAACAGCTCCTTTTGCCAGTCTAAAAAGACCCCCAGCAACATACATCATGAGATAGGCTTCTGCCAATCCTCAGGAAGTGCAAGAACTCTCTTAATGGAGTTGCTTTAATATTGGTAGGGCCAAAGGTTCTGGTATCTCTTGTTTGCCATCCCTTGGAAACCAATTCTTGCCTTTTTTCTCTGCCACACGACTTTTAACTGTATGTCAAACTGCTGTGGTAGAAAAGACAGCTTCCTGGGCAGTGATGGAGTCACGGGGAGCAAAGGGGGCATCTTGGAGAGTTCTGGCAGAAGTGTGGCTTTCTGAGTTTCTTCATCCACCAAAAAGGAGACAGAGGAGTCCTGTAACATTCTTCAACTCCAGGGAGAGGCCATGGGGCTTTTGCCATGGAGTCTCTCAAATGATTGCGGGAAGCAGCCCCCTTCTGATGTTAAGTTCCTGGCAACAGCACCCTCTGAGGTACTCGGGAATTACAGACTTCCGGAACTGCCTACTCTACGCCCCCCTCTAATATGCAGTCCCCTTTTGGAATGGAAAAGGAAGAAAACCAAACTATTCCTAATGCTGGGAAGTCTTTGCTGCCTTGCTCTAGGTTCAGGAATTTAGCAGGGCCTTGGCTGAGCAACAGTCTCTGTTGATTAGTAACAGTTTCTAGAACGAATACTTTCTTCTGTTACTTCCCCCCCTGTAAATTCCTAGCCTTGTCTAAGG
Organism: Aphelocoma coerulescens; assembly: GCF_041296385.1. Taxonomy (NCBI): domain Eukaryota; kingdom Metazoa; phylum Chordata; class Aves; order Passeriformes; family Corvidae; genus Aphelocoma; species Aphelocoma coerulescens. Next base: position 248,815 of record NW_027183471.1, read on the forward strand.
AGAGATTCACACGGTCTCTTTGTAAAGACACATCTATCTTACTCCTTTCACTCCCACACCTTCCTTGCGGTGGAACGGCTCTCCCCGGCACAGCACCTGGCACAAAACCCCCGTATACGCACACACACACCTGCACTTACCCTGCACTCCACTGCACACACACACACACACACCTCCCGCACACTAACACCCCCTCCACATCCCCACCATGCTACTTGCAGTGGCCCCGCCCCTGCCATCCCCACCAGCTGGCAGCACCCACTCCTCGCATGCTTCCCCATGCCTTGCATTTCCTTGCTGCCCCCTCTGTAGCCTTCCCTCAACCTGCCTTTTCTCCCCTGCCTTGCACTGACTTGCTCACCCATCCCCCACCTGACTTCCTTTCACATTCGTCTAGGTCTGGCCTCACCTTTCCTTTTCCTTCTAGGACCCTCATTGCCTTGCCTCGCCTCGCAAAGCCACCACTTGCCTTGCCTTGCCCTTGAACCCCTCCCTTGCCTTGCATGACCTTGCTCACCCCTCCCCCACCTGGAATTCAACACCCCTTTTCAATGACATTTCTGGGCCTTGCCCTGCCCTTTCTGCTCCTCCGAGGAATCTCAAAGCTCTCAAGCATCTCCGGTGTTTCAGGATCCCATGAGAGGAAGACCAGGGGAGGACGCATGTTGCCACACTCATCTCTGTGGGCAGCCTTTGTCTGGGAGCAATCCTTGCATGTCTTGAACCTTGGAGGGGCAATTCACATTTTGCCCTTGAGCTCGGGGACCAGAAAGAGAGTTCTTTTGCATACAAGGGAAAGCAGGTAGCTCAAGTCTTTTAGGTACAGAGGAGAGATGACCCACGCGGGATCAAGGCCACACAGAGCACTTGGTCCTGGCCACTTTTGTGTACCAGCAGTCCTTGAATGTACTTCTCACCTGCCTTGCCTGGCCTTGCCTTGGCAACACAACACTTGCCTTGCCTTGCCCTGCTAGCCCTCTGGAGCCTTGCATTCCTTTGCACGGCCATGCCCAGCATATGACCTGCCTACTGTTTTCCTCCAGGGCCTTGGCTTGCTGAGCCCTTCCTGTTTCTGCCTGGCCTTCCCATCAGTGGCCCTTCCTTCCTACAGCCAGCCTTGCCTCTAACTTCTGGACCTTCTCTTGTCTACCACTCCATTTGCTTTCCCCTCACTGCTCTGGCCTTGCCTACCTCTCCCTTGACTTGCCCACAATTGCCTGCACTCGGTTTGCAGCGCCTTGCCTGCATGGAAGGCAAGGGAAAGAGTGGTAGGCTGGGCAAAGCAAAGCCAGCAAGTTGTAGGCAGTGCGAGGCAAGGCAGACGTAGGCAAAGGAAGCAGAGCAAGGGTACCTTAAGAAGAACTAGACAAGGCAAGGCCAAGAGACTCGGAGTGCCTTTCCTTGGGAAGGCAAGGACATAGTGCCAGTGTTGCTGGAGCAGATGTTAAGGTACTGTGGGGAGGAATAGTCCAGCAAGACATTTCTCTTCTGGCCCCTGTGCGTGTAGGGGCAATTGTTGGACATATTCAATACTGGAGGCGGATCAGTCGCTGGATGTGTTGTATTTTGGAGGAGGGGATGCCGTTTCTTTGGAGATGGGCTTGTAGTTGCTCTCTTTGGCAAGGAAGGCAGGTTTGGATGTGCACATCAGGTACTCCTAGGGATTTTAAAGGCTTTTCCCAACAGGCAGAGCTCTCTCTGGGTTCGAGCTGTTGAGCTGTCAGTGGGAATGCAAAGGCCAAGCTCTTAAGCTATTTGTCCTGGTGCCTTCAGTGTGTGAGCAGTCCCTGGTGCCGTTGCCTTTGGATCCTGACTCTGGGAGAGGGAAGGCTTAGGATGGTACCTAGAGCTGAGAAGGAGAGTGCTGAGAACAGCGTGTGTGCTGCTAGTTTGAGGGGTGCAGGTGAAGTTGTAGGCAGCAAGATCTTCCTCAGCTGGCACTGTTTTGAGCCCTGTTTTTGCCAGATGGTTTCAAGTTGGTGGGCGGAATCTGCGAGAGGGAAAAGATTTGTTTGGGCCAAAGAGGTGTGGTGTAAAGAAGAGTGTGCTCTTGGAAGGGGAAGATGAGGGCAACCTTTTTGTCCTGACACCGTTGATTTGAGTGCAGGGCCGTTTGCAAGTTGCCTCTGTCTGCCCTTGGGGTGGTTTCGAGCTGGGCCAGGTGCTTGGCCTTCTTTTGCAAGTCTGCAGCGCCGTCGTGTGGTTGTTTCCATGAGCGCTGACAGTGCCCGGCAAAAAGCGCTTGGCTGGCGCGGCCCTAGTCGTGTGGAAGCAGTTGGTGGAAGAGCTCCGCTGTGCATCCTGCCTCTTGGAGACATAAAAGGATGTAACCCTGCGCGTAGGGGGGAAGCAAGACGAATCTTTTCATTGTTGGCTGAGCAGTTTCTAAGCGGCAAAAGTAAAGGCAGTTTCAGCACGGCCTCTTTCTTTCAGAACCTTTTCTGTGCCATCATGAACATGCTCAACATGCCACTCGCACCCGCTGAACTGCATCAAAGGCCCTGGAGATAGGCGCTTTCCTTCAAGCTCTCTGTAGCATCGTACCCTCCACCTCTGGCGGATCCCAAAGCCCTTCCAAACATCCAGCAGCTGCACGCAGAGAACAAGTGCTAAAACAAGGCGTTGGCCTTCCTAGTCCTTTTAAAGTCTGTGAACTAGGCGAAACATTCCAGTGAGCAGCACTTTCCTTCGCAACTATATCTAGAGCATCATCACATTCTCTCCAAGTGGGTAAGTCCACCCTTGCAGCGCAGCGTTTGCAGCCACAGTTCGGACTGAGAGATAGGCCAGGTGAGAAAGCATTTCTTGACTATCCCTCTTCTCTGGAAGACTTGATACTCGCAGCGCAACCACGTCCACACACCTTCAGTGTGGCCAGGTTCAAGCAGCTAGAGCTCCCAGAGATGGGAGAGTCAGGAGAGAAGACGTTCCAAAAGTACCGTGTACTTACAGCAGCATTAAAACTGTGCACAGCAGTCTGCAGCACTGTAGACTGCGGCTTCTCCGACAGACGAGCCATCCCATTGTTGCCTCTCGCAGCCTGCTTGCTAGCTGCTCTCCTGAAGAAAAGAACTAGAAGAAAAAGCCAATGCTGGGCTGCACCTTCCCCTTGCCTTACGTAAAGCCACCTAAACTCCCCGCTGCACTCTCTACTTCCCCTCTCCTTGGAAGCGACCACTGTGTTTGCTGCATCTCGAAGCCTAAAGTTAAGCGCCAAAGTTTCCAAGGATGGTTGGAAGAAGGATAAGTAGTAGCACAAGGAAGTAGTTGTCGTTGAACTTCCTCCTTCTCAATGCTAACGTGAATTGGGCAGGCAGGCGAGTGCTAGCCACGCTCCTTTCTCAGTTTGTACGCTGCGGACACGAGTCCGGTGCTCTGCGCCTTCGTTCGGCCTCTTTAGTACCCATGTCGCTCTTTCATTCAGCCGGAGTCGAAGCGTCGTCTACTTCTCGCCCGGAGAGCACGGTGCCGGCAGCGAAATGCCCCAGCCGACTGCTTCTGCCGACACACGCCTGGTCTATGCACTTTCCCTCGCAGCGACATACAGCAGCACTTTCGGTCTTTCTTGTCGTCCAAATGTAAAGGGAAAGATTCTCTGCTATGTCCCGCCCAGAGAACAGTTTTAGGTCAACCAGCACGCCCAGAGCTTGCCCTCGACGCGTGGAAACTTGTGTTTGCACCACATTCAAGTGGCTGCCGTCTTTCCTTTACAGCCTGCAGAGCACCGTCAGACCGCCGTGCTCTCTGCACCTGCCTTCTCAGTTCTAAGTACTACCGCGCCTCTTACAGCCTTGCAGGAAGCAAAGACACGGGTAGTCATCTCGCAGAGAAGAACGTGGAAGGACGAAAGGATGACCTTCCTTTCTCCTGCTTCTTGCCTGAATTGTGGTGCTGTATTGAAAGTCTTGGCTAGCGAAAAGCTCATCCAGCAAGTGCCTCATTCCTGACGCATCTCGCTGAGCGAGAGTTTCACGAAGAGTTTAGACTCTGGAAACAGCAAGAAAATGATTGTACGTCGAGCTGAGGAAAATCCGTGCACAGCACACTGTGGATGCGTGCAGTGTTCGCGCTGAAGAGCGCCAAAACGCAAAGCCATCGCTGGGCTTCAGTTTTGTCCAGACCGCAGAAGGCAAAGAACGAAGCAACTGGGCACCGCGTTAACGTACTCAGTGGACCGAATTTCAAATGTCCAGCCAAAAGCTGCTTCATAAGCAGATTCAGCTGAGAATGCTCTGGCTGCTTCACAAAGTAAGGCGCAGCCGTTTCCATTCATCACACTACCTGGCCAGAAGCAGTATCCTACACCTTCAATGCTGCAGCGTCCATGCAGCTGGAGCACACGCAGTAGGACGCGTCCAGATAGACGGCGTTCTTCAAGTACCCCCCTCCTCCAAGCAGCCTTGAAACTGAGCACAACACACTGCGGCTCGGGAGCTTCCTTCTCAGATAGACGTGCCGTCACGTTATTCACTCTCGCAGCTCCGTTGCCCACTTGCAGCAGCTGCTACCAAAGCAAAATGCTCCAGAAGTAAAAAGCACTGCCGGGCTGCACTTTCCCTTGCCTCACGTAAAGCACCATAAACTGTCCGCTGTGCTCTGTATTTCCATTCTCCGCCGCATCTACCACTGTTATCTCTGCATCTCGAAGCATAAAGCTCGGCACAATTCCTCCCAGGGAACGCTGGAAGAGAAATAGGCAGCAGCACAAGTAGCTGCAAGTGGAACTTTCTGTTTTAAAACGCTAACGTGAATCCGGAAACAAGCGAGTGACAGCCAGGCTTCCTCTTGCAGCCTGTGCGATGCACACACCAGCTCGGTGCTCTGCCCTCATTCTTTAATGCTCTTCGTACCATGTCGCGCTTTCATTCTGCCGGAGTCGAAGCGTCGTCTACTTCTCGCCCAGAGAGCACGGTGCCAGCGGAGAAAGGCTCCAGAAAAACGCTCCAGGCTGCTGATTCTTCCCAAACACACCAGGGCTATGCACTTTCCTTCGCAGCGCTAAGTAGCATCACATTCTGTTTGCGTTGGAGCCGGAATGCAAAGGGAAAGATTCTCGGTTACGTCTCACTCAGCGCCCAGTTTTAGGTCACCAAGCTTACCCGGAGCTTACCCGCGACGCGTGGAAATTGGTATTTGCACCATATTCAAGTGGTAGCTTTCTTTCCTTTACAGCCTGCAGAGCGCCGTCAGATCGCGGTGCTCTCTGCACCTGCCTTCTCCCTTCCAAGTACCACCGCGCACCTTACAGCCTTGCAGGAAGCAAAGACGTGGAGAGATGTCTCGCAGAGAAGATCGTGCAAAGACGAAAAGATGTTCTTCTTTGCTTTTCCTCGTCGCCCAGATTGTGGTGCTCTACTGAAAGCGTGGGCTAACGAATGGCTAATCTAGCATGTGCTTCCCTTCTAATGCATTTCGCTGAGCGAGAGCTGAGGAAAATCCTTGCACTGTACACTATGGATGCGTGCAGTAGACACGCAGAAGAGCGGCACAGCTCATAACCATCGCACACTCCAGCCCAGAGCTCTGGGGCTGCGTTCTTCTCAATTTCCGGCGCTGGACAGAACTGAGACATTGAGCTTTGGCTCTCTTTAGTGTGTGTACTGCACGCATCCAGAGCGCGCTGTGCACAGATTCTCCTCAGCGCTACGTGCAAGCACAGACTTTCTGCTTCGCAGAGCCCAACTGTCCGCCGAAGCTCTCGCTCAGAGAAATGTGTCAGGAGAGAAGCACTTGCTGGATTAGCCTTACACTGGCCAACAGTTCCAAAGAAGCACCATAGTCTTCTTGCGAGAAAGGATAATAAAACACATGTATTGTCCCAGCAAAGTTCTCTGTGCTAGCCGAAGCCGAGAATCTTTCCCTTAAGATTAAGACCACAACGCAGACAGCATTTTGTGCTACTTAACGCTGAGAGGGATAGCCCAGGCGTGTTTCGGCAGAGGCAGAAGCCCGGAGCGTTTCTCTGCCGGCACCGTGCTCTCAGGCGAGAAGTAGACGACGCTTCGACTCCGGCAGAATGAAAAGCGCGACATGGTACGAAGAGCATACGAATGAGGGCGCAGAGCACCGAGCTGGTGTGCGCATCGCACAGGCTGCAAGAAGAAGCGTGGCTGCCGCTCGCTTCTTTGCGGATTCACGTTAGCAGTTGAAAACAAAAGTTCCACTTGCAGCTACTTGTGCTGCTACCTATTTCTCTTCCAGCTTTCCCTGGGAAGAATTGTGCCGAGCTTTATGCTTCGAGATGCAGAGATGACAGTGGTAGATGCAGCGGAGAATGGAAATAAAGAGTGCAGCGGACAGTTTACAGTGCTTTACGTGAGGCAAAGGAAAAGGTTTGCTCAGCAGTGCTTTTTACTTCTGGAGCATTTTGCTTTGGTAGCACCTGCTGCTAGTGGGCAACGGAGCTGCGAGAGTGAATAACGTGACGGCACGTCTGTCTGAGAAGGAAGCTCCCGAGCCGCAGTGTGTTGTGCTCAGTTTCAAGGCTGCTTGGAGGAGGGGGGTACTTGAAGAACGCCGTCTATCTGGACGCGTCCTACTGCGTGTGCTCCAGCTGCATGGACTCTGCAGCATTGAAGGTGTAAGAAACTTCTTCTGGCCAGGTAGTGTGATAGAGTGCAACGGCTACGCCTTACTTTGTGAACCATCCAGAGCATTTTCAGCTGAATCTGCTTGTGAAGCAGCTCTTGGCTGGACATTTGAAATTCGGTCCACTGAGTACGTTAACGCGGTGCCCAGCTGCTTCGTTCTTCGCCTTCTGCCGTCTGGACAGAACTGAAGCCCAGCGATTGCTTTTAGCTGTGGCTCTCTTTGTACTGCACGCATCCGCAGTGTGCTGTGCAAGGATTTTCCTCAGCTCTCCCTCAGCGAAATGCATCAGGTGAGAAACACTTGCTGGATTAGCCTTTCGCTGGCCAAGGCTTTTAATACAGCACCACAATATGGGCGACGAGGAGAAAGGAAGAACATCTTTTCGTCCTGGCACGTTCTTCTGAGCGACATGACTATCCGCGTGTTTGCTTCCTGCAAAGCTCTATTGTGCGCGGCGGTATTGGAACTGAGAAGGCAGGTGCAGAGAGCACCGGGATCTGACGGCGTTCTGCAGCCTGTAAAGGAAAGACGGCTACCACTTGAATGTGGTGCAAACACAAGTTTCCACGCGTCGAGGGCAAGCTCTGGGCGTGCTGGTTGACCTAAAACTGTTCTCTGGGCGGGACATAGCAGAGAATCTTTCCCTTTACATTTGGACGACAAGAAAGACCGAAAGTGCTGCTGTATGTCGCTGCGAGGGAAAGTGCATAGACCAGGCGTGTGTCGGCAGAAGCAGTCGGCTGGGGCATTTCGCTGCCGGCACCGTGCTCTCTGGGCGAGAAGTAGACGACGCTTCGACTCCGGCTGAATGAAAGAGCGACATGGGTACTAAAGAGGCCGAACGAAGGCGCAGAGCACCGGACTCGTGTCCGCAGCGTACAAACTGAGAAAGGAGCGTGGCTAGCACTCGCCTGCCTGCCCAATTCACGTTAGCATTGAGAAGGAGGAAGTTCAACGACAACTACTTCCTTGTGCTACTACTTATCCTTCTTCCAACCATCCTTGGAAACTTTGGCGCTTAACTTTAGGCTTCGAGATGCAGCAAACACAGTGGTCGCTTCCAAGGAGAGGGGAAGTAGAGAGTGCAGCGGGGAGTTTAGGTGGCTTTACGTAAGGCAAGGGGAAGGTGCAGCCCAGCATTGGCTTTTTCTTCTAGTTCTTTTCTTCAGGAGAGCAGCTAGCAAGCAGGCTGCGAGAGGCAACAATGGGATGGCTCGTCTGTCGGAGAAGCCGCAGTCTACAGTGCTGCAGACTGCTGTGCACAGTTTTAATGCTGCTGTAAGTACACGGTACTTTTGGAACGTCTTCTCTCCTGACTCTCCCATCTCTGGGAGCTCTAGCTGCTTGAACCTGGCCACACTGAAGGTGTGTGGACGTGGTCGCGCTGCGAGTATCAAGTCTTCCAGAGAAGAGGGATAGTCAAGAAATGCTTTCTCACCTGGCCTATCTCTCAGTCCGAACTGTGGCTGCAAACGCTGCGCTGCAAGGGTGGACTTACCCACTTGGAGAGAATGTGATGATGCTCTAGATATAGTTGCGAAGGAAAGTGCTGCTCACTGGAATGTTTCGCCTAGTTCACAGACTTTAAAAGGACTAGGAAGGCCAACGCCTTGTTTTAGCACTTGTTCTCTGCGTGCAGCTGCTGGATGTTTGGAAGGGCTTTGGGATCCGCCAGAGGTGGAGGGTAGGATGCTACAGAGAGCTTGAAGGAAAGTGCCTATCTCCAGGGCCTTTGATGCAGTTCAGCGGGTGCGAGTGGCATGTTGAGCATGTTCATGATGGCACAGAAAAGGTTCTGAAAGAAAGAGGCCGTGCTGAAACTGCCTTTACTTTTGCCGCGTAGAAACTGCTCAGCCAACAATGAAAAGATTCGTCTTGCTTCCCCCCTACGCGCAGGGTTACATCCTTTTATGTCTCCAAGAGGCAGGATGCACAGCGGAGCTCTTCCACCAACTGCTTCCACACGACTGGGGCCGCGCCAGCCAAGAGCTTTTTGCCGGGCACTGTCAGCGCTCATGGAAATAACCACACGACGGCGCTGCAGACTTGCAAAAGAAGGCCAAGCACCTGGCCCAGCTCGAAACCACCCCAAGGGCAGACAGAGGCAACTTGCAAACGGCCCTGCACTCAAATCAACGGTGTCAGGACAAAAAGGTTGCCCTCATCTTCCCCTTCCAAGAGCACACTCTTCTTTACACCACACCTCTTTGGCCCAAACAAATCTTTTCCCTCTCGCAGATTCCGCCCACCAACTTGAAACCATCTGGCAAAAACAGGGCTCAAAACAGTGCCAGCTGAGGAAGATCTTGCTGCCTACAACTTCACCTGCACCCCTCAAACTAGCAGCACACACGCTGTTCTCAGCACTCTCCTTCTCAGCTCTAGGTACCATCCTAAGCCTTCCCTCTCCCAGAGTCAGGATCCAAAGGCAACGGCACCAGGGACTGCTCACACACTGAAGGCACCAGGACAAATAGCTTAAGAGCTTGGCCTTTGCATTCCCACTGACAGCTCAACAGCTCGAACCCAGAGAGAGCTCTGCCTGTTGGGAAAAGCCTTTAAAATCCCTAGGAGTACCTGATGTGCACATCCAAACCTGCCTTCCTTGCCAAAGAGAGCAACTACAAGCCCATCTCCAAAGAAACGGCATCCCCTCCTCCAAAATACAACACATCCAGCGACTGATCCGCCTCCAGTATTGAATATGTCCAACAATTGCCCCTACACGCACAGGGGCCAGAAGAGAAATGTCTTGCTGGACTATTCCTCCCCACAGTACCTTAACATCTGCTCCAGCAACACTGGCACTATGTCCTTGCCTTCCCAAGGAAAGGCACTCCGAGTCTCTTGGCCTTGCCTTGTCTAGTTCTTCTTAAGCTACCCTTGCTCTGCTTCCTTTGCCTGCGTCTGCCTTGCCTCGCACTGCCTACAACTTGCTGGCTTTGCTTTGCCCAGCCTACCACTCTTTCCCTTGCCTTCCATGCAGGCAAGGCGCTGCAAACCGAGTGCAGGCAATTGTGGGCAAGTCAAGGGAGAGGTAGGCAAGGCCAGAGCAGTGAGGGGAAAGCAAATGGACTGGTAGGCAAGAGAAGGCCCAGAAGTTAGAGGCAAGGCTGGCTGTAGGAAGGAAGGGCCACTGATGGGAAGGCCAGGCAGAAACAGGAAGGGCTCAGCAAGCCAAGGCCCTGGAGGAAAACAGTAGGCAGGTCATGTGCGGGGCAGGGCCCTGCAAAGGAATGCAAGGCTACAGAGGGCTAGCAGGGCAAGGCAAGGCAAGTGTTGTGTTGCCAAGGCAAGGCCAGGCAAGGCAGGTGAGAAGTACATTCAAGGACTGCTGGTGCACAAAAGTGGCCAGGACCAAGTGCTCTGTGTGGCCTTGATCCCGCGTGGGTCATCTCTCCTCTGTACCTAAAAGACTTGAGCTACCTGCCTTCCCTTGTATGCAAAAGAACTCTCTTTCTGGTCCCCGAGCTCAAGGGCAAAATGTGAATTGCCCCTCCAAGGTTCAAGACATGCAAGGATTGCTCCCAGACAAAGGCTGCCCACAGAGATGAGTGTGGCAACATGCGTCCTCCCCTGGTCTTCCTCTCATGGGATCCTGAAACACCGGAGATGCTTGAGAGCTTTGAGATTCCTCGGAGGAGCAGAAAGGGCAGGGCAAGGCCCAGAAATGTCATTGAAAAGGGGTGTTGAATTCCAGGTGGGGGAGGGGTGAGCAAGGTCATGCAAGGCAAGGGAGGGGTTCAAGGGCAAGGCAAGGCAAGTGGTGGCTTTGCGAGGCGAGGCAAGGCAATGAGGGTCCTAGAAGGAAAAGGAAAGGTGAGGCCAGACCTAGACGAATGTGAAAGGAAGTCAGGTGGGGGATGGGTGAGCAAGTCAGTGCAAGGCAGGGGAGAAAAGGCAGGTTGAGGGAAGGCTACAGAGGGGGCAGCAAGGAAATGCAAGGCATGGGGAAGCATGCGAGGAGTGGGTGCTGCCAGCCGGTGGGGATGGCAGGGGCGGGGCCACTGCAAGTAGCATGGTGGGGATGTGGAGGGGGTGTTAGTGTGCGGGAGGTGTGTGTGTGTGTGTGTGCAGTGGAGTGCAGGGTAAGTGCAGGTGTGTGTGTGCGTATACGGGGGTTTTGTGCCAGGTGCTGTGCTGGGGAGAGCCGTTCCACCGCAAGGAAGGTGTGGGTGTGAAAGGAGTAAGATAGATGTGTCTTTACAAAGAGACCGTGTGAATCTCTCCTTAGACAAGGCTAGGAATTTACAGGGGGGGAAGTAACAGAAGAAAGTATTCGTTCTAGAAACTGTTACTAATCAACAGAGACTGTTGCTCAGCCAAGGCCCTGCTAAATTCCTGAACCTAGAGCAAGGCAGCAAAGACTTCCTAGCATTAGGAATAGTTTGGTTTTCTTCCTTTTCCATTCCAAAAGGGGAGTGCATATTAGAGGGGGGCATAGAGTAGGCAGTTCCGGAAGTCTGTAATTCCCGAGTACCTCAGAGGGTGCTGTTGCCAGGAACTTAGCATCAGAAGGGAGCTGCATCCCGCAATCATTTGAGAGACTCCATGGCAAAAGCCCCATGGCCTCTCCCTGGAGTTGAAGAATGTTACAGGACTCCTCTGTCTCCTTTTTGGTGGATGAAGAAACTCAGAAAGCCACACTTCTGCCAGAACTCTCCAAGATGCCCCCTTTGCTCCCCGTGACTCCATCACTGCCCAGGAAGCTGTCTTTTCTACCGCAGCAGTTTGACATACAGTTAAAAGTCGTGTGGCAGAGAAAAAAGGCAAGAATTGGTTTCCAAGGGATGGCAAACAAGAGATACCAGAACCTTTGGCCCTACCAATATTAAAGCAACTCCATTAAGAGAGTTCTTGCACTTCCTGAGGATTGGCAGAAGCCTATCTCATGATGTATGTTGCTGGGGGTCTTTTTAGACTGGCAAAAGGAGCTGTTGAAGGTTGCTTGATCTGTGCTAAAGCCAACAGCCAAGTTACAAAGTAACTTGCTAGAGGAGGGAGGCCTTGGGCTGCATGGCCCTTCCAAAGATGCCAGGTGGATTTTCCGGAGATGCCCCAAGTGGCAAGGCTTAATATCTTCTGGTAATCGTATGTCAGCTAGCAAGGTGGCCAGAAGTATTTCCAACTACTTCAGTAATGACAGGATCAGTTCTTAAGGCATTTTTGGAACAAATCATTCCAAGATACAGCATTGTAGAAGCAATAGATTCAGATAGGGGAACTCATTTTGCAGGAAAGATCCTTCAAGGGGTTTTGGCTTCTTTAGGAACACAATGGAACCTCCATAGGCCCTGGCACCCCCAGAGCTCGGCTCGGGTAGAAAACAATGAAGAGAGAAATAAACACCTTTTGAAGCTGGTAATAGAAACCAAGATGCCATGGGTAGGGCTTTGGACATTGGCTTTGGTGAGAATGAGGGCCCAAGCCAGAAGAGAGATTCAGTTATCTCCCTTTCAATCGTTGTTTGCAATTGCCCTGGTAAGTCTCCACCCAGTGGGGGGGGGTAGAGGCAAGTGATGCATTTTTAAAACCATCTGTGGCCAGGATCCTGCTTCTTGTGAAACCCCTTCAACAGGAAACTCAGCTGGTGCAAGCCCGGCCTTTGGACTTTGCTGCTTTTAACATCCAACCAGGAGATTGAGTCCTAATTAAGGAGTAGAAAGAAGCGCCAGTGCTGGTGAAATGGCGTGGCCCATTCCAAGTGTCACTGACGACAGAAAACAGCCGTCAAGTAAGCTGAACACAGGTGAACCCGTCACTCTCGGGTCAAGGTCTCTGAAGCCTCGGAGATTTGCACATCTCAGCTGGAGGAGAAGGCCGGGAGGCCGTGACTGACACTCTGCAGGAGTGGGCCGGAGCAGTAGGCAGTGCTTCGACATCGGAAGAAGCCCCGCAGTCCTACCTTCAGACCGTCTGCTGAAATAGACTGTATAGGCATCCCTCCTCTAGAATCTCCACTCACTTGGGGGCTAATACTTGTGGCCATTTTGTTACGTTAAGTGGTTTCTGTGTCTTCAATTGCCACAGGTGCTGCAGAAGACAACGGGAAAATTAGACTAGCTAATTAGATGACACTATTAAAACATTTTCCTTACTAATTCTACTTTGATATGGTTAGCTGAGTTTAGGCCAGGAGTGGGAGAATCAATTTGCAGCCTTAGGAGAAGAAGTAGCAAAAGTTTTTAACCTTAGCAATTGCTGGCTCTGTGGAGGGCCAGGAGGATCTGAAGAGTGGCCATAGTTGGCTAGCCCAGCTGAACCTAAATGGTGGGTCAATGTGAGGGCCACAGTGGGATGGGATTTGGGGCCAAAGAAGGAAGTTCATGGCCACTTCATTCTTCTCCAACAGGCACTTATTGCCTAAATAGGATAGGGCGTGTCTATGTAGGAAAAGGCAATTGTCAATTGACTTTCCCTCTGGGCTTGAACAACTGGGTTTGGACCCCCAATTGCCCTCCTTCCAATTGTTCCAAATATCAAGGCAAATGCAATCAAATACCTGTTCGGCTCACTAACAGTAGCTGCGTAAGGCGTTCTTATCACACTTACCAAAAATATTTGGAAGCCTGTAAAGCAATGGGGAGGGACAAGGGGTTTTTTTGACCACCTGTTTTTGAGCAGTCCCCACAAAAATTCCACAAGTAGAAGACATGTTGTTTGTGATTATCAGTGGGAATGGCCACACCGGATTGGAACTCAAAGCCTTTTAGTGAGTTCTGCTCCAAATCCAACCAAGCAGCTTGCAGATGTAAATGTAGGTGGGAACCCTGTGCGGGAGCTTGGAAATGCAAATGCTGGGACCCTTATGGTGGGGCAACTCTTGTTGGAGGACCGTTAGGCCCGGGAATCCTGCTGTATTTTGAGCCACCAATTGATGACCATGGGTAGGTTCCTTTGCTAATGGAACACGGGCTTTGAAAGGACAGTATTGGATTTGTGGCCAACATGCTTAGCTCAGGTTACCTCCAAACTGGTCAGGGATATGGTATATTTAGTAGACTGTTGTTCTTTTTGCTACTACAAGTTCTGGGAAATCGCTTAGGAATCAAAATCTGTGATGATTTAATTAGAGAAAAGCAGTCAGCTGATGCAGCCCTGGCTGGAGGGAGCACCCCAAAACGGGGAAATGATGAACGGCCAACAGAACAAGTTACCCAACACGATGGACCAGCCCCTTGGAAACCTAAGGAATTAATCCCAGATGCCTGGGAACCCATTTATCATTTGAAGGAGATAATTAGGTTACAAGCTGTCTCGGAAATAATTACCAACCAGCCAGCCACAGCGCTTGACCTTTTTGCTGAGCAACCCACTTAAATGAGGAAAGCGGTATTTCAACATTGGATGGTATTAGATTATCTGTTGGCAGAAGAAGGAGGAGTTTGTGGGAAATTAAATGACTCGAGCTGCTGTTTGCAAGCAGATGACAGCGGAAAAGTGGTCAAACAAATAACAAAGGAAATAACGTCAGCTCGTGGACCTGTCCAAATGTTGAAAGGATGGGGATGGGACATGTTTTCATGGTTAACTGGCCAGCTCTGGGCTAAATGAATACGATTCCTCCTCTTACATGCTATAGCAACTCTCATCTTTTTACCATGTGTGACACCATGCTGGCGGCAGCTCTTTCAGCAGGTGCTCAAGGGGATGCCGCTAGCAGCCATGCCTACCTGATCCAGAAATGACTACAAAAGGACAGAAAAGGATGTCACTGCAAATAATAGCAAAACCCAAGAAGACTCCAGAAGAAAAAAATTAAATCCATGGTAATTAAGGTTTGTAAAGACAAATACAGAGCAAATAAAAAGAGGAGGGATTAAAAGGAATGAGATGGATGAGTCTTTACAAAGAGACCGTGTGAATCGGCCTGTAGACAAGGCTAGGAAGTTATGGCTAGTGAAGTAACAGAAGAAACTAGGAGTTCTCTAGAACTGTTACTAATCATCAGAGACTGTTGATTAATCAAGGCCGTGTTAAATTCCTGAACCTAGAGCAAGGCAACAAAGACTTAAGAGCATTAGGAATGGGGTTCTTTTCTTTCTTCTCGATGCCAAGAGGGGGGTGCATATTAGAGGGGGGCGCATAGAGTAGGCAGTTCCGGAAGTCTGTATCTCCCGAATACCTCAGCCAGTGGGGAAAAGGAAGAGGGTGCTGTGGCCGGGAACTTGGCATCAAAAGGGGGCTGCATCCCGCAACCGTTTGACAGACGCCATGGGAAAAGCCCCATGGACTCTCCCTGTAGTCGAAGAATGTTGCAGGACTCCTCTGTCTCCTTTTCGGATATAAACCTCAGGCATCGTGGATTAATTTTCCCTAACGGCAGCGACCTGCCGCGTGGTCTCCGTGCTCCTCTCCAGCCCCCCGGAACGTGTAAAATAGTTCCCAGCGGCTCCCACCGCGCGTTGCAGACGGCTGCGCGGCCCCGGGGCTGCCCGCAGTGCTCCCCTGCCCCGCCAGGGCTGCCCGCGGGCTGCGGAGCCGCCTCGCCACCGGCGCGGCCAGGGCTGGGGCCCTTCTCGACAGCAGCCGAGGGGCTGCGGAGCGGGCGGCTGCCGGACGATCAGCTATTTTATGCCGCGCGGTGCTGCCGCCTCCATCTAGCTCTCCATCGCGCCGCCGCCCGCCGCCCGCCTGGCGCGCTCACGCTCGGCCGCGCTCGCCGCCCGCCCAGCCTCGCCGGAAGCTCTCCCGCCCGGGCTGTGCCCCGGCTCCGCCGGCAGCTCGGCAGGGCCCGGCCGCACGCGTGCTGCGTGGCTCGGAGCAGCCGCGTTGCGCCGCAGGCGACGGGGAAGGCGGGGCGGGCCGGCGCCATCGTGGTAGCGCGAGGAGAGGAGCGCCCGGGCGGGGCGGCGAGCGGCGCGGCGGTGAGCGCTTCTGCTTCCTGTCGCTCGGCGGCCGCCCACGGCAGGTGCCGTGTGACCCCGCGGAGCGGCGGGGCCGGCCGGGCGGTGCGCGGCGAGGCTTTCGGCCAGCGGCGGCCACAGCGAGAGGCTGCTGGCACTGCCCGTGCCGGTGGAGAGAGCGGGGATCCGAGGCCGGCCTTCCCCGGGCGACGAGGGGAGGCCGCCTTTGCCGCGCTGCCCTCCGTGCAGCATGTGGCCGATTCCGGCGAACCCGGGGTCTCCGCAGCGGCGCGGGCGGGAGGGAGTGGGGAGCGCGCTCGGTGCCGTGCCGGCCGCTCCCGGCCAGCGCTGCGCTGCCCCGAGGCGTTTTCCCGCCCGTCCTGGGAAGGACATAAGCGACACCGTAGTTGGAGCTTAGCTGTCAGGGGGTACAACTTCCCTCCATTGGCGACCTCCTTTTCCCTCTGATTCAGCTACCTTGTGGTAGGTGCGATGGTGCTGAAGAAGGGTGGCGGCTTGGCACAGTTGCTGTCATAGGTGGTGCGAGAGCTCCACGCAAGGAGCTTTGAGTGGCATGTGTGAGGGTAGGAGGGTACGGCACCCATAGCTGAAGGCAAAAAAGGTCAGGGCATGTCATCAGCCGCAGTCGTGCTAAGTTGTTCATCTTTGCAAACTGCTTGCCGAGTTGTTCCTTTCTTAGGTAATGGGGGCTTGTATCAACCAGAACTGCAAATGGTCAGTATTTGCAGAGAAGGTTACTTGGACTGTTGTTGAAGTGAGTGTAGCAGTTTCTATGGCATTCTGCAAAAAAAGTGACAGGTCTCCCTGTGTTCCCCAGTTCTTAACAAAGATGAAGTTAACAAACCCCTGAAAAGAGGTTTTGCAAAACTTCAGGGATATTTTCCTACTAGTACTGTAGAGACAACCATAGTCACCTTGTCTTTCCAAAAGTGAAGGTTCCCTATTTTTGTCCAAGAGCATCAAGTGCTTTTGATCAGCGTTTGTGTGCATGCATTAGCCTCGTTCTTGCTCTTCCTTGGAGAACTTTTACAATACTCACATGATCTCTGTAGGCTGCAGACTGCAGTGGTGAACTTCAAGGCTTCCAGCAGAAGGGAGATGCTATCCACATTTTGGATTCTCCTTAGCCTGAACCTTCAACGTCCAAGGCTTCACTTTTCAAGCAGTTGGAAGAGCTCCAAATTAAGACATGAACAGGTCTTAATTGACCTTGCCACCGCCTCAGTTAGTCAAGTAATGCTGTGCATTGGATTTGACTAGTGCAACATGTGCTTAAAATATGTAGAGTAACTCCTCGATTACCCTCTCAGAAGGGTTGGAATGGAGAACAAGGAGTTCCCAAGACAAATATTTGGTGTACGAGGAGTAGAATTTAGGAGTTGATTGCAGAGCACTGCATGCACAAATGTCTAAGGAGAATCCATCTTTTGATGTCCCATCTATGCTTGTTCTCATTTGAAATCCTGCACATTCTGCAGGCTGGTTTTGTTAGGCTTGGGGCTGGGGAAGGAGTGATGGTGGGGGAGGAGTGGGTGTTGGTTTTGGGTTATTTTTTTGTTTCCAGAATAGTGTACACAGAACTTGTGCCCAAAACCAGCAGTAGGAAACAATGCAGGTATAAAAGAAGGTCACAGAAATGTCAGATAATACGAATCTGAAAGCGCTTCAGTATTTTACTCAGGAGTTTCACTCTAACAAGGTGATTTTCCTTCACAGAAATGTAGTGGCAGGCTTATGCCATGCTAGAAGTGATGACCTTTCTCTGCCCCAAATTGAGCAGCAAAAGGTTTTGGCTCTTAATTTGAACCCCTGAGCCAGCTGTGTTTCAGGCTGCAGAAGCTGCAGCTGTTGTGGCAGACGCGGGGTGCAGCCCTGCCTGCCAGTTCCGAGCTGGCCTGCGCTGGTGGCAGCCGTCAGCGCCCGGGGTCCCCTGTGCCACCCATGCCAGGGCTCTGCCTGCCTGCCTCGCAGCCCTGGTAGCCTCAGGGAAACATCGCACTACTCCATCTGCTTTAAAAACAAACAAGCAAACAAAAAGCTCCCTGTAAATATATGTCGAAGTCTTGAAACTAATTCTCAGCGCTTGCTCGGAGTTTGTTGATGGAGCAAATGGATTTTGGATAAACTGCTATTGCTAGTACTACTTAGGTTCCTAAACTTCAGAAGGGAGGCTATGGTGGTCACGTACCCCTGAGGAATGTTGGGAACAGTAAGACAGCTCAGTCATTTCAAGGTGGCCAGAAAATGGGTGTGGCAGTGGAGTGGACACTCTGTGAGTAGGTAGCCTTAAGTCATGTAACGACATGCACTTCAGTGGGAATTTTGCATCAACACCAAGAGATTGTGTCATGATGTGTTGCGTAACAACAAATTGGGCCAAAATTCTGCTGATTTTGACCAAGGTGGATGGGCCACCTTCACTTAAGCTGGCAAAGGGACATAAGTCAATGATGTTTGAAAAACAGCCATGAAACATAGCCCCTTTAGTTTGTTGCTCTGTTGCAAGTCTGCAAAGCTCTGTTGACAGGTCATTGGAAGTAGCTGTTGGAATCTAAGTGCAGTTGGACGCTTTGTCAGTCAGCATCAGCAGGAGGCTTAACGGTTTAGGTTGAGAGGTGGTGCATGGTTTTTTTTCAGAGGAATGGCCCAGTGAAGAGCAGTGTTCACTGCCATGACTACCGTTGTAGCCTTCAAGAGCAATGGTTCATTCAGAGAGAACTTCCTTGGTTCTGCTGGTTTGGTTTCGCAGCTGGAGCAAAGGTACAGCACTGGAAGCAATTCCTAGGGCAGAAGCGGGAGATATCCGAAGCTCTGGACTTCGTTGCCTAAGTGAGCGTAGTCTAATTGGAAGAGTGGTGAGCATCAGTGATATCAGATTTTTTACAAGTTCTTAATTCTGTCAAAACAAGAAAGAAGGAGAGTGATGAAGATGAAATCCTTTCCTCTTCAATCTGCCTATGCAACAACTTCAGCTGTAGTTGTAATGTGTATTCACCTATTTTGAATTGCCCAAAACCAGGCCTAGAGATGCTTCAGAGTCAGAGAAGCGGGTATTTGCTTTATTCGGCGCTGGGTGCATGGGGGATCACTCCTCCTAACACACACACACAGAGCACTCCATACAGTCCAGCATTATGTGTAAAATTTATGAACATTCATCACAATTCTTGGGATAGGAGTGGTTCTAGAAATTACTTCTCGGAAGTCATTAATATCATTAGCATACGTGCCATGCATGCGCTGTGTACGCTGATGGGCGCACTGAGGAAGGCTCCTCTTCTTCCTCGAGGGTCTTTCTGATGAAGATCAGTAGTCTTTGTCACAATGCACTTTTTACCTTTCTTTCTGGAGCATGCACAGTTCTTCGGTGGCTGATGCAGCGATCTCTGTGCCGGTTTTCAAAAGATCCTGTTCCTCTTATCTTGACAAGATTAAGGCGAATCCTGCTGCTTAGGTTTTGTGATTAACATTTGCTGTCTCTTAGTAGTTCACTCGTGTTTACATGAGTTAACTATGGATCAACCCCCTTCTCAATTTTAGCACTGAAAGGATATTAGAGTCATTTAAAGAGATGTCTCCTATGGAGTACTATAAAACTGCCATAATGGTAAGACGTTTTCATACAGTAGTTTTAGCACAGAAGTAATATATGTACAATCTTGGATGTTTCATCCTGCTGGCTCAGGAGCCAGTATTGAGCTTTTCTCCTTTAAATCCAGTCTTAGAGCTCTGCAAGGATCACTGCAGCATGACGTTGTGACAAGGGGATGCTGATTCATGCATAAACCTTTGACGCTTTCCTTCTATCTTCAAGCAGCTTTGAAAACCAGTGATTATCTGGCATGTTGCGACTTGAGAGTCATGGTAAAGGTTTCACCAAACACTTTGTAATATCAGGCTACAGCTTTCATTCCTAAGGAAAGAGCATTGAGCAGATTGCTGGCAAAATGCTGAAAGAATGAGCCAAAACCAAAATCCTTTAATGGGAAAGATGGAAAAAATTTAGATGTGTTTATTTGAACTAAAAATAATGTGGACCAAGCCTAAATGTATTTCACACTAAATTCTTAGAACTGATTTTAAGGGAAGAAGTGAGAAAGATGAATTCCCAAGCGGAATTTTCAGCAGCATAATATTGAGCATTTATTAGTAGAACAAAGGCATATCACAGTGCAGGAGCACTTAGCAATATTGCTAGAGGCGTGGCTCCATTCATTTTACTGTGAACTTTAGTACTTCTTTAAACATAGTCCTTAAGCCCAGAAAGTCATTTACACTTCACTCAACTTTCCCCCCTCCGTCTCTGCCCCCTTGCGCCAGCACACGCCAGCACACTGCCACCTCGGTCCTCTGAGTAGCTCCAGAATTGAAGGCAGGCACCCCCCTCCGGTGCCTCCTCAGTCTCCAACCTAATTTGTAGTTGATGGGTTCTTTGGGAGGTGTGAGTTTTGATGAGATAACAGACTTCCTGGGATGCATGCGGTTTATCTTCTTTGTTTCTTGAAGATGTCTTGGTTTCCACCTCTGTAATTTCTCAACTTAAAGGACATTTATTATCATGTGTTTCTTCCTACGTTTCCCAACATGTTACCACTCATTCGAAGTTACAATTTACTCTAGTCTTGTTTTTACTTACCTATATTTTACCTTAACACTATTTCTACATAGTACATTCTCACTTCTAAATGTTAAAGTGATAGATGCGAAAGACAAAATTTATCGTTCACTCATTTATCACAGGAGGAATGTGTTAGCTGCTTGTGTTGCAGTTCACTTGTAATTGTGGTCTATTACCGCAGGCCTGGGCCCTAGGGTGTATCACTGTGTCCCGCAGCCATAGGGAGGAGGAGGAGAGAAGATCCAGCAGGCAGGAATTGTGCACCAAGATTTATTCATTTAATTATATCACAAACTCTTTTACAGACTTTTTTCTTCATAGTCTAATTGGACAAAGGATCAGCCCCCCCCCTTGGGGTGATTGGCTAAAATCCTAAACCATCCATTGTCAAAATATTTTTCTACTAGACCATAAACCAGACTTTTCAAGGTTGCAGGTGGCTTGGTTGTTTACATACTCTGCTACCTCTTCTGTGAGAGAGAAAAGTCTCTCACAGACTTAGAAAATAGCAAGAAAATCCTCGCTAGCAGCATTTTGGTATCTACAATTCCCCCTTTTTGTTTGATAAGATAACAACTCCACTATTAATCCTAAATAGAAATTTACATCAGTTATTAATTCTAAATATGTCCTTAAGGCTTTAACGATCTGACTCCATAACAAGAAATTTAAAGTTCAGTCTCTGCTTGTGGAAGGACCATCCCAGTCTCTGCTTGTAGAAGGACCATCTGCCTGATGGTCAACATCTTGGTCATCATCAGAAGAGTCTGATGGCTGATGATCTACATTCTGGTGGCCACTTGGATGGTTGGTGTTCTGGTCATCATTTGGAGGTTGCCTGTTCTGCCTCTGGTGCCGTAGGGCAGGGCGAACACATTTTGCAGCTAGCCACCGTACCCCAGTATCTGTAGAAACGCAAGCATAGCCACGACCCCAAACCATAAGTTCCCGCAGGCCTTCCCACTGGTTAGTGAGTAAATTCCACACCCAGACTTTTGCCCAGGGCAGTTGTCTCTTGCCTGCAGATTGCAATGAGAGAAAGTGATTCAGAAGAACAGGATTCTTTGAATTTTGTGGTACCGTAAGGTGATTAATTGTATACGAGCTTTTGCTAGTCGGCTTCAGTAACCAAATTCAAAGGTTCCTGTGAGAATCGTTGAAAAGCCATGATAACAGCCCTTAATTCAACTAACTAAGCAGAGTCTGACTCGGATTGGTGTGTTAATCAACCACTGCAAAGGCAGTGTAGGATACTGTGCACCTTTGCGCACAGTGACCCCTGCTAAAAATTTGTCCCGATCCGTATGCCCCAGGCTGCCAACACATCCCGTCCCCAAAGGTTAAGGGAAGTGGTAGTAACATAAGGCCTAATTGTAGCTGTGTGCCCCTCTGAGTCCTTCACCGTCACAGGCCGTTCGCTTCAATAGCTCTGTGTGGTTCATCCTCATCCTGTGATGGCCGATCCCACTGGGGGTAAAGGCCATGAGGGAGGCCACGCAGAGAAGGAGATGATAGTTACATCAGCACCAGTATCAATCAAACCTTGAAGCTGAGTCCAGGGCGGACGGGCGTTCGGCAGGATCAGGGTACACGTCATCTGTGGCCTTTGGTCAGAGATGTCTGCAGTCCAGAAGGCCTGCAGAAGTCCTGTAGATCCACTGCTGTTATCTTTGTGAGTTTGTTGTTCTATCCTGGGGACACAAGACTTAAAAGGCACTAATTTAGCAAGGCAGGTCTTTTCAGGAATAGTTACAGGGGGTTTTCAAATTCCCTATAAAACTGAGGACAAGGCTCCGAGGAGCGGATTCCCATCAATCCGACCTCATCCTCATCCTATCGCATTAAACCTGTTAGAAGCCAGACCTGAACAGCCCCTCTCTTCCTTTGTCTCTGAGCTAACGTGAGCCGACATCAACGGCTCCTGCCGTGTTTCCCTCTGCAAAGAAGCCAGCTAGCTAGCCCAGCAAGCTCTTTTCCTGATCCCGAAGTCGCTTCAGCGACGCGTGGAGGTAACGCAGCTGGACTGTCTCTGACCAGGGGCACGCCAGAGTCAGTGCCTCGAGCACCAAACGCTGCGTTATTGGACATTGAAGGTTCAGGCTAAGGAGAATCCAAAACGTGGACAGCATCTCCCTTCTGCTGGAAGCCTTGAAGTTCACCACTGCAGTCTGCAGCCTACACAGATCATGTGAGTATTGTAAAAGTTCTCCAAGGAAGAGCAAGAACGAGGCTAATGCATGCACACAAACGCTGATCAAAAGCACTTGATGCTCTTGGACAAAAATAGGGAACCTTCACTTTTGGAAAGACAAGGTGACTATGGTTGTCTCTACAGTACTAGTAGGAAAATATCCCTGAAGTTTTGCAAAACCTCTTTTCAGGGGTTTGTTAACTTCATCTTTGTTAAGAACTGGGGAACACAGGGAGACCTGTCACTTTTTTTGCAGAATGCCATAGAAACTGCTACACTCACTTCAACAACAGTCCAAGTAACCTTCTCTGCAAATACTGACCATTTGCAGTTCTGGTTGATACAAGCCCCCATTACCTAAGAAAGGAACAACTCGGCAAGCAGTTTGCATAGATGAACAACTTAGCACGACTGCGGCTGATGACATGCCCTGACCTTTTTTGCCTTCAGCTATGGGTGCCGTACCCTCCTACCCTCACACATGCCACTCAAAGATCCACCTGTGACAGCAACTGTGCCAAGCCGCCACCCTTCTTCAGCACCATCGCACCTACCACAAGGTAGCTGAATCAGAGGGAAAAGGAGGTCGCCAATGGAGGTGTTATAAACATATATTATATTGGCTTCTCGCAAAGTATAAAGTAGATATTATATAATGTTAGAAATGCTTTTTGCTGTGTGGATGTAGTTTTCTTTTTAGCAAGAATGTTAGCAAGTGTGAGCACGTAAGATAACCTCCAAACGAACAGAGGATGAGGCCCGAAAAGCTGCTAATCAACACTTTGTCTAGGGAGCAAAAGGGCCCAAAGGCTACTCCGCCCGGAGAACAGGCGGCCAGGAGAGTCCAAGAGCCGTTATCACCACTCTGCCCGGAGAGACGAAGAGGCCCAAAGCTGCAATCAGCCCTGTCTGTCTGGAGAATTAAGAAATCCACCCTACCATCGACTCTTGCCTAGCGGGCCCAACCCCAAGAATCAAGAGAAATAAAACCACAAGGCAGAAGACTACGCATGCTCTAAAAAGGCGGAACCAAGGAGTGGCCATGCAGAACAGCTCCAGGAAAAGTTTTAATATGAATAAAGAACAGACAGTAAAAATGGTATAAAAAGGACTCACCTCTGGCATCAGGTGTGCTCTTGGCAGAGCACCAAGGCACCCGGCCATTACCCCGTTGCTTTATTTGATGTGTCTCTTATTGTCTTTATATTAAACCCTTTAAATTCTCACAGGAGAGTGAACCTCGTTTTTCACAATTAAGGGCTCGTCCCGGAGCTACACCTCGCCTCTGAAAAGCGTGGGAGGATTCAAGAAGCAAGGGTAAGGCGCCTCCCGCCCAAGTTGGCAGGACCTTTGCTTAGCATCCTCTGGCGTGATTTGGTGGCAGCAGGGCAACACCCGGAGGACAAGAAAGACACAAAAATAAAGCAAATGAAAGAGAGCGCTCTCGACAAAAATCCCACAGACACTGGAAAAGAAACAGGACTGGGAAGTATTGTCCAAAGAAAAAGGGGGTGGTTACGGGAGATGAGCGTGTGTGAATGAGACGTGGGCTGGTTGCCCCCAGATCTGCGAAGCGAGTGTGGCAGTCTCTGAGTGCTGCCGTTCCGTCTTGTTCACGAGAACAGCGGCCAGCGAGGAGACAAAGCGAGAGATAAGCGGAGTGAAAGAATCTCCGGGGGTGACTGGGACGGGGTCCCAGAGAAGGGGTTGCAAAGTGGGAGCTACCCCCCCATATGCTGGGTTGAGGAAAACTCCAAGAGCACCCAGGGCCTAAAAGTACCCCAAGAGAGGTTGGGGTTTGGATGCTAGCAATGCTGGGTTGAGGGAAATCCAAGAGCACCCAGAATCCTAAGGATTATATCATACCCATGGGTGGATACTAACAAGTGACTTGAAAGAGGTACCTTATTATTCTGTTGTGAGTAGGAATGAGTGAGTGAACAAATATTAAAAAAGAGTGAATGTGTGAATGAAAAACTGTGTAATTCGAAGTTAACTTTGTTTTTGGGGAAGGTGGGCTCTAATAAATTTTTTGGTGTTTTTTGTACTGTGAAAGGGTGGGTAGTATTTTACAGCAGTGAAGATTGGTGTTTTAAAGGAATGAATTAGTATTTCAAAGGGGGGGATAAATTGGTATTTTGAGTAATAGAGAACTCCTGGGAAAATGGGACAACAACCTAGTAAATTAAGTTCAAATTATAAAAGGGTGCCAGAGGATATACCCCGAGACAGTCCCCTCGGGGTCAAACTCGCAAACTGGGAAACTGATCCTTCTACAAAAGGAAAAGAGAAAGTAAAAATGATTCAATTCTGCATGAAAGAGTGGGTAAAAAAGGAAATCAGATCTGATCATGTGTACTGGCCAAAATACGGGTCTGATGAGGCATGGATTTGCCAGGCTCTAAATGTATTTGTAAATTCAAAAGAGCCATCTCACCCTGAGGAGAGAGAATATGCTTCTTGCTGGACAGGAATTACAAAACCTCTGGGAACCAAAGTCTTCAAAATATCAGAAACCGCAGAGGAAAAGCAAACAGAAGAGAAAAAAGGCTGAGACCCTTTAGAAGTATTGCCTCCGCCGCCAGCACCAGAAGCTGCCCTCCTCCCCCTGGCTCCGGGGCTTCCCCCGCCAGCCCCCCCTCCGCCCGCACCGGGGGCCTTTCCCCCGGCAGCCCTCCCGCCCCAATGGAGCTGGGGGGGAGCCCTGCCCCCGCCCATGCCGGGGATCCCACCCTTCCCATATATCTCGGGAATCCCAGCACCCTCAATTGCATCAAGGGAAAGGTCACACGTCCCGGCTTCAGCCCCTACCTCTCCTGCCTTGAGAAACCCGGCTTTAGCCCCGGTGCCCGCCTCCTGTGCTCCGGAATATCTGGCTTCACTGCCATACCCCACCCCCACCCTCTGCACCACAGAATATTCAGCTTCAGCGCCAGACTTTGAATCTGCCCCTCCTCCCCAGGGGAGTTCGGTGCTTTCTTCCCAAATCAACCCTCTTCTTAACGAAGGAGCACCATACCAGAATACAGGAGGTGCCATTAAGGCTCCGAGGCAGCCCAACAAGCCCTCCATTGCTAAACAAACAGAGGGAAGCCGAGAAATTCATTTCTTTCCGTTAAGAGAAGTACCTACGGGAGGAGGGGGAAGCGGCTTTGTGAGTGCTCCTCTAACCTCTACAGAGGTTAGGAATTTCAAAAAAGAAATTAAAGGATTATTAGAAGACCCCATAGGTACAGCTGAAATGTTGGACCAGTTCTTAGGTCCCAACATTTTCACTTGGGAAGAAATGCAATCAATAATGAAAATAATATTCTCCCAAGAAGAAAGAGAAATGATTAGAATTGCTGGAATAAAAATTTGGGGAAAAGAAAACCAACAAGGTCCACCCGGGGATCAGAAAATGCCCATTACACCTCCTAACTGGAACCAAAATGATGAAGCTGGGAGGGGACATATGAATGATTATTGTAATTTGATAATCAAGGGAATAAAAGAGGGGGCACTCTGAGGACAAAATGTCAGAAAGGCCTTTGAGGGGCAGCAAGGGAAGGAAGAAACCCCGACTGAGTGGCTGGAGAGGCTCCGAAAGAATATGAAACAATATTCTGGGAGAGACCCGGAGTCCCTAGCAGGGCAAGCCCTGCTAAGAGTTAACTTTGTCACTCATGCCTGGCCAGATATTAGAAAAAAATTGGAAAAAATAGAAGATTGGTATGAGAAACCATTACAAGACCTAGTAAGGGAAGCTCAAAAGATATATATGTCCGGAGGGATGAAGAAAAAGCCAAAGTGGGAGCAAAGATCATGATAGCCACTATGCGAGAGAGTACCTTCCAAAAAAAATCTAAAGCCCTCAGGTAACACTCCTAAACATTCCAGATTCAGAAATGGTGGAAAAGAGAAAAATAAAACCTCAGCACAATCAAGATTCCAAGAACAACCCAGGGATGCCTGTTTCTATTGCAAGGAAGAAGGGCATTATCAAAGAGAATGCCCCCACCTGAGGAGGGATCTGAAAAGATTTCAAGAGACACGCACAGAAGAAAAATAGGGAAATCATGGGCTCTATTTTTGGGGGGATAAATACCATCTGGAGCCTTTGATAACTTTAAAAGTAGGCCCCGAAGAGGAAGTATTGGAATTTATAGTTGACACTGGGGCAGAAAAGACTTGTGTGATGAATATTCCAAAAGGGAGTAATGATATGGTAAAAGTAACAGGAGCAAAGGGGGAAGGATTTAAGGTCCCTGTCATTAAAGATGTGGTTATTGAAGGGGAAACAAAAATAGGGATAGGGGATGCTTTGTTAGCTCCTGAGGCTGGCAGCAATTTATTGGGAAGGGATTTACAAATCCAACTGGGGATTGGAGTCATACCAGAAGAAGGGAAAATGACGGCCAAAGTGTTTAAACTTAGCCAAGAAGATGAAAGCAAAATTAACAGAGAGGTTTGGGCTAGGGAAGGGAATAGGGGTGGACTAGATCTTGACCCCATAAGGGTCACAATTGAAAAAGAAGAAGGTCCCATTTGTGTACATCAGTACCCTATATCTTTAGAAGGGAGAAAAGGCTTAAAACCAGTGATAGAAGAATTAATAAAGGATGGGACACTAGAACCTTGTAAATCCCCTCATAATAGCCCTATTCTCCCAGTAAAGAAATCTGATGGAAATTATAAATTAGTGCAAGATTTAAGAGAAGTAAACAAAAGAACACGGGCCTGCTACCCTATGGTTCCTAATCCCTGCACTCTTTTAAGCAAAATTCCACCTCAACATCAGTGGTTTAGTGTGGTAGATCTTAAAAATGCCTTTTGGGCCTGCCCACTGGCAGAGGAAAGCCGAAATATTTTTGCCTTTGAATGGGAAGATCCAAACACAGGGAAAAAGAACCAGTTGAGGTGGACTAAACTGCCACAGGGCTATTGTGAGGCCCCAAATTTATTTGGGCAAGCCTTGGGAGAAATACTACAAACCTTCCCCACTCCCCCAGGAATACAATTTATCCAATATGGAGATGACCTTCTAATATCAGGAGAAGATGAAATGAAAGTTAAAGGAGCTACCATAAAGCTTCTAAATTTTCTTGGGAAAAAGAGACTAAAGGCATCAAAAAGGAAATTACAGTTTGTGGAATCAGAAGTAAAATATCTCGGCCACCTGATAAGCAAAGGTAGCTGACAACTAAGTCCTGAAACAATTACAGGGATTTTATCCCTCCCTCCTCCCTCTTCAAAAAAGGAGGTTAGGAGACTGCTGGGGCTACTGGGATATTGCAGATTATGGATTGAAAGATATACACAAGCAGTAAAATTTTTATATGAAAAATTAACAGGGGGAGACAATATACAATGGACCAAAGATGATGATGATAATAAATTAGAAAAACTGAAGTTGAAACTAGCCTCGGTACCAGCCCTAAGCTTACCCTCACTAGAAAAACCCTTTCATTTATATGTGAATGCAGAAAATGGAGTAGCTCATGGTGTATTAGTCCGGGAATGGGGAGGGGTGAGAAGACCAATAGCTTATTTAGCTAAACTATTGGACCCAGTAAGCCGTGGCTGGCCAGTATGCATTCAAGCCATAGCAGCTACCGCTGTTTTGGTGGAGGAGAGCCGTAAGCTCACCTTTGGAAGTAAACTGATTGTATACACACCCCATGCGGTCCGAAATGTGCTAAATCAAAAAGCTGAAAAATGGTTAACAGACTCCAGGCTATTAAAATATGAAGCAATTCTGATTGACAGTAATGATCTAACTATAGAAGCAAGCAAAAGCCTCAATCCGGCCCAATTCCTGTATGGAGAACCAAAAGATGACCTGGCACATGATTGCTTAGAAATTACTCAATACCAAACAAAAGTTCGAGAAGATCTAGCTGAACAAGCCCTCTTAGAAGAGGAAAGAATATATGTGGATGGTTCATCCAGATGCTTGCAAGGAAAAAGAATGTCAAGATATGCCTTAGTCGATGGGATAAATATGCAGGCCATCGAAAAAGGAAAACTACCTTCAAATTGGTCGGCGCAGTCTTGTGAATTATACGCTCTAAAGAGAGCACTGGAGCATTTAGCACACAAAAAGGGGACCGTCTATACTGATTCAAAGTACATACCTTTGGAAAGATCTGGGAAGAAAGGGGTTTACTAAATTCAAAGGGGAAAGAACTGATACATGAAGGCCTGATTTCAGAAGTGTTGGAAGCATTAAAATTGCCTGAAGAAATAGCCGTAGTGCATATCAAAGGACACCAAGAAGGGATGACCCCAGAAATAAGAGGGAATAACCTAGCAGACCAAGAAGCCAAAGATGCAGCAGAAAATGGGACTGAACCAATTCTGTTAATCCTGACCCCAGAAAGGGGAGAATTGGAAATCCCCAAATTTAGTAAAGAAGAAGAAAAAGAATTATTTAAGATAGGGGGAGAACAAGATCAATCTGGAAAACGGAAACTTCCTGATGGGAGACAGTTACTTAATAAGCCACTCACTAAGAGAATATTAGAAGATATGCATCAAAAAACTCATTGGGGTACTCAAGCTAGCTTGTGTGATCATTTTCTAAAAAATTATGGGTGTATTGGAATCTTTGGGGTAGCAAAACAAATAACTGGGAACTGTAGAACTTGCCAAAGAGTGACTAGGAAAATAATGAGAAAAACAACATTAGGAGGCCGTGAGTTAGCTCTGCGACCATTCCAAAGTATCCAAGTAGATTTCACTAAACTTCCTCAAATACAGAGATGGAAGTTCCTATTAGTAATAGCAGACCACCTAACTTGTTGGGTAGAAGCAGTTCCTGCTACTAGAGCTACAGCTAACATAGTATGCAAAACCCTTCTGGAACAAATTATTCCCAGATATGGAATGGTTAATAAAATAAACTCAGATAGAAGAACACATTTTACATCCAAAGTCTTACAACAAATAACTCAAGCCTTGGGAATAAAATGGGAATTACATACCCCCTGGCACCCACAAAGTTCAGGCCAAGTAGAAAGAGTGAACCAGACTTTGAAAAAAACTTTAACAAAATTAATGATTGAAACTCAAATGTCATGGGTAAAATGCTTACCTTTGGCTCTGTTGAGAGGCCGAACACAGCCCAGGTCAGACCTGGGAGTGTCTCCTTATGAGATGATGTTCGGATTACCCTTCCTTACTGCTCAACATGAAACAGCCACTTATGAAGTAGGAGAAGTAAGTGTCAAAAAATATGTCACCGCAATTGCCAGAACACTTGAAAATTTGCGGCTGAAAGGAATGATCCCTCAAACCACAGCTTTGGAGTTCAAAATTCATAATATCCATTCAGGGGAATGGGTACTAGTAAAAACATGGAAAGAACAATCTTTGACTCCACAATGGGAGGGTCCTTTTCAGGTACTGCTGATGACTGAGGCCGCAATCCAGACCAAGGAACGAGGGTAGATCCATGCCAGCAGAATCAAAGGACCTGTAAAAGAACCTGAAGAGTGGACTGTAATATCCAAACCAGGTGATACCAAATTGATTCTTAAACGGAGACCAGGTGGCAATGAGCTAGAACAATCTAAATAATCCAAGGGATATGCAAAGAATCACACCTAACTGAGAAGTAAAAGCCAAATTTATATCAGTGGCCCCTGGACAAATTCTGGGACATCGTGGAGAAGAATATTCTCACTTCAAACAGGAAGGGTTGGGACTGGATCAAACAGGGAACTCTCATGTCCTGATTCTAGCCTGTGATTTGTATTAAGAAGGGGGAGAATCACAACTTCCATCAGTGCCACATCATATACCCTGTTTGAATCATTCTAACACGGGGCATGCCAACCACGTCAAATATAAGTAATTAATCTAGAGGGAAATTGGCATTTCACACCGTCGACACCCTAGTTGTAAAGGGTGTCAAGCACAAAATCAACCCCCTATCCAGACAAAATCATAAGCAACAAAAGCAATAACTTTGCTCTGCAGATGGGAATTACTAGTGCCTGTTGAATGGGAAACACCTAAGATACGATAAGATACTACAGTTAAAAAGGTGCCAAAAGAAATTTGCCTAAAAGCTACAAAGGAAGTGACAAGGAAATAGAGGGCAAGACCGGGTCGGCCACTGTACTCGCCACCGAGAAGATCCAATACACCTGCTATGGGTTGCAACCTCATAGGCAAGGGAGGTGGGAGTATAAGCCATGCCGGACCTCTGTTATTCCTTCTTTTGTCACTTCTCCTGGTCCCTTTTGGGACACCGGCAAGACCATGTTACAAATGCTATCGAAAGCTCTACATGGAAAGACACCGGGGCTTCTTTCTTATTACTCATACCCATACCAACAGTCACTGTTATGACTCATCCAAATTAGGTATTTGCATGCATAAAGGAGAAAAATATTGGATTACAGAAAATTTAGGAACAAGTGGAAACAGACTAAGAAGCAATTGTCCAAAAGGAGAAAAATAGATTTGCTCCACAGCTGCCACCAGGGGAACAGTCCAAGATTTGGTAAAAGAGCAAGTGGTAAGTAAAGATACAAAGCCAGCACAGCAACCTCGCCCTATATTCACCTCACCACGCCAGGACCTGTATGCAAAGCTCAAACAACAAAGAGGAAAAAACCCCAAGGTTAGGAAAAAACCTGTTTGTGGAATTGGGGGAGAGGATAGGTAAAGAACTTAACATAACCAACTGTTGCGTCTGTGGAGGAGCTTTAATGACAGAAGAATGGCCACGGAAAGGTAGCAGCGTAGGCCCGGTAGAACTCCTTAAATGGAACCGGACAAATATAAGAGGGGGGAACCGACCTGAGGGGTGGATTTTAAGTTCAACAGTGATAGGGGAAGAATGCCTCTGGCGAACTGGGATAAACTTTCTTAATGAAGTAGGAAACACTCCCTGTAAAAGCTATAAAGTGAGTAACAAAACTTCAAGGTGGTGGGTCCCAGAAAAACCAACTTGGTATTGAGCCCAGAAAAAAGGAAAAGACTGTGTATATGATCATGAAGTTGGACTCTTTCAGTGTAATGACACGAGGAAAAATCCTTATTTTGGAATCCCAGAAATAGCCAAATTTGGGGAGAATATAAATCAACAAGAAGGTGATTATTGGAAAGCACCAGATGGCTTCTTTTGGATATGTGGGAAAAGGGCATCCCCAAGACTCCCTTCACATTGGAAAGGGAGTTGTACACTAAGAATCATTCAACCAGGGTTTTTCCTTTTCCCAGAACCAGTGGGAGATCAATTAGGTATACCTCTCTATGAAGACTTCAAAAGAAAGAAAAGAGATTTAATTGGAGGATTCCAAAAATGGAAAGATGAGGAATGGCCCCCTGAACGAATATTAGAAACAGATGGGCCAGCTACCTAAGCACAAGATGGAAGTTGGGGATATCAGACCCCAATTTACATGCTGAATCGTATCATCAGACTCCAAGCTCTTGTAGAAATCATAACCAATGAAACAGCTGGGGCTATGGAATTAATAGTCAGCCAGCAACGCCAAACCAGAGCTGCAATACATCAAAATAGGCTGGCTTTAGACTATTTACTGGCCGAAGAAGGCGGTGTGTGCAGGAAGTTCAATACATCGGACTGTTGTTTAAAAATTGATGACAATGGGGATGCCGTTCTAGATATGGCCAACCAAATCAGAAAAATAGCCCATGTACCAGTCCAAAAATGGGAATCAATGATGTCTGCTAACTGGTGGGATGGCATATTGGGGAAAGAATGGTGGAAGAAGCTAGGTTTCTTCCTCTTATGTGCTACAGCTAGTCTAATATTTCTCCCTTGCTTGATCCCCTGCTTTATTCGGCTAATCACCAGCATAGTTCAAGGCATGCAAGTTGTGGCAATGCCTACTGACCCAAAGTTGGCTATGTCTGGAACAGCACAAAAAATTATGGTATTAAAAAGACAAAGTGATACAAAAGACCCTCTTGAAGAAGCCAAATTGATCTGTGAAAAGAACGAACAGACATTAGAAGCCAAGCAAAAAGAATTATTGCTCAAGCCAAATGATTTATAAAATAGAAAAGGGGGGATTGTTATAAACATATATTATATTAGCTTCTCGCAAAGTATAAAGTAGATATTATATAACGTTAGAAATGCTTTCTGCTGTGTGGATGTAGTTTTCTCTCTTTTTAGCAAGAATGTTAGCAAGTGTGAGCACGTAAGATAACCTCCAAACGAACAGAGGATGAGGCCCGAAAAGCTGCTAATCAACACTTTGTCTAGGGAGCAAAAGGGCCCAAAGGCTACTCCGCCCGGAGAACGGGCGGCCAGGAGAGTCCGGGAGATTTTATCACCACTCTGCCCGGAGAGACGAAGAGGCCCAAAGCTGCAATCAGCCCTGACTGTCTGGAGAATTAAGAAATCCACCCTACCATCGACTCTTGCCTAGCGGGCCCAACCCCAAGAATCAAGAGAAATAAAACCACAAGGCAGAAGACTAGGCACGCTCTAAAAAGGCGGAACCAAGGAGTGGCCATGCAGAACAGCTCCAGGAAAAGTTTTAATATGAATAAAGAACAGACAGTAAAAACGGTATAAAAAGGACTGACCTCTGGCATCAGGTGTGCTCTTGGCAGAGCGCCAAGGCAACTGGCTGTTACCCCGTTGCTTTATTTGATGTGTCTCTTATTGTCTTTATATTAAACCCCTTTAAATTCTCACAGGAGAGTGAACTTCGTTTTTCACAGAGAGAAGTTGTTCCCCCTGACAGCTAAGCTCCAACTACGGTGTCGCTTATGTCCTTCCCAGGACGGGCGGGAAAACGCCTCGGCGCAGCGCAGCGCTGGCCGGGAGCGGCCGGCACGGCACCGAGCGCGCTCCCCACTCCCTCCCGCCCGCGCCGCTGCGGAGTCCCCGGGTTCGCCGGAATCGGCCACATGCTGCACGGAGGGCAGCGCGGCAAAGGCGGCCTCCCCTCGTCGCCCGGGGAAGGCCGGCCTCGGATCCCCGCTCTCTCCACCGGCACGGGCAGTGCCAGCAGCCTCTCGCTGTGGTCGCCGCTGGCCGAAAGCCTCGCCGCGCACCGCCCGGCCGGCCCCGCCGCTCCGCGGGGTCACACGGCACCTGCCGTGGGCGGCCGCCGAGCGACAGGAAGCAGAAGCGCTCACCGCCGCGCCGCTCGCCGCCCCGCCCGGGCGCTCCTCTCCTCGCGCTACCACGATGGCGCCGGCCCGCCCCGCCTTCCCCGTCGCCTGCGGCGCAACGCGGCTGCTCCGAGCCACGCAGCACGCGTGCGGCCGGGCCCTGCCGAGCTGCCGGCGGAGCCGGGGCACAGCCCGGGCGGGAGAGCTTCCGGCGAGGCTGGGCGGGCGGCGAGCGCGGCCGAGCGTGAGCGCGCCAGGCGGGCGGCGGGCGGCGGCGTGATGGAGAGCTAGATGGAGGCGGCAGCACCGCGCGGCACAAAATAGCTGATCGTCCGGCAGCCGCCCGCTCCGCAGCCCCTCGGCTGCTGTCGAGAAGGGCCCCGGCCCTGGCCGCGCCGGTGGCGAGGCGGCTCCGCAGCCCGCGGGCAGCCCTGGCGGGGCAGGGGAGCACTGCGGGCAGCCCCGGGGCCGCGCAGCCGTCTGCAACGCGCGGTGGGAGCCGCTGGGAACTATTTTACACGTCCCGGGGGGCTGGAGAGGAGCACGGAGACCACGCGGCAGGTCGCTGCCGTTAGGGAAAATTAATCCACGATGCCTGAGGTTTATATCCGAAAAGGAGACAGAGGAGTCCTGCAACATTCTTCGACTACAGGGAGAGTCCATGGGGCTTTTCCCATGGCGTCTGTCAAACGGTTGCGGGATGCAGCCCCCTTTTGATGCCAAGTTCCCGGCCACAGCACCCTCTTCCTTTTCCCCACTGGCTGAGGTATTCGGGAGATACAGACTTCCGGAACTGCCTACTCTATGCGCCCCCCTCTAATATGCACCCCCCTCTTGGCATCGAGAAGAAAGAAAAGAACCCCATTCCTAATGCTCTTAAGTCTTTGTTGCCTTGCTCTAGGTTCAGGAATTTAACACGGCCTTGATTAATCAACAGTCTCTGATGATTAGTAACAGTTCTAGAGAACTCCTAGTTTCTTCTGTTACTTCACTAGCCATAACTTCCTAGCCTTGTCTACAGGCCGATTCACACGGTCTCTTTGTAAAGACTCATCCATCTCATTCCTTTTAATCCCTCCTCTTTTTATTTGCTCTGTATTTGTCTTTACAAACCTTAATTACCATGGATTTAATTTTTTCTTCTGGAGTCTTCTTGGGTTTTGCTATTATTTGCAGTGACATTCTTTTCTGTCCTTTTGTAGTCATTTCTGGATCAGGTAGGCATGGCTGCTAGCGGCATCCCCTTGAGCACCTGCTGAAAGAGCTGCAGCCAGCATGGTGCCACGCATGGTAAAAAGATGAGAATTGCGATAGCATATAAGAGGAGAAATCGTATTCATTTAGCCCATAGCTGGCCAGTTAACTATGAAAATATGTCCCATTCCCATCCTTTCAACATTTGGACAGGTCCACGAGCTGACGTTATTTCCTTTGTTATTTGTTTGACCACTTTTCCGCTGTCATCTGCTTGCAAACAGCAGCTCGAGTCATTTAATTTCCCACAAACTCCTCCTTCTTCTGCCAACAGATAATCTAATACCATCCAATGTTGAAATACTGCTTTCCTCATTTAAGTGGGTTGCTCAGCAAAAAGGTCAAGCGCTGTGGCTGGCTGGTTGGTAATTATTTCCGAGACAGCTTGTAACCTAATTATCTCCTTCAAATGATAAATGGGTTCCCAGGCATCTGGGATTAATTCCTTAGGTTTCCAAGGGGCTGGTCCATCGTGTTGGGTAACTTGTTCTGTTGGCCGTTCATCATTTCCCCGTTTTGGGGTGCTCCCTCCAGCCAGGGCTGCATCAGCTGACTGCTTTTCTCTAATTAAATCATCACAGATTTTGATTCCTAAGCGATTTCCCAGAACTTGTAGTAGCAAAAAGAACAACAGTCTACTAAATATACCATATCCCTGACCAGTTTGGAGGTAACCTGAGCTAAGCATGTTGGCCACAAATCCAATACTGTCCTTTCAAAGCCCGTGTTCCATTAGCAAAGGAACCTACCCATGGTCATCAATTGGTGGCTCAAAATACAGCAGGATTCCCGGGCCTAACGGTCCTCCAACAAGAGTTGCCCCACCATAAGGGTCCCAGCATTTGCATTTCCAAGCTCCCGCACAGGGTTCCCACCTACATTTACATCTGCAAGCTGCTTGGTTGGATTTGGAGCAGAACTCACTAAAAGGCTTTGAGTTCCAATCCGGTGTGGCCATTCCCACTGATAATCACAAACAACATGTCTTCTACTTGTGGAATTTTTGTGGGGACTGCTCAAAAACAGGTGGTCAAAAAAACCCCTTGTCCCTCCCCATTGCTTTACAGGCTTCCAAATATTTTTGGTAAGTGTGATAAGAACGCCTTACGCAGCTACTGTTAGTGAGCCGAACAGGTATTTGATTGCATTTGCCTTGATATTTGGAACAATTGGAAGGAGGGCAATTGGGGGTCCAAACCCAGTTGTTCAAGCCCAGAGGGAAAGTCAATTGACAATTGCCTTTTCCTACATAGACACGCCCTATCCTATTAGGCAATAAGTGCCTGTTGGAGAAGAATGAAGTGGCCGTGAACTTCCTTCTTTGGCCCCAAATCCCATCCCACTGTGGGCCCTCACATTGACCCACCATTTAGGTTCAGCTGGGCTAGCCAACTATGGCCACTCTTCAGATCCTCCTGGCCTTCCACAGAGCCAGCAATTGCTAAGGTTAAAAACTTTTGCTACTTCTTCTCCTAAGGCTGCAAATTGATTCTCCCACTCCTGGCCTAAACTCAGCTGACCATATCAAAGTAGAATTAGTAAGGAAAATGTTTTAATAGTGTCATCTAATTAGCTAGTCTAATTTTCCCGTTGTCTTCTGCAGCACCTGTGGCAATTGAAGACACAGAAACCACTTAACGTAACAAAATGGCCACAAGTATTAGCCCCCAAGTGAGTGGAGATTCTAGAGGAGGGATGCCTATACAGTCTATTTCAGCAGACGGTCTGAAGGTAGGACTGCGGGGCTTCTTCCGATGTCGAAGCACTGCCTACTGCTCCGGCCCACTCCTGCAGAGTGTCAGTCACGGCCTCCCGGCCTTCTCCTCCAGCTGAGATGTGCAAATCTCCGAGGCTTCAGAGACCTTGACCCGAGAGTGACGGGTTCACCTGTGTTCAGCTTACTTGACGGCTGTTTTCTGTCGTCAGTGACACTTGGAATGGGCCACGCCATTTCACCAGCACTGGCGCTTCTTTCTACTCCTTAATTAGGACTCAATCTCCTGGTTGGATGTTAAAAGCAGCAAAGTCCAAAGGCCGGGCTTGCGCCAGCTGAGTTTCCTGTTGAAGGGGTTTCACAAGAAGCAGGATCCTGGCCACAGATGGTTTTAAAAATGCATCACTTGCCTCTACCCCCCCCCACTGGGTGGAGACTTACCAGGAGGGCAATTGCAAACAACGATTGAAAGGGAGATAACTGAATCTCTCTTCTGGCTTGGGCCCTCATTCTCACCAAAGCCAATGTCCAAAGCCCTACCCATGGCATCTTGGTTTCTATTACCAGCTTCAAAAGGTGTTTATTTCTCTCTTCATTGTTTTCTACCCGAGCCAAGCTCTGGGGGTGCCAGGGCCTATGGAGGTTCCATTGTGTTCCTAAAGAAGCCAAAACCCCTTGAAGGATCTTTCCTGCAAAATGAGTTCCCCTATCTGAATCTATTGCTTCTACAATGCTGTATCTTGGAATGATTTGTTCCAAAAATGCCTTAAGAACAGATCCTGTCATTACTGAAGTAGTTGGAAATACTTCTGGCCACCTTGCTAGCTGACATACGATTACCAGAAGATATTAAGCCTTGCCACTTGGGGCATCTCCGGAAAATCCACCTGGCATCTTTGGAAGGGCCATGCAGCCCAAGGCCTCCCTCCTCTAGCAAGTTACTTTGTAACTTGGCTGTTGGCTTTAGCACAGATCAAGCAACCTTCAACAGCTCCTTTTGCCAGTCTAAAAAGACCCCCAGCAACATACATCATGAGATAGGCTTCTGCCAATCCTCAGGAAGTGCAAGAACTCTCTTAATGGAGTTGCTTTAATATTGGTAGGGCCAAAGGTTCTGGTATCTCTTGTTTGCCATCCCTTGGAAACCAATTCTTGCCTTTTTTCTCTGCCACACGACTTTTAACTGTATGTCAAACTGCTGTGGTAGAAAAGACAGCTTCCTGGGCAGTGATGGAGTCACGGGGAGCAAAGGGGGCATCTTGGAGAGTTCTGGCAGAAGTGTGGCTTTCTGAGTTTCTTCATCCACCAAAAAGGAGACAGAGGAGTCCTGTAACATTCTTCAACTCCAGGGAGAGGCCATGGGGCTTTTGCCATGGAGTCTCTCAAATGATTGCGGGAAGCAGCCCCCTTCTGATGTTAAGTTCCTGGCAACAGCACCCTCTGAGGTACTCGGGAATTACAGACTTCCGGAACTGCCTACTCTACGCCCCCCTCTAATATGCAGTCCCCTTTTGGAATGGAAAAGGAAGAAAACCAAACTATTCCTAATGCTGGGAAGTCTTTGCTGCCTTGCTCTAGGTTCAGGAATTTAGCAGGGCCTTGGCTGAGCAACAGTCTCTGTTGATTAGTAACAGTTTCTAGAACGAATACTTTCTTCTGTTACTTCCCCCCCTGTAAATTCCTAGCCTTGTCTAAGGAGAGATTCACACGGTCTCTTTGTAAAGACACATCTATCTTACTCCTTTCACTCCCACACCTTCCTTGCGGTGGAACGGCTCTCCCCGGCACAGCACCTGGCACAAAACCCCCGTATACGCACACACACACCTGCACTTACCCTGCACTCCACTGCACACACACACACACACACCTCCCGCACACTAACACCCCCTCCACATCCCCACCATGCTACTTGCAGTGGCCCCGCCCCTGCCATCCCCACCGGCTGGCAGCACCCACTCCTCGCATGCTTCCCCATGCCTTGCATTTCCTTGCTGCCCCCTCTGTAGCCTTCCCTCAACCTGCCTTTTCTCCCCTGCCTTGCACTGACTTGCTCACCCATCCCCCACCTGACTTCCTTTCACATTCGTCTAGGTCTGGCCTCACCTTTCCTTTTCCTTCTAGGACCCTCATTGCCTTGCCTCGCCTCGCAAAGCCACCACTTGCCTTGCCTTGCCCTTGAACCCCTCCCTTGCCTTGCATGACCTTGCTCACCCCTCCCCCACCTGGAATTCAACACCCCTTTTCAATGACATTTCTGGGCCTTGCCCTGCCCTTTCTGCTCCTCCGAGGAATCTCAAAGCTCTCAAGCATCTCCGGTGTTTCAGGATCCCATGAGAGGAAGACCAGGGGAGGACGCATGTTGCCACACTCATCTCTGTGGGCAGCCTTTGTCTGGGAGCAATCCTTGCATGTCTTGAACCTTGGAGGGGCAATTCACATTTTGCCCTTGAGCTCGGGGACCAGAAAGAGAGTTCTTTTGCATACAAGGGAAAGCAGGTAGCTCAAGTCTTTTAGGTACAGAGGAGAGATGACCCACGCGGGATCAAGGCCACACAGAGCACTTGGTCCTGGCCACTTTTGTGTACCAGCAGTCCTTGAATGTACTTCTCACCTGCCTTGCCTGGCCTTGCCTTGGCAACACAACACTTGCCTTGCCTTGCCCTGCTAGCCCTCTGGAGCCTTGCATTCCTTTGCACGGCCATGCCCAGCATATGACCTGCCTACTGTTTTCCTCCAGGGCCTTGGCTTGCTGAGCCCTTCCTGTTTCTGCCTGGCCTTCCCATCAGTGGCCCTTCCTTCCTACAGCCAGCCTTGCCTCTAACTTCTGGACCTTCTCTTGTCTACCACTCCATTTGCTTTCCCCTCACTGCTCTGGCCTTGCCTACCTCTCCCTTGACTTCCCCACAATTGCCTGCACTCGGTTTGCAGCGCCTTGCCTGCATGGAAGGCAAGGGAAAGAGTGGTAGGCTGGGCAAAGCAAAGCCAGCAAGTTGTAGGCAGTGCGAGGCAAGGCAGACGTAGGCAAAGGAAGCAGAGCAAGGGTACCTTAAGAAGAACTAGACAAGGCAAGGCCAAGAGACTCGGAGTGCCTTTCCTTGGGAAGGCAAGGACATAGTGCCAGTGTTGCTGGAGCAGATGTTAAGGTACTGTGGGGAGGAATAGTCCAGCAAGACATTTCTCTTCTGGCCCCTGTGCGTGTAGGGGCAATTGTTGGACATATTCAATACTGGAGGCGGATCAGTCGCTGGATGTGTTGTATTTTGGAGGAGGGGATGCCGTTTCTTTGGAGATGGGCTTGTAGTTGCTCTCTTTGGCAAGGAAGGCAGGTTTGGATGTGCACATCAGGTACTCCTAGGGATTTTAAAGGTTTTTCCCAACAGGCAGAGCTCTCTCTGGGTTCGAGCTGTTGAGCTGTCAGTGGGAATGCAAAGGCCAAGCTCTTAAGCTATTTGTCCTGGTGCCTTCAGTGTGTGAGCAGTCCCTGGTGCCGTTGCCTTTGGATGCTGACTCTGGGAGAGGGAAGGCTTAGGATGGTACCTAGAGCTGAGAAGGAGAGTGCTGAGAACAGCGTGTGTGCTGCTAGTTTGAGGGGTGCAGGTGAAGTTGTAGGCAGCAAGATCTTCCTCAGCTGGCACTGTTTTGAGCCCTGTTTTTGCCAGATGGTTTCAAGTTGGTGGGCGGAATCTGCGAGAGGGAAAAGATTTGTTTGGGCCAAAGAGGTGTGGTGTAAAGAAGAGTGTGCTCTTGGAAGGGGAAGATGAGGGCAACCTTTTTGTCCTGACACCGTTGATTTGAGTGCAGGGCCGTTTGCAAGTTGCCTCTGTCTGCCCTTGGGGTGGTTTCGAGCTGGGCCAGGTGCTTGGCCTTCTTTTGCAAGTCTGCAGCGCCGTCGTGTGGTTATTTCCATGAGCGCTGACAGTGCCCGGCAAAAAGCGCTTGGCTGGCGCGGCCCCAGTCGTGTGGAAGCAGTTGGTGGAAGAGCTCCGCTGTGCATCCTGCCTCTTGGAGACATAAAAGGATGTAACCCTGCGCGTAGGGGGGAAGCAAGACGAATCTTTTCATTGTTGGCTGAGCAGTTTCTAAGCGGCAAAAGTAAAGGCAGTTTCAGCACGGCCTCTTTCTTTCAGAACCTTTTCTGTGCCATCATGAACATGCTCAACATGCCACTCGCACCCGCTGAACTGCATCAAAGGCCCTGGAGATAGGCGCTTTCCTTCAAGCTCTCTGTAGCATCGTACCCTCCACCTCTGGCGGATCCCAAAGCCCTTCCAAACATCCAGCAGCTGCACGCAGAGAACAAGTGCTAAAACAAGGCGTTGGCCTTCCTAGTCCTTTTAAAGTCTGTGAACTAGGCGAAACATTCCAGTGAGCAGCACTTTCCTTCGCAACTATATCTAGAGCATCATCACATTCTCTCCAAGTGGGTAAGTCCACCCTTGCAGCGCAGCGTTTGCAGCCACAGTTCGGACTGAGAGATAGGCCAGGTGAGAAAGCATTTCTTGACTATCCCTCTTCTCTGGAAGACTTGATACTCGCAGCGCAACCACGTCCACACACCTTCAGTGTGGCCAGGTTCAAGCAGCTAGAGCTCCCAGAGATGGGAGAGTCAGGAGAGAAGACGTTCCAAAAGTACCGTGTACTTACAGCAGCATTAAAACTGTGCACAGCAGTCTGCAGCACTGTAGACTGCGGCTTCTCCGACAGACGAGCCATCCCATTGTTGCCTCTCGCAGCCTGCTTGCTAGCTGCTCTCCTGAAGAAAAGAACTAGAAGAAAAAGCCAATGCTGGGCTGCACCTTCCCCTTGCCTTACGTAAAGCCACCTAAACTCCCCGCTGCACTCTCTACTTCCCCTCTCCTTGGAAGCGACCACTGTGTTTGCTGCATCTCGAAGCCTAAAGTTAAGCGCCAAAGTTTCCAAGGATGGTTGGAAGAAGGATAAGTAGTAGCACAAGGAAGTAGTTGTCGTTGAACTTCCTCCTTCTCAATGCTAACGTGAATTGGGCAGGCAGGCGAGTGCTAGCCACGCTCCTTTCTCAGTTTGTACGCTGCGGACACGAGTCCGGTGCTCTGCGCCTTCGTTCGGCCTCTTTAGTACCCATGTCGCTCTTTCATTCAGCCGGAGTCGAAGCGTCGTCTACTTCTCGCCCAGAGAGCACGGTGCCGGCAGCGAAATGCCCCAGCCGACTGCTTCTGCCGACACACGCCTGGTCTATGCACTTTCCCTCGCAGCGACATACAGCAGCACTTTCGGTCTTTCTTGTCGTCCAAATGGAAAGGGAAAGATTCTCTGCTATGTCCCGCCCAGAGAACAGTTTTAGGTCAACCAGCACGCCCAGAGCTTGCCCTCGACGCGTGGAAACTTGTGTTTGCACCACATTCAAGTGGCTGCCGTCTTTCCTTTACAGCCTGCAGAGCACCGTCAGACCGCCGTGCTCTCTGCACCTGCCTTCTCAGTTCTAAGTACTACCGCGCCTCTTACAGCCTTGCAGGAAGCAAAGACACGGGTAGTCATCTCGCAGAGAAGAACGTGGAAGGACGAAAGGATGATCTTCCTTTCTCCTGCTTCTTGCCTGAATTGTGGTGCTGTATTGAAAGTCTTGGCTAGCGAAAAGCTCATCCAGCAAGTGCCTCATTCCTGACGCATCTCGCTGAGCGAGAGTTTCACGAAGAGTTTAGACTCTGGAAACAGCAAGAAAATGATTGTACGTCGAGCTGAGGAAAATCCGTGCACAGCACACTGTGGATGCGTGCAGTGTTCGCGCTGAAGAGCGCCAAAACGCAAAGCCATCGCTTGGCTTCAGTTTTGTCCAGACCGCAGAAGGCAAAGAACGAAGCAACTGGGCACCGCGTTAACGTACTCAGTGGACCGAATTTCAAATGTCCAGCCAAAAGCTGCTTCATAAGCAGATTCAGCTGAGAATGCTCTGGCTGCTTCACAAAGTAAGGCGCAGCCGTTTCCATTCATCACACTACCTGGCCAGAAGCAGTATCCTACACCTTCAATGCTGCAGCGTCCATGCAGCTGGAGCACACGCAGTAGGACGCGTCGAGATAGAAGGCGGTCTTCAAGTACCCCCCTCCTCCAAGCAGCCTTGAAACTGAGCACAACACACTGCGGCTCGGGAGCTTCCTTCTCAGATAGACGTGCCGTCACGTTATTCACTCTCGCAGCTCCGTTGCCCACTTGCAGCAGCTGCTACCAAAGCAAAATGCTCCA
Organism: Aphelocoma coerulescens; assembly: GCF_041296385.1. NCBI lineage: Eukaryota > Metazoa > Chordata > Aves > Passeriformes > Corvidae > Aphelocoma > Aphelocoma coerulescens. The sequence continues at coordinate 291,360 of NW_027183471.1, forward strand.
GAAGTAAAAAGCACTGCCGGGCTGCACTTTCCCTTGCCTCACGTAAAGCACCATAAACTGTCCGCTGTGCTCTGTATTTCCATTCTCCGCCGCATCTACCACTGTTATCTCTGCATCTCGAAGCATAAAGCTCGGCACAATTCCTCCCAGGGAACGCTGGAAGAGAAATAGGCAGCAGCACAAGTAGCTGCAAGTGGAACTTTCTGTTTTAAAACGCTAACGTGAATCCGGAAACAAGCGAGTGACAGCCAGGCTTCCTCTTGCAGCCTGTGCGATGCACACACCAGCTCGGTGCTCTGCCCTCATTCTTTAATGCTCTTCGTACCATGTCGCGCTTTCATTCTGCCGGAGTCGAAGCGTCGTCTACTTCTCGCCCAGAGAGCACGGTGCCAGCGGAGAAAGGCTCCAGAAAAACGCTCCAGGCTGCTGATTCTTCCCAAACACACCAGGGCTATGCACTTTCCTTCGCAGCGCTAAGTAGCATCACATTCTGTTTGCGTTGGAGCCGGAATGCAAAGGGAAAGATTCTCGGTTACGTCTCACTCAGCGCCCAGTTTTAGGTCACCAAGCTTACCCGGAGCTTACCCGCGACGCGTGGAAATTGGTATTTGCACCATATTCAAGTGGTAGCTTTCTTTCCTTTACAGCCTGCAGAGCGCCGTCAGATCGCGGTGCTCTCTGCACCTGCCTTCTCCCTTCCAAGTACCACCGCGCACCTTACAGCCTTGCAGGAAGCAAAGACGTGGAGAGATGTCTCGCAGAGAAGATCGTGCAAAGACGAAAAGATGTTCTTCTTTGCTTTTCCTCGTCGCCCAGATTGTGGTGCTCTACTGAAAGCGTGGGCTAACGAATGGCTAATCTAGCATGTGCTTCCCTTCTAATGCATTTCGCTGAGCGAGAGCTGAGGAAAATCCTTGCACTGTACACTATGGATGCGTGCAGTAGACACGCAGAAGAGCGGCACAGCTCATAACCATCGCACACTCCAGCCCAGAGCTCTGGGGCTGCGTTCTTCTCAATTTCCGGCGCTGGACAGAACTGAGACATTGCGCTTTGGCTCTCTTTAGTGTGTGTACTGCACGCATCCAGAGCGCGCTGTGCACAGATTCTCCTCAGCGCTACGTGCAAGCACAGACTTTCTGCTTCGCAGAGCCCAACTGTCCGCCGAAGCTCTCGCTCAGAGAAATGTGTCAGGAGAGAAGCACTTGCTGGATTAGCCTTACACTGGCCAACAGTTCCAAAGAAGCACCATAGTCTTCTTGCGAGAAAGGATAATAAAACACATGTATTGTCCCAGCAAAGTTCTCTGTGCTAGCCGAAGCCGAGAATCTTTCCCTTAAGATTAAGACCACAACGCAGACAGCATTTTGTGCTACTTAACGCTGAGAGGGATAGCCCAGGCGTGTTTCGGCAGAGGCAGAAGCCCGGAGCGTTTCTCTGCCGGCACCGTGCTCTCAGGCGAGAAGTAGACGACGCTTCGACTCCGGCAGAATGAAAAGCGCGACATGGTACGAAGAGCATACGAATGAGGGCGCAGAGCACCGAGCTGGTGTGCGCATCGCACAGGCTGCAAGAAGAAGCGTGGCTGCCGCTCGCTTCTTTGCGGATTCACGTTAGCAGTTGAAAACAAAAGTTCCACTTGCAGCTACTTGTGCTGCTACCTATTTCTCTTCCAGCTTTCCCTGGGAAGAATTGTGCCGAGCTTTATGCTTCGAGATGCAGAGATGACAGTGGTAGATGCAGCGGAGAATGGAAATAAAGAGTGCAGCGGACAGTTTACAGTGCTTTACGTGAGGCAAAGGAAAAGGTTTGCTCAGCAGTGCTTTTTACTTCTGGAGCATTTTGCTTTGGTAGCACCTGCTGCTAGTGGGCAACGGAGCTGCGAGAGTGAATAACGTGACGGCACGTCTGTCTGAGAAGGAAGCTCCCGAGCCGCAGTGTGTTGTGCTCAGTTTCAAGGCTGCTTGGAGGAGGGGGGTACTTGAAGAACGCCGTCTATCTGGACGCGTCCTACTGCGTGTGCTCCAGCTGCATGGACTCTGCAGCATTGAAGGTGTAAGAAACTTCTTCTGGCCTGATAGTGTGATAGAGTGCAACGGCTACGCCTTACTTTGTGAACCATCCAGAGCATTCTCAGCTGAATCTGCTTGTGAAGCAGCTTTTGGCTGGACATTTGAAATTCGGTCCACTGAGTACGTTAACGCGGTGCCCAGCTGCTTCGTTCTTCGCCTTCTGCCGTCTGGACAGAACTGAAGCCCAGCGATTGCTTTTAGCTGTGGCTCTCTTCAGCATGTATACTGCACGCATCCGCAGTGTGCTGTGCAAGGATTTTCCTCAGCTCTCCCTCAGCGAAATGCATCAGGTGAGAAACACTTGCTGGATTAGCCTTTCGCTGGCCATGGCTTTCAGTACAGCACCACAATCTGGGCGACGAGGAGGAGCAAAGAAGAACATCTTTTCGTCTTTGCACGTTCTTCTCTGCGAGACGACTATCCGCGTCATTGCTTCCTGCAAGGCTATATTCTGCGCAGTGGTACTTGAAAGGGAGAAGGCAGGTGCAGAGAGCACCGCGATCTGACGGCGCTCTGCAGGCTGTAAAGGAAAGAGGGCTGCCACTGGAATGTGTGCAAACACAAGTTTCCACGAGTCGCGGGCAAGCTCTGGGCGTGCTTGTTGACCTAAAACTGTTCTCTGTGCCCGACATTGCTGAGAATCTTTCCCTTTACATTTGGACGACAAGAAAAGACCGAAAGTGCTGCTGTATGTCGCTGCGAGAAAAGTGCATAGCCCTGGTGTGTTTCGGAAGGGCAGTCGGCTGGGGCATTTCTCTTCCGGCACCGTGCTCTCCGGGCGAGAAGTAGACGACGCTTCGACTCCGGCTGAATGAAAAGCGCGACATGGTACGAAGAGCATACGAATGAGGGCGCAGAGCACCGAGCTGGTGTGCGCATCGCACAGGCTGCAAGAAGAAGCGTGGCTGCCGCTCGCTTCTTTGCGGATTCACGTTAGCAGTTGAAAACAAAAGTTCCACTTGCAGCTACTTGTGCTGCTACCTATTTCTCTTCCAGCTTTCCCTGGGAAGAATTGTGCCGAGCTTTATGCTTCGAGATGCAGAGATGACAGTGGTAGATGCAGCGGAGAATGGAAATAAAGAGTGCAGCGGACAGTTTACAGTGCTTTACGTGAGGCAAAGGAAAAGGTTTGCTCAGCAGTGCTTTTTACTTCTGGAGCATTTTGCTTTGGTAGCACCTGCTGCTAGTGGGCAACGGAGCTGCGAGAGTGAATAACGTGACGGCACGTCTATCTGAGAAGGAAGCTCCCGAGCCGCAGTGTGTTGTGCTCAGTTTCAAGGCTGCTTGGAGGAGGGGGGTACTTGAAGAACGCCGTCTATCTGGACGCGTCCTACTGCGTGTGCTCCAGCTGCATGGACTCTGCAGCATTGAAGGTGTAAGAAACTTCTTCTGGCCAGGTAGTGTGATAGAGTGCAACGGCTACGCCTTACTTTGTGAACCATCCAGAGCATTCTCAGCTGAATCTGCTTGTGAAGCAGCTCTTGGCTGGACATTTGAAATTCGGTCCACTGAGTACGTTAACGCGGTGCCCAGCTGCTTCGTTCTTCGCCTTCTGCCGTCTGGACAGAACTGAAGCCCAGCGATTGCTTTTAGCTGTGGCTCTCTTTGTACTGCACGCATCCGCAGTGTGCTGTGCAAGGATTTTCCTCAGCTCTCCCTCAGCGAAATGCATCAGGTGAGAAACACTTGCTGGATTAGCCTTTCGCTGGCCAAGGCTTTTAATACAGCACGACAATATGGGCGACGAGGAGAAAGGAAGAACATCTTTTCGTCCTGGCACGTTCTTCTGAGCGACATGACTATCCGCGTGTTTGCTTCCTGCAAAGCTGTATTGTGCGCGGCGGTATTGGAACTGAGAAGGCAGGTGCAGAGAGCACCGGGATCTGACGGCGTTCTGCAGCCTGTAAAGGAAAGACGGCTACCACTTGAATGTGGTGCAAACACAAGTTTCCACGCGTCGAGGGCAAGCTCTGGGCGTGCTGGTTGACCTAAAACTGTTCTCTGGGCGGGACATAGCAGAGAATCTTTCCCTTTCCATTTGGACGACAAGAAAGACCGAAAGTGCTGCTGTATGTCGCTGCGAGGGAAAGTGCATAGACCAGGCGTGTGTCGGCAGAAGCAGTCGGCTGGGGCATTTCGCTGCCGGCACCGTGCTCTCCGGGCGAGAAGTAGACGACGCTTCGACTCCGGCTGAATGAAAGAGCGACATGGGTACTAAAGAGGCCGAACGAAGGCGCAGAGCACCGGACTCGTGTCCGCAGCGTACAAACTGAGAAAGGAGCGTGGCTAGCACTCGCCTGCCTGCCCAATTCACGTTAGCATTGAGAAGGAGGAAGTTCAACGACAACTACTTCCTTGTGCTACTACTTATCCTTCTTCCAACCATCCTTGGAAACTTTGGCGCTTAACTTTAGGCTTCGAGATGCAGCAAACACAGTGGTCGCTTCCAAGGAGAGGGGAAGTAGAGAGTGCAGCGGGGAGTTTAGGTGGCTTTACGTAAGGCAAGGGGAAGGTGCAGCCCAGCATTGGCTTTTTCTTCTAGTTCTTTTCTTCAGGAGAGCAGCTAGCAAGCAGGCTGCGAGAGGCAACAATGGGATGGCTCGTCTGTCGGAGAAGCCGCAGTCTACAGTGCTGCAGACTGCTGTGCACAGTTTTAATGCTGCTGTAAGTACACGGTACTTTTGGAACGTCTTCTCTCCTGACTCTCCCATCTCTGGGAGCTCTAGCTGCTTGAACCTGGCCACACTGAAGGTGTGTGGACGTGGTCGCGCTGCGAGTATCAAGTCTTCCAGAGAAGAGGGATAGTCAAGAAATGCTTTCTCACCTGGCCTATCTCTCAGTCCGAACTGTGGCTGAAAACGCTGCGCTGCAAGGGTGGACTTACCCACTTGGAGAGAATGTGATGATGCTCTAGATATAGTTGCGAAGGAAAGTGCTGCTCACTGGAATGTTTCGCCTAGTTCACAGACTTTAAAAGGACTAGGAAGGCCAACGCCTTGTTTTAGCACTTGTTCTCTGCGTGCAGCTGCTGGATGTTTGGAAGGGCTTTGGGATCCGCCAGAGGTGGAGGGTAGGATGCTACAGAGAGCTTGAAGGAAAGTGCCTATCTCCAGGGCCTTTGATGCAGTTCAGCGGGTGCGAGTGGCATGTTGAGCATGTTCATGATGGCACAGAAAAGGTTCTGAAAGAAAGAGGCCGTGCTGAAACTGCCTTTACTTTTGCCGCGTAGAAACTGCTCAGCCAACAATGAAAAGATTCGTCTTGCTTCCCCCCTACGCGCAGGGTTACATCCTTTTATGTCTCCAAGAGGCAGGATGCACAGCGGAGCTCTTCCACCAACTGCTTCCACACGACTGGGGCCGCGCCAGCCAAGAGCTTTTTGCCGGGCACTGTCAGCGCTCATGGAAATAACCACACGACGGCGCTGCAGACTTGCAAAAGAAGGCCAAGCACCTGGCCCAGCTCGAAACCACCCCAAGGGCAGACAGAGGCAACTTGCAAACGGCCCTGCACTCAAATCAACGGTGTCAGGACAAAAAGGTTGCCCTCATCTTCCCCTTCCAAGAGCACACTCTTCTTTACACCACACCTCTTTGGCCCAAACAAATCTTTTCCCTCTCGCAGATTCCGCCCACCAACTTGAAACCATCTGGCAAAAACAGGGCTCAAAACAGTGCCAGCTGAGGAAGATCTTGCTGCCTACAACTTCACCTGCACCCCTCAAACTAGCAGCACACACGCTGTTCTCAGCACTCTCCTTCTCAGCTCTAGGTACCATCCTAAGCCTTCCCTCTCCCAGAGTCAGGATCCAAAGGCAACGGCACCAGGGACTGCTCACACACTGAAGGCACCAGGACAAATAGCTTAAGAGCTTGGCCTTTGCATTCCCACTGACAGCTCAACAGCTCGAACCCAGAGAGAGCTCTGCCTGTTGGGAAAAGCCTTTAAAATCCCTAGGAGTACCTGATGTGCACATCCAAACCTGCCTTCCTTGCCAAAGAGAGCAACTACAAGCCCATCTCCAAAGAAACGGCATCCCCTCCTCCAAAATACAACACATCCAGCGACTGATCCGCCTCCAGTATTGAATATGTCCAACAATTGCCCCTACACGCACAGGGGCCAGAAGAGAAATGTCTTGCTGGACTATTCCTCCCCACAGTACCTTAACATCTGCTCCAGCAACACTGGCACTATGTCCTTGCCTTCCCAAGGAAAGGCACTCCGAGTCTCTTGGCCTTGCCTTGTCTAGTTCTTCTTAAGCTACCCTTGCTCTGCTTCCTTTGCCTGCGTCTGCCTTGCCTCGCACTGCCTACAACTTGCTGGCTTTGCTTTGCCCAGCCTACCACTCTTTCCCTTGCCTTCCATGCAGGCAAGGCGCTGCAAACCGAGTGCAGGCAATTGTGGGCAAGTCAAGGGAGAGGTAGGCAAGGCCAGAGCAGTGAGGGGAAAGCAAATGGACTGGTAGGCAAGAGAAGGCCCAGAAGTTAGAGGCAAGGCTGACTGTAGGAAGGAAGGGCCACTGATGGGAAGGCCAGGCAGAAACAGGAAGGGCTCAGCAAGCCAAGGCCCTGGAGGAAAACAGTAGGCAGGTCATGTGCGGGGCAGGGCCCTGCAAAGGAATGCAAGGCTACAGAGGGCTAGCAGGGCAAGGCAAGGCAAGTGTTGTGTTGCCAAGGCAAGGCCAGGCAAGGCAGGTGAGAAGTACATTCAAGGACTGCTGGTGCACAAAAGTGGCCAGGACCAAGTGCTCTGTGTGGCCTTGATCCCGCGTGGGTCATCTCTCCTCTGTACCTAAAAGACTTGAGCTACCTGCCTTCCCTTGTATGCAAAAGAACTCTCTTTCTGGTCCCCGAGCTCAAGGGCAAAATGTGAATTGCCCCTCCAAGGTTCAAGACATGCAAGGATTGCTCCCAGACAAAGGCTGCCCACAGAGATGAGTGTGGCAACATGCGTCCTCCCCTGGTCTTCCTCTCATGGGATCCTGAAACACCGGAGATGCTTGAGAGCTTTGAGATTCCTCGGAGGAGCAGAAAGGGCAGGGCAAGGCCCAGAAATGTCATTGAAAAGGGGTGTTGAATTCCAGGTGGGGGAGGGGTGAGCAAGGTCATGCAAGGCAAGGGAGGGGTTCAAGGGCAAGGCAAGGCAAGTGGTGGCTTTGCGAGGCGAGGCAAGGCAATGAGGGTCCTAGAAGGAAAAGGAAAGGTGAGGCCAGACCTAGACGAATGTGAAAGGAAGTCAGGTGGGGGATGGGTGAGCAAGTCAGTGCAAGGCAGGGGAGAAAAGGCAGGTTGAGGGAAGGCTACAGAGGGGGCAGCAAGGAAATGCAAGGCATGGGGAAGCATGCGAGGAGTGGGTGCTGCCAGCCGGTGGGGATGGCAGGGGCGGGGCCACTGCAAGTAGCATGGTGGGGATGTGGAGGGGGTGTTAGTGTGCGGGAGGTGTGTGTGTGTGTGTGTGTGCAGTGGAGTGCAGGGTAAGTGCAGGTGTGTGTGTGCGTATACGGGGGTTTTGTGCCAGGTGCTGTGCCGGGGAGAGCCGTTCCACCGCAAGGAAGGTGTGGGCGTGAAAGGAGTAAGATAGATGTGTCTTTACAAAGAGACCGTGTGAATCTCTCCTTAGACAAGGCTAGGAATTTACAGGGGGGGAAGTAACAGAAGAAAGTATTCGTTCTAGAAACTGTTACTAATCAACAGAGACTGTTGCTCAGCCAAGGCCCTGCTAAATTCCTGAACCTAGAGCAAGGCAGCAAAGACTTCCTAGCATTAGGAATAGTTTGGTTTTCTTCCTTTTCCATTCCAAAAGGGGAGTGCATATTAGAGGGGGGCATAGAGTAGGCAGTTCCGGAAGTCTGTAATTCCCGAGTACCTCAGAGGGTGCTGTTGCCAGGAACTTAGCATCAGAAGGGAGCTGCATCCCGCAATCATTTGAGAGACTCCATGGCAAAAGCCCCATGGCCTCTCCCTGGAGTTGAAGAATGTTACAGGACTCCTCTGTCTCCTTTTTGGTGGATGAAGAAACTCAGAAAGCCACACTTCTGCCAGAACTCTCCAAGATGCCCCCTTTGCTCCCCGTGACTCCATCACTGCCCAGGAAGCTGTCTTTTCTACCGCAGCAGTTTGACATACAGTTAAAAGTCGTGTGGCAGAGAAAAAAGGCAAGAATTGGTTTCCAAGGGATGGCAAACAAGAGATACCAGAACCTTTGGCCCTACCAATATTAAAGCAACTCCATTAAGAGAGTTCTTGCACTTCCTGAGGATTGGCAGAAGCCTATCTCATGATGTATGTTGCTGGGGGTCTTTTTAGACTGGCAAAAGGAGCTGTTGAAGGTTGCTTGATCTGTGCTAAAGCCAACAGCCAAGTTACAAAGTAACTTGCTAGAGGAGGGAGGCCTTGGGCTGCATGGCCCTTCCAAAGATGCCAGGTGGATTTTCCGGAGATGCCCCAAGTGGCAAGGCTTAATATCTTCTGGTAATCGTATGTCAGCTAGCAAGGTGGCCAGAAGTATTTCCAACTACTTCAGTAATGACAGGATCAGTTCTTAAGGCATTTTTGGAACAAATCATTCCAAGATACAGCATTGTAGAAGCAATAGATTCAGATAGGGGAACTCATTTTGCAGGAAAGATCCTTCAAGGGGTTTTGGCTTCTTTAGGAACACAATGGAACCTCCATAGGCCCTGGCACCCCCAGAGCTCGGCTCGGGTAGAAAACAATGAAGAGAGAAATAAACACCTTTTGAAGCTGGTAATAGAAACCAAGATGCCATGGGTAGGGCTTTGGACATTGGCTTTGGTGAGAATGAGGGCCCAAGCCAGAAGAGAGATTCAGTTATCTCCCTTTCAATCGTTGTTTGCAATTGCCCTCCTGGTAAGTCTCCACCCAGTGGGGGGGGGTAGAGGCAAGTGATGCATTTTTAAAACCATCTGTGGCCAGGATCCTGCTTCTTGTGAAACCCCTTCAACAGGAAACTCAGCTGGTGCAAGCCCGGCCTTTGGACTTTGCTGCTTTTAACATCCAACCAGGAGATTGAGTCCTAATTAAGGAGTAGAAAGAAGCGCCAGTGCTGGTGAAATGGCGTGGCCCATTCCAAGTGTCACTGACGACAGAAAACAGCCGTCAAGTAAGCTGAACACAGGTGAACCCGTCACTCTCGGGTCAAGGTCTCTGAAGCCTCGGAGATTTGCACATCTCAGCTGGAGGAGAAGGCCGGGAGGCCGTGACTGACACTCTGCAGGAGTGGGCCGGAGCAGTAGGCAGTGCTTCGACATCGGAAGAAGCCCCGCAGTCCTACCTTCAGACCGTCTGCTGAAATAGACTGTATAGGCATCCCTCCTCTAGAATCTCCACTCACTTGGGGGCTAATACTTGTGGCCATTTTGTTACGTTAAGTGGTTTCTGTGTCTTCAATTGCCACAGGTGCTGCAGAAGACAACGGGAAAATTAGACTAGCTAATTAGATGACACTATTAAAACATTTTCCTTACTAATTCTACTTTGATATGGTTAGCTGAGTTTAGGCCAGGAGTGGGAGAATCAATTTGCAGCCTTAGGAGAAGAAGTAGCAAAAGTTTTTAACCTTAGCAATTGCTGGCTCTGTGGAGGGCCAGGAGGATCTGAAGAGTGGCCATAGTTGGCTAGCCCAGCTGAACCTAAATGGTGGGTCAATGTGAGGGCCACAGTGGGATGGGATTTGGGGCCAAAGAAGGAAGTTCATGGCCACTTCATTCTTCTCCAACAGGCACTTATTGCCTAAATAGGATAGGGCGTGTCTATGTAGGAAAAGGCAATTGTCAATTGACTTTCCCTCTGGGCTTGAACAACTGGGTTTGGACCCCCAATTGCCCTCCTTCCAATTGTTCCAAATATCAAGGCAAATGCAATCAAATACCTGTTCGGCTCACTAACAGTAGCTGCGTAAGGCGTTCTTATCACACTTACCAAAAATATTTGGAAGCCTGTAAAGCAATGGGGAGGGACAAGGGGTTTTTTTGACCACCTGTTTTTGAGCAGTCCCCACAAAAATTCCACAAGTAGAAGACATGTTGTTTGTGATTATCAGTGGGAATGGCCACACCGGATTGGAACTCAAAGCCTTTTAGTGAGTTCTGCTCCAAATCCAACCAAGCAGCTTGCAGATGTAAATGTAGGTGGGAACCCTGTGCGGGAGCTTGGAAATGCAAATGCTGGGACCCTTATGGTGGGGCAACTCTTGTTGGAGGACCGTTAGGCCCAGGAATCCTGCTGTATTTTGAGCCACCAATTGATGACCATGGGTAGGTTCCTTTGCTAATGGAACACGGGCTTTGAAAGGACAGTATTGGATTTGTGGCCAACATGCTTAGCTCAGGTTACCTCCAAACTGGTCAGGGATATGGTATATTTAGTAGACTGTTGTTCTTTTTGCTACTACAAGTTCTGGGAAATCGCTTAGGAATCAAAATCTGTGATGATTTAATTAGAGAAAAGCAGTCAGCTGATGCAGCCCTGGCTGGAGGGAGCACCCCAAAACGGGGAAATGATGAACGGCCAACAGAACAAGTTACCCAACACGATGGACCAGCCCCTTGGAAACCTAAGGAATTAATCCCAGATGCCTGGGAACCCATTTATCATTTGAAGGAGATAATTAGGTTACAAGCTGTCTCGGAAATAATTACCAACCAGCCAGCCACAGCGCTTGACCTTTTTGCTGAGCAACCCACTTAAATGAGGAAAGCGGTATTTCAACATTGGATGGTATTAGATTATCTGTTGGCAGAAGAAGGAGGAGTTTGTGGGAAATTAAATGACTCGAGCTGCTGTTTGCAAGCAGATGACAGCGGAAAAGTGGTCAAACAAATAACAAAGGAAATAACGTCAGCTCGTGGACCTGTCCAAATGTTGAAAGGATGGGGATGGGACATGTTTTCATGGTTAACTGGCCAGCTCTGGGCTAAATGAATACGATTCCTCCTCTTACATGCTATAGCAACTCTCATCTTTTTACCATGTGTGACACCATGCTGGCGGCAGCTCTTTCAGCAGGTGCTCAAGGGGATGCCGCTAGCAGCCATGCCTACCTGATCCAGAAATGACTACAAAAGGACAGAAAAGGATGTCACTGCAAATAATAGCAAAACCCAAGAAGACTCCAGAAGAAAAAAATTAAATCCATGGTAATTAAGGTTTGTAAAGACAAATACAGAGCAAATAAAAAGAGGAGGGATTAAAAGGAATGAGATGGATGAGTCTTTACAAAGAGACCGTGTGAATCGGCCTGTAGACAAGGCTAGGAAGTTATGGCTAGTGAAGTAACAGAAGAAACTAGGAGTTCTCTAGAACTGTTACTAATCATCAGAGACTGTTGATTAATCAAGGCCGTGTTAAATTCCTGAACCTAGAGCAAGGCAACAAAGACTTAAGAGCATTAGGAATGGGGTTCTTTTCTTTCTTCTCGATGCCAAGAGGGGGGTGCATATTAGAGGGGGGCGCATAGAGTAGGCAGTTCCGGAAGTCTGTATCTCCCGAATACCTCAGCCAGTGGGGAAAAGGAAGAGGGTGCTGTGGCCGGGAACTTGGCATCAAAAGGAGGCTGCATCCCGCAACCGTTTGACAGACGCCATGGGAAAAGCCCCATGGACTCTCCCTGTAGTCGAAGAATGTTGCAGGACTCCTCTGTCTCCTTTTCGGATATAAACCTCAGGCATCGTGGATTAATTTTCCCTAACGGCAGCGACCTGCCGCGTGGTCTCCGTGCTCCTCTCCAGCCCCCCGGAACGTGTAAAATAGTTCCCAGCGGCTCCCACCGCGCGTTGCAGACGGCTGCGCGGCCCCGGGGCTGCCCGCAGTGCTCCCCTGCCCCGCCAGGGCTGCCCGCGGGCTGCGGAGCCGCCTCGCCACCGGCGCGGCCAGGGCTGGGGCCCTTCTCGACAGCAGCCGAGGGGCTGCGGAGCGGGCGGCTGCCGGACGATCAGCTATTTTATGCCGCGCGGTGCTGCCGCCTCCATCTAGCTCTCCATCGCGCCGCCGCCCGCCGCCCGCCTGGCGCGCTCACGCTCGGCCGCGCTCGCCGCCCGCCCAGCCTCGCCGGAAGCTCTCCCGCCCGGGCTGTGCCCCGGCTCCGCCGGCAGCTCGGCAGGGCCCGGCCGCACGCGTGCTGCGTGGCTCGGAGCAGCCGCGTTGCGCCGCAGGCGACGGGGAAGGCGGGGCGGGCCGGCGCCATCGTGGTAGCGCGAGGAGAGGAGCGCCCGGGCGGGGCGGCGAGCGGCGCGGCGGTGAGTGCTTCTGCTTCCTGTCGCTCGGCGGCCGCCCACGGCAGGTGCCGTGTGACCCCGCGGAGCGGCGGGGCCGGCCGGGCGGTGCGCGGCGAGGCTTTCGGCCAGCGGCGGCCACAGCGAGAGGCTGCTGGCACTGCCCGTGCCGGTGGAGAGAGCGGGGATCCGAGGCCGGCCTTCCCCGGGCGACGAGGGGAGGCCGCCTTTGCCGCGCTGCCCTCCGTGCAGCATGTGGCCGATTCCGGCGAACCCGGGGTCTCCGCAGCGGCGCGGGCGGGAGGGAGTGGGGAGCGCGCTCGGTGCCGTGCCGGCCGCTCCCGGCCAGCGCTGCGCTGCGCCGAGGCGTTTTCCCGCCCGTCCTGGGAAGGACATAAGCGACACCGTAGTTGGAGCTTAGCTGTCAGGGGGTACAACTTCCCTCCATTGGCGACCTCCTTTTCCCTCTGATTCAGCTACCTTGTGGTAGGTGCGATGGTGCTGAAGAAGGGTGGCGGCTTGGCACAGTTGCTGTCATAGGTGGTGCGAGAGCTCCATGCAAGGAGCTTTGAGTGGCATGTGTGAGGGTAGGAGGGTACGGCACCCATAGCTGAAGGCAAAAAAGGTCAGGGCATGTCATCAGCCGCAGTCGTGCTAAGTTGTTCATCTTTGCAAACTGCTTGCCGAGTTGTTCCTTTCTTAGGTAATGGGGGCTTGTATCAACCAGAACTGCAAATGGTCAGTATTTGCAGAGAAGGTTACTTGGACTGTTGTTGAAGTGAGTGTAGCAGTTTCTATGGCATTCTGCAAAAAAAGTGACAGGTCTCCCTGTGTTCCCCAGTTCTTAACAAAGATGAAGTTAACAAACCCCTGAAAAGAGGTTTTGCAAAACTTCAGGGATATTTTCCTACTAGTACTGTAGAGACAACCATAGTCACCTTGTCTTTCCAAAAGTGAAGGTTCCCTATTTTTGTCCAAGAGCATCAAGTGCTTTTGATCAGCGTTTGTGTGCATGCATTAGCCTCGTTCTTGCTCTTCCTTGGAGAACTTTTACAATACTCACATGATCTCTGTAGGCTGCAGACTGCAGTGGTGAACTTCAAGGCTTCCAGCAGAAGGGAGATGCTATCCACATTTTGGATTCTCCTTAGCCTGAACCTTCAACGTCCAAGGCTTCACTTTTCAAGCAGTTGGAAGAGCTCCAAATTAAGACATGAACAGGTCTTAATTGACCTTGCCACCGCCTCAATTAGTCAAGTAATGCTGTGCATTGGATTTGACTAGTGCAACATGTGCTTAAAATATGTAGAGTAACTCCTCGATTACCCTCTCAGAAGGGTTGGAATGGAGAACAAGGAGTTCCCAAGACAAATATTTGGTGTACGAGGAGTAGAATTTAGGAGTTGATTGCAGAGCACTGCATGCACAAATGTCTAAGGAGAATCCATCTTTTGATGTCCCATCTATGCTTGTTCTCATTTGAAATCCTGCACATTCTGCAGGCTGGTTTTGTTAGGCTTGGGGCTGGGGAAGGAGTGATGGTGGGGGAGGAGTGGGTGTTGGTTTTGGGTTATTTTTTTGTTTCCAGAATAGTGTACACAGAACTTGTGCCCAAAACCAGCAGTAGGAAACAATGCAGGTATAAAAGAAGGTCACAGAAATGTCAGATAATACGAATCTGAAAGCGCTTCAGTATTTTACTCAGGAGTTTCACTCTAACAAGGTGATTTTCCTTCACAGAAATGTAGTGGCAGGCTTATGCCATGCTAGAAGTGATGACCTTTCTCTGCCCCAAATTGAGCAGCAAAAGGTTTTGGCTCTTAATTTGAACCCCTGAGCCAGCTGTGTTTCAGGCTGCAGAAGCTGCAGCTGTTGTGGCAGACGCGGGGTGCAGCCCTGCCTGCCAGTTCCGAGCTGGCCTGCGCTGGTGGCAGCCGTCAGCGCCCGGGGTCCCCTGTGCCACCCATGCCAGGGCTCTGCCTGCCTGCCTCGCAGCCCTGGTAGCCTCAGGGAAACATCGCACTACTCCATCTGCTTTAAAAACAAACAAGCAAACAAAAAGCTCCCTGTAAATATATGTAGAAGTCTTGAAACTAATTCTCAGCGCTTGCTCGGAGTTTGTTGATGGAGCAAATGGATTTTGGATAAACTGCTATTGCTAGTACTACTTAGGTTCCTAAACTTCAGAAGGGAGGCTATGGTGGTCACGTACCCCTGAGGAATGTTGGGAACAGTAAGACAGCTCAGTCATTTCAAGGTGGCCAGAAAATGGGTGTGGCAGTGGAGTGGACACTCTGTGAGTAGGTAGCCTTAAGTCATGTAACGACATGCACTTCAGTGGGAATTTTGCATCAACACCAAGAGATTGTGTCATGATGTGTTGCGTAACAACAAATTGGGCCAAAATTCTGCTGATTTTGACCAAGGTGGATGGGCCACCTTCACTTAAGCTGGCAAAGGGACATAAGTCAATGATGTTTGAAAAACAGCCATGAAACATAGCCCCTTTAGTTTGTTGCTCTGTTGCAAGTCTGCAAAGCTCTGTTGACAGGTCATTGGAAGTAGCTGTTGGAATCTAAGTGCAGTTGGACGCTTTGTCAGTCAGCATCAGCAGGAGGCTTAACGGTTTAGGTTGAGAGGTGGTGCATGGTTTTTTTTCAGAGGAATGGCCCAGTGAAGAGCAGTGTTCACTGCCATGACTACCGTTGTAGCCTTCAAGAGCAATGGTTCATTCAGAGAGAACTTCCTTGGTTCTGCTGGTTTGGTTTCGCAGCTGGAGCAAAGGTACAGCACTGGAAGCAATTCCTAGGGCAGAAGCGGGAGATATCCGAAGCTCTGGACTTCGTTGCCTAAGTGAGCGTAGTCTAATTGGAAGAGTGGTGAGCATCAGTGATATCAGATTTTTTACAAGTTCTTAATTCTGTCAAAACAAGAAAGAAGGAGAGTGATGAAGATGAAATCCTTTCCTCTTCAATCTGCCTATGCAACAACTTCAGCTGTAGTTGTAATGTGTATTCACCTATTTTGAATTGCCCAAAACCAGGCCTAGAGATGCTTCAGAGTCAGAGAAGCGGGTATTTGCTTTATTCGGCGCTGGGTGCATGGGGGATCACTCCTCCTAACACACACACACAGAGCACTCCATACAGTCCAGCATTATGTGTAAAATTTATGAACATTCATCACAATTCTTGGGATAGGAGTGGTTCTAGAAATTACTTCTCGGAAGTCATTAATATCATTAGCATACGTGCCATGCATGCGCTGTGTACGCTGATGGGCGCACTGAGGAAGGCTCCTCTTCTTCCTCGAGGGTCTTTCTGATGAAGATCAGTAGTCTTTGTCACAATGCACTTTTTACCTTTCTTTCTGGAGCATGCACAGTTCTTCGGTGGCTGATGCAGCGATCTCTGTGCCGGTTTTCAAAAGATCCTGTTCCTCTTATCTTGACAAGATTAAGGCGAATCCTGCTGCTTAGGTTTTGTGATTAACATTTGCTGTCTCTTAGTAGTTCACTCGTGTTTACATGAGTTAACTATGGATCAACCCCCTTCTCAATTTTAGCACTGAAAGGATATTAGAGTCATTTAAAGAGATGTCTCCTATGGAGTACTATAAAACTGCCATAATGGTAAGACGTTTTCATACAGTAGTTTTAGCACAGAAGTAATATATGTACAATCTTGGATGTTTCATCCTGCTGGGTCAGGAGCCAGTATTGAGCTTTTCTCCTTTAAATCCAGTCTTAGAGCTCTGCAAGGATCACTGCAGCATGACGTTGTGACAAGGGGATGCTGATTCATGCATAAACCTTTGACGCTTTCCTTCTATCTTCAAGCAGCTTTGAAAACCAGTGATTATCTGGCATGTTGCGACTTGAGAGTCATGGTAAAGGTTTCACCAAACACTTTGTAATATCAGGCTACAGCTTTCATTCCTAAGGAAAGAGCATTGAGCAGATTGCTGGCAAAATGCTGAAAGAATGAGCCAAAACCAAAATCCTTTAATGGGAAAGATGGAAAAAATTTAGATGTGTTTATTTGAACTAAAAATAATGTGGACCAAGCCTAAATGTATTTCACACTAAATTCTTAGAACTGATTTTAAGGGAAGAAGTGAGAAAGATGAATTCCCAAGCGGAATTTTCAGCAGCATAATATTGAGCATTTATTAGTAGAACAAAGGCATATCACAGTGCAGGAGCACTTAGCAATATTGCTAGAGGCGTGGCTCCATTCATTTTACTGTGAACTTTAGTACTTCTTTAAACATAGTCCTTAAGCCCAGAAAGTCATTTACACTTCACTCAACTTTCCCCCCTCCGTCTCTGCCCCCTTGCGCCAGCACACGCCAGCACACTGCCACCTCGGTCCTCTGAGTAGCTCCAGAATTGAAGGCAGGCACCCCCCTCCGGTGCCTCCTCAGTCTCCAACCTAATTTGTAGTTGATGGGTTCTTTGGGAGGTGTGAGTTTTGATGAGATAACAGACTTCCTGGGATGCATGCGGTTTATCTTCTTTGTTTCTTGAAGATGTCTTGGTTTCCACCTCTGTAATTTCTCAACTGAAAGGACATTTATTATCATGTGTTTCTTCCTACGTTTCCCAACATGTTACCACTCATTCGAAGTTACAATTTACTCTAGTCTTGTTTTTACTTACCTATATTTTACCTTAACACTATTTCTACATAGTACATTCTCACTTCTAAATGTTAAAGTGATAGATGCGAAAGACAAAATTTATCGTTCACTCATTTATCACAGGAGGAATGTGTTAGCTGCTTGTGTTGCAGTTCACTTGTAATTGTGGTCTATTACCGCAGGCCTGGGCCCTAGGGTGTATCACTGTGTCCCGCAGCCATAGGGAGGAGGAGGAGAGAAGATCCAGCAGGCAGGAATTGTGCACCAAGATTTATTCATTTAATTATTTCACAAACTCTTTTACAGACTTTTTTCTTCATAGTCTAATTGGACAAAGGATCAGCCCCCCCCCTTGGGGTGATTGGCTAAAATCCTAAACCATCCATTGTCAAAATATTTTTCTACTAGACCATAAACCAGACTTTTCAAGGTTGCAGGTGGCTTGGTTGTTTACATACTCTGCTACCTCTTCTGTGAGAGAGAAAAGTCTCTCACAGACTTAGAAAATAGCAAGAAAATCCTCGCTAGCAGCATTTTGGTATCTACAATTCCCCCTTTTTGTTTGATAAGATAACAACTCCACTATTAATCCTAAATAGAAATTTACATCAGTTATTAATTCTAAATATGTCCTTAAGGCTTTAACGATCTGACTCCATAACAAGAAATTTAAAGTTCAGTCTCTGCTTGTGGAAGGACCATCCCAGTCTCTGCTTGTAGAAGGACCATCTGCCTGATGGTCAACATCTTGGTCATCATCAGAAGAGTCTGATGGCTGATGATCTACATTCTGGTGGCCACTTGGATGGTTGGTGTTCTGGTCATCATTTGGAGGTTGCCTGTTCTGCCTCTGGTGCCGTAGGGCAGGGCGAACACATTTTGCAGCTAGCCACCGTACCCCAGTATCTGTAGAAACGCAAGCATAGCCACGACCCCAAACCATAAGTTCCCGCAGGCCTTCCCACTGGTTAGTGAGTAAATTCCACACCCAGACTTTTGCCCAGGGCAGTTGTCTCTTGCCTGCAGATTGCAATGAGAGAAAGTGATTCAGAAGAACAGGATTCTTTGAATTTTGTGGTACCGTAAGGTGATTAATTGTATACGAGCTTTTGCTAGTCGGCTTCAGTAACCAAATTCAAAGGTTCCTGTGAGAATCGTTGAAAAGCCATGATAACAGCCCTTAATTCAACTAACTAAGCAGAGTCTGACTCGGATTGGTGTGTTAATCAACCACTGCAAAGGCAGTGTAGGATACTGTGCACCTTTGCGCACAGTGACCCCTGCTAAAAATTTGTCCCGATCCGTATGCCCCAGGCTGCCAACACATCCCGTCCCCAAAGGTTAAGGGAAGTGGTAGTAACATAAGGCCTAATTGTAGCTGTGTGCCCCTCTGAGTCCTTCACCGTCACAGGCCGTTCGCTTCAATAGCTCTGTGTGGTTCATCCTCATCCTGTGATGGCCGATCCCACTGGGGGTAAAGGCCATGAGGGAGGCCACGCAGAGAAGGAGATGATAGTTACATCAGCACCAGTATCAATCAAACCTTGAAGCTGAGTCCAGGGCGGACGGGCGTTCGGCAGGATCAGGGTACACGTCATCTGTGGCCTTTGGTCAGAGATGTCTGCAGTCCAGAAGGCCTGCAGAAGTCCTGTAGATCCACTGCTGTTATCTTTGTGAGTTTGTTGTTCTATCCTGGGGACACAAGACTTAAAAGGCACTAATTTAGCAAGGCAGGTCTTTTCAGGAATAGTTACAGGGGGTTTTCAAATTCCCTATAAAACTGAGGACAAGGCTCCGAGGAGCGGATTCCCATCAATCCGACCTCATCCTCATCCTATCGCATTAAACCTGTTAGAAGCCAGACCTGAACAGCCCCTCTCTTCCTTTGTCTCTGAGCTAACGTGAGCCGACATCAACGGCTCCTGCCGTGTTTCCCTCTGCAAAGAAGCCAGCTAGCTAGCCCAGCAAGCTCTTTTCCTGATCCCGAAGTCGCTTCAGCGACGCGTGGAGGTAACGCAGCTGGACTGTCTCTGACCAGGGGCACGCCAGAGTCAGTGCCTCGAGCACCAAACGCTGCGTTATTGGACATTGAAGGTTCAGGCTAAGGAGAATCCAAAACGTGGACAGCATCTCCCTTCTGCTGGAAGCCTTGAAGTTCACCACTGCAGTCTGCAGCCTACACAGATCATGTGAGTATTGTAAAAGTTCTCCAAGGAAGAGCAAGAACGAGGCTAATGCATGCACACAAACGCTGATCAAAAGCACTTGATGCTCTTGGACAAAAATAGGGAACCTTCACTTTTGGAAAGACAAGGTGACTATGGTTGTCTCTACAGTACTAGTAGGAAAATATCCCTGAAGTTTTGCAAAACCTCTTTTCAGGGGTTTGTTAACTTCATCTTTGTTAAGAACTGGGGAACACAGGGAGACCTGTCACTTTTTTTGCAGAATGCCATAGAAACTGCTACACTCACTTCAACAACAGTCCAAGTAACCTTCTCTGCAAATACTGACCATTTGCAGTTCTGGTTGATACAAGCCCCCATTACCTAAGAAAGGAACAACTCGGCAAGCAGTTTGCATAGATGAACAACTTAGCACGACTGCGGCTGATGACATGCCCTGACCTTTTTTGCCTTCAGCTATGGGTGCCGTACCCTCCTACCCTCACACATGCCACTCAAAGATCCACCTGTGACAGCAACTGTGCCAAGCCGCCACCCTTCTTCAGCACCATCGCACCTACCACAAGGTAGCTGAATCAGAGGGAAAAGGAGGTCGCCAATGGAGGTGTTATAAACATATATTATATTGGCTTCTCGCAAAGTATAAAGTAGATATTATATAATGTTAGAAATGCTTTTTGCTGTGTGGATGTAGTTTTCTTTTTAGCAAGAATGTTAGCAAGTGTGAGCACGTAAGATAACCTCCAAACGAACAGAGGATGAGGCCCGAAAAGCTGCTAATCAACACTTTGTCTAGGGAGCAAAAGGGCCCAAAGGCTACTCCGCCCGGAGAACAGGCGGCCAGGAGAGTCCAAGAGCCGTTATCACCACTCTGCCCGGAGAGACGAAGAGGCCCAAAGCTGCAATCAGCCCTGTCTGTCTGGAGAATTAAGAAATCCACCCTACCATCGACTCTTGCCTAGCGGGCCCAACCCCAAGAATCAAGAGAAATAAAACCACAAGGCAGAAGACTACGCATGCTCTAAAAAGGCGGAACCAAGGAGTGGCCATGCAGAACAGCTCCAGGAAAAGTTTTAATATGAATAAAGAACAGACAGTAAAAATGGTATAAAAAAGACTCACCTCTGGCATCAGGTGTGCTCTTGGCAGAGCACCAAGGCACCCGGCCATTACCCCGTTGCTTTATTTGATGTGTCTCTTATTGTCTTTATATTAAACCCTTTAAATTCTCACAGGAGAGTGAACCTCGTTTTTCACAATTAAGGGCTCGTCCCGGAGCTACACCTCGCCTCTGAAAAGCGTGGGAGGATTCAAGAAGCAAGGGTAAGGCGCCTCCCGCCCAAGTTGGCAGGACCTTTGCTTAGCATCCTCTGGCGTGATTTGGTGGCAGCAGGGCAACACCCGGAGGACAAGAAAGACACAAAAATAAAGCAAATGAAAGAGAGCGCTCTCGACAAAAATCCCACAGACACTGGAAAAGAAACAGGACTGGGAAGTATTGTCCAAAGAAAAAGGGGGTGGTTACGGGAGATGAGCGTGTGTGAATGAGACGTGGGCTGGTTGCCCCCAGATCTGCGAAGCGAGTGTGGCAGTCTCTGAGTGCTGCCGTTCCGTCTTGTTCACGAGAACAGCGGCCAGCGAGGAGACAAAGCGAGAGATAAGCGGAGTGAAAGAATCTCCGGGGGTGACTGGGACGGGGTCCCAGAGAAGGGGTTGCAAAGTGGGAGCTACCCCCCCATATGCTGGGTTGAGGAAAACTCCAAGAGCACCCAGGGCCTAAAAGTACCCCAAGAGAGGTTGGGGTTTGGATGCTAGCAATGCTGGGTTGAGGGAAATCCAAGAGCACCCAGAATCCTAAGGATTATATCATACCCATGGGTGGATACTAACAAGTGACTTGAAAGAGGTACCTTATTATTCTGTTGTGAGTAGGAATGAGTGAGTGAACAAATATTAAAAAAGAGTGAATGTGTGAATGAAAAACTGTGTAATTCGAAGTTAACTTTGTTTTTGGGGAAGGTGGGCTCTAATAAATTTTTTGGTGTTTTTTGTACTGTGAAAGGGTGGGTAGTATTTTACAGCAGTGAAGATTGGTGTTTTAAAGGAATGAATTAGTATTTCAAAGGGGGGGATAAATTGGTATTTTGAGTAATAGAGAACTCCTGGGAAAATGGGACAACAACCTAGTAAATTAAGTTCAAATTATAAAAGGGTGCCAGAGGATATACCCCGAGACAGTCCCCTCGGGGTCAAACTCGCAAACTGGGAAACTGATCCTTCTACAAAAGGAAAAGAGAAAGTAAAAATGATTCAATTCTGCATGAAAGAGTGGGTAAAAAAGGAAATCAGATCTGATCATGTGTACTGGCCAAAATACGGGTCTGATGAGGCATGGATTTGCCAGGCTCTAAATGTATTTGTAAATTCAAAAGAGCCATCTCACCCTGAGGAGAGAGAATATGCTTCTTGCTGGACAGGAATTACAAAACCTCTGGGAACCAAAGTCTTCAAAATATCAGAAACCGCAGAGGAAAAGCAAACAGAAGAGAAAAAAGGCTGAGACCCTTTAGAAGTATTGCCTCCGCCGCCAGCACCAGAAGCTGCCCTCCTCCCCCTGGCTCCGGGGCTTCCCCCGCCAGCCCCCCCTCCGCCCGCACCGGGGGCCTTTCCCCCGGCAGCCCTCCCGCCCCAATGGAGCTGGGGGGGAGCCCTGCCCCCGCCCATGCCGGGGATCCCACCCTTCCCATATATCTCGGGAATCCCAGCACCCTCAATTGCATCAAGGGAAAGGTCACACGTCCCGGCTTCAGCCCCTACCTCTCCTGCCTTGAGAAACCCGGCTTTAGCCCCGGTGCCCGCCTCCTGTGCTCCGGAATATCTGGCTTCACTGCCATACCCCACCCCCACCCTCTGCACCACAGAATATTCAGCTTCAGCGCCAGACTTTGAATCTGCCCCTCCTCCCCAGGGGAGTTCGGTGCTTTCTTCCCAAATCAACCCTCTTCTTAACGAAGGAGCACCATACCAGAATACAGGAGGTGCCATTAAGGCTCCGAGGCAGCCCAACAAGCCCTCCATTGCTAAACAAACAGAGGGAAGCCGAGAAATTCATTTCTTTCCGTTAAGAGAAGTACCTACGGGAGGAGGGGGAAGCGGCTTTGTGAGTGCTCCTCTAACCTCTACAGAGGTTAGGAATTTCAAAAAAGAAATTAAAGGATTATTAGAAGACCCCATAGGTACAGCTGAAATGTTGGACCAGTTCTTAGGTCCCAACATTTTCACTTGGGAAGAAATGCAATCAATAATGAAAATAATATTCTCCCAAGAAGAAAGAGAAATGATTAGAATTGCTGGAATAAAAATTTGGGGAAAAGAAAACCAACAAGGTCCACCCGGGGATCAGAAAATGCCCATTACACCTCCTAACTGGAACCAAAATGATGAAGCTGGGAGGGGACATATGAATGATTATTGTAATTTGATAATCAAGGGAATAAAAGAGGGGGCACTCTGAGGACAAAATGTCAGAAAGGCCTTTGAGGGGCAGCAAGGGAAGGAAGAAACCCCGACTGAGTGGCTGGAGAGGCTCCGAAAGAATATGAAACAATATTCTGGGAGAGACCCGGAGTCCCTAGCAGGGCAAGCCCTGCTAAGAGTTAACTTTGTCACTCATGCCTGGCCAGATATTAGAAAAAAATTGGAAAAAATAGAAGATTGGTATGAGAAACCATTACAAGACCTAGTAAGGGAAGCTCAAAAGATATATATGTCCGGAGGGATGAAGAAAAAGCCAAAGTGGGAGCAAAGATCATGATAGCCACTATGCGAGAGAGTACCTTCCAAAAAAAATCTAAAGCCCTCAGGTAACACTCCTAAACATTCCAGATTCAGAAATGGTGGAAAAGAGAAAAATAAAACCTCAGCACAATCAAGATTCCAAGAACAACCCAGGGATGCCTGTTTCTATTGCAAGGAAGAAGGGCATTATCAAAGAGAATGCCCCCACCTGAGGAGGGATCTGAAAAGATTTCAAGAGACACGCACAGAAGAAAAATAGGGAAATCATGGGCTCTATTTTTGGGGGGATAAATACCATCTGGAGCCTTTGATAACTTTAAAAGTAGGCCCCGAAGAGGAAGTATTGGAATTTATAGTTGACACTGGGGCAGAAAAGACTTGTGTGATGAATATTCCAAAAGGGTGGGATGTAAGTAATGATATGGTAAAAGTAACAGGAGCAAAGGGGGAAGGATTTAAGGTCCCTGTCATTAAAGATGTGGTTATTGAAGGGGAAACAAAAATAGGGATAGGGGATGCTTTGTTAGCTCCTGAGGCTGGCAGCAATTTATTGGGAAGGGATTTACAAATCCAACTGGGGATTGGAGTCATACCAGAAGAAGGGAAAATGACGGCCAAAGTGTTTAAACTTAGCCAAGAAGATGAAAGCAAAATTAACAGAGAGGTTTGGGCTAGGGAAGGGAATAGGGGTGGACTAGATCTTGACCCCATAAGGGTCACAATTGAAAAAGAAGAAGGTCCCATTTGTGTACATCAGTACCCTATATCTTTAGAAGGGAGAAAAGGCTTAAAACCAGTGATAGAAGAATTAATAAAGGATGGGACACTAGAACCTTGTAAATCCCCTCATAATAGCCCTATTCTCCCAGTAAAGAAATCTGATGGAAATTATAAATTAGTGCAAGATTTAAGAGAAGTAAACAAAAGAACACGGGCCTGCTACCCTATGGTTCCTAATCCCTGCACTCTTTTAAGCAAAATTCCACCTCAACATCAGTGGTTTAGTGTGGTAGATCTTAAAAATGCCTTTTGGGCCTGCCCACTGGCAGAGGAAAGCCGAAATATTTTTGCCTTTGAATGGGAAGATCCAAACACAGGGAAAAAGAACCAGTTGAGGTGGACTAAACTGCCACAGGGCTATTGTGAGGCCCCAAATTTATTTGGGCAAGCCTTGGGAGAAATACTACAAACCTTCCCCACTCCCCCAGGAATACAATTTATCCAATATGGAGATGACCTTCTAATATCAGGAGAAGATGAAATGAAAGTTAAAGGAGCTACCATAAAGCTTCTAAATTTTCTTGGGAAAAAGAGACTAAAGGCATCAAAAAGGAAATTACAGTTTGTGGAATCAGAAGTAAAATATCTCGGCCACCTGATAAGCAAAGGTAGCTGACAACTAAGTCCTGAAACAATTACAGGGATTTTATCCCTCCCTCCTCCCTCTTCAAAAAAGGAGGTTAGGAGACTGCTGGGGCTACTGGGATATTGCAGATTATGGATTGAAAGATATACACAAGCAGTAAAATTTTTATATGAAAAATTAACAGGGGGAGACAATATACAATGGACCAAAGATGATGATGATAATAAATTAGAAAAACTGAAGTTGAAACTAGCCTCGGTACCAGCCCTAAGCTTACCCTCACTAGAAAAACCCTTTCATTTATATGTGAATGCAGAAAATGGAGTAGCTCATGGTGTATTAGTCCGGGAATGGGGAGGGGTGAGAAGACCAATAGCTTATTTAGCTAAACTATTGGACCCAGTAAGCCGTGGCTGGCCAGTATGCATTCAAGCCATAGCAGCTACCGCTGTTTTGGTGGAGGAGAGCCGTAAGCTCACCTTTGGAAGTAAACTGATTGTATACACACCCCATGCGGTCCGAAATGTGCTAAATCAAAAAGCTGAAAAATGGTTAACAGACTCCAGGCTATTAAAATATGAAGCAATTCTGATTGACAGTAATGATCTAACTATAGAAGCAAGCAAAAGCCTCAATCCGGCCCAATTCCTGTATGGAGAACCAAAAGATGACCTGGCACATGATTGCTTAGAAATTACTCAATACCAAACAAAAGTTCGAGAAGATCTAGCTGAACAAGCCCTCTTAGAAGAGGAAAGAATATATGTGGATGGTTCATCCAGATGCTTGCAAGGAAAAAGAATGTCAAGATATGCCTTAGTCGATGGGATAAATATGCAGGCCATCGAAAAAGGAAAACTACCTTCAAATTGGTCGGCGCAGTCTTGTGAATTATACGCTCTAAAGAGAGCACTGGAGCATTTAGCACACAAAAAGGGGACCGTCTATACTGATTCAAAGTACATACCTTTGGAAAGATCTGGGAAGAAAGGGGTTTACTAAATTCAAAGGGGAAAGAACTGATACATGAAG